>NC_041225.1:3886154-3916039 GCF_002837175.3 Physeter macrocephalus | reverse complement strand
GTGTCTCACTGTTGTGGCCTCTCCCATTGCGGAGCACAGGCTCCGGACGCGCAGGCTCAGCAGCCATGGCTCACGGGCCCAGCCACTCCGCGGCATGTGGGGTCTTCCTGGACCAGGGCACGAACCCAAGTCCCCTGCATTGGCAGGCGGACTCTCAACCACTGCACCACCAGGGAAGCCCCAGTTTTCTTTTACTGTGCTTTGTAACAGGTTTACTAAGCTAGCTTGAGTAAATGAATTGAAAAGCTCTATTTCTTTTTGTGCTTTGGATAAATTTATATATGATGGGAATTTGTTGGTCCATAACTATTTAAAAGCAATTGCTCATTAAATTATGTGTGCCTTCAGCCCTTTCTAGGAGTAGATTTTCTTACATATTTTTAAAATGATAACATTTCAATATCTTTCCAGATAGCTGGTTAATTCAGAATATTTACCTCTTTTGAGTCTATTTTAATACTTTTTGTATATCTATGTAAATATATATGTATATATAGCATATATACTTATTTTTTCTATATACACATACATAGATGGAAATGTAATCTTTTCATCTTTTTCAAATTTATTTTTCTTGAATTGCAAATAGTATGTCTTTATTATGTTTTCATTTCTCATCTGTCATCTTAATACATAATATTGTTTGCCATTTTAGCCATTTTTAATTGTGTAGTTCAGTAGTGTTAAGTACATTCACATTATTGTACAACAGGTCGCTACAACTTTTTGATCTTGCAACACAGAAACTCTATACCCACTGAACACTAATTTCCCTTCCCCTTTAGCCCTTAAAAACCACCTTTCTACTTTCTGTAACTATGATTTTGACTACTTTAAATAGTTATTATGAGTGGAACCATACAGTATTTGTCCTTTTGTAACTGGCTTATTTCACTTAGCATAATGCCCTCATGGCTCATCCATGTTGTAGTATACATCAGAATTTCTTCATTTTTAAAGCTATATAATATTCCATTATATGTATATACCACCTTTTCTATATCCATTTATCTGCCAGTGGATGCTTGGATTGCTTCTGCCTCTTGGCTATTGTGGATGTGTAAGTTTCTCTTTGAGAAACTGCTTTGAATTATTTTTAAAATTTTTTTGAGGAACCTCCATTTTGTTTTCCATAACATTTTACACCTCCATGCACCATTATACATCTCCAACTAGAGTGCACACAGATTCCAACTTTTCCGTATCCTTGACAACTCATGTTATTTTCAGTTCTTTTGATAGTGGCCCTGCTGATGGATGGGAGGCAACATCTTGTTGTGGCTTTGAATTGCATTCCCTTAGTAATTAATGAAGTTGAGCATCTTTTCATGTTGTTATTGGCCATTTTAATATCTTCTTTGGAAAAATATCTATTCAAGTACTCTGGTAAGTTTTTTTTTTTTTTTTTTTTTTTTGTGGTATGCGGGCCTCCCTCTGCTGTAGCCTCTCCCGTTGCGGGGCACAGGCTCCGGACGCGCAGGCTCATTGGCCATGGCTCACGGGCCCAGCTGCTCCGTGGCATTTGGGATCCTCCCAGACCGGGGCACGAACCCGGTTCCCCTGCATCGGCAGGCGGACGCGCAACCACTGCGCCACCAGGGAAGCCCCTACTCTGGTAAGTTTTAATCAGATTATATTTTTGTTGTCATTGTGGAGTTACTTATATATTCTGAATATTAACCCCTTATCATTTATAAGATTTGCAATTATTTTCTCCCATTCTGTATGCTGCCTGTCACTCTGTGATTAATTCTTTTGAAGTGCATAAGTTTTTAAGTTTGATGTGGTCACATTTTTCTAGTTCTTCATTTTGTTGGCTTTGCTTTTGGTGTCATATGCTAGAAATCATTGCCAAATTCAATATCTTGAAGGTTTCCTGCTATGTTTTCATCTAGGAGTTTTATAGTTTTAGGTCTTACTTTATGTCTTTAATCTATTTTGAATTAATTTTTGTATTCAGTGTCTGTCACAAAAGGGTCCTACTTATTTCTTTTCCAGTTTTCCCAACACCATTTGTTGAAGAGATTGTCCTTTCCACATTGTGTATTCCTGGCACCTTTGTTGAAGATCAGTTTACCATAATTATGAGAGTTTATTTCTGGGCTCTCTATTCTGTTTCATATATATATATATATATATATATATATATATATATATCTTTATGACAGTACAACACCATCTTAATTACTGTTGCATTGTAGTCTGTTTTGAAGTCGGGAGATACGATGCCTCCAACTTCTTTGTTTTTATTTTTTTAAGATCATTTTGTCTATTTTGGCTCCTTTGAGAGTCCATGCAAATTTTAGAATTTTTTTTTCTATTTTTACAAAAAATGTCATTGAGATTTTCATAGGGATTACATTGTATCTATAAATCACTTTGGATAATATGGACATTTAAACAATATTATGTCTTCTTATCCATAAACATGGGATTTCTTTCTATTTATTTGTATTGTCTTTGATTTCTTTTAACAATGTTTTATAATTTTCAAGGTACAACTCTTTCTCCTTCTTGGATAAATTTATTCCTAAATGTTTTATTTTTTTTCATGTTATAATAAATGGTATTTTCTTAATTTCTTTTTCAATTGGTCATTTTAGTGTACAGAAGCAGAACTGATTATGGTACATTAATTTTGCTGCTGCAATTTTGCTTTAATCGTTTATTAGTAGTAACTTTTGTGTGTGTGTGTGCATAATCTTTAGGGCTTTTCACTTTTAGGATCATGTCATCTGTGAATAACGATTATTTTTTCAGTTTGGATGCCTTTTATTTATTTAGTTTTCTTGTCTAATTTTTCTGGTTAAGACCTCTAGTACTATGTTGAATAAAAGTGATGACAGTGAGCATCCTTGTACCATTTTGCCTTCCCACCAGCAAAGAATGAGACTTCCTATTTTTCCACATCTTGCCAGCATTTTGAGTAGTCAGTGTTCTGGATTTTGGCCATTTAATATATGTGTAGTGGTACCTTATTGTTATTTTAATTTGCATTTTCCTAATGTCATATAATGTGGAGTCTGTCCTCATATGTCTGTTTTTCATCCTTATATCTTATATCTTCTTTTTGATTTTTTTATTGAAGTATAGTTGCTGTACAATATTATGTAAGTTACAGGTATACAACATAATGATTCAAAATTTTTAAAGTTTATACTCCATTTATAATTATGATAAAACATTGGCTATATTCCCTGTGTTGTACAATATATTTTTGTAGCCTATTTATTTTGTGCATAATAGTTTGTACCTCTTAATCCCTTACACCTATCTTGCCTCTCCCCCCTTCCTTCTCTCCACTGGTAGCCACTAGTTTGTTTTCTATATCTGTGAGTCTGTTTCTTTTTTGTTATATTCACTAGTTCATTTTATCTTTATATCTTCTTTACTGAAGTGTCTGTCTTTTCCTCACTTTTTAATTAGGTTGTTCATTTTCTTATTGTTGAGTTTTAAGAATTCTCATTATATTTTGGATAAGTCTTTTATGAGATATGTGTTTTGCAAATAATTTTCCTAGTATTTAATTTATGCTATTGTCTTGACATTGTATTTCACAGAGCAATGTTTTTTTTGTTTTTTTTTTTGCAGTACATGGGCCTCTCACTGTTGTGGCCTCTCCTGTTGTGAAGCACAGGCTCCAGATGTGCAGGCTCAGTGGCCATGGTTCACAGCCCCAGCTGCTCCGTGGCATGTGGGTTCTTCCCAGACCAGGGCAAGAACCCATGTCCCCTGTATCAGCAGGTGGACCCTCAACAACTGTGTCACCAGGGAAGCCCTCACAGAGCAATTTTTAATTTTGATGAAGCCCAGCTCAGCAATTATTTCTTTCATGGATACTGCCTTTGGTATTGTATCTGAAAAGTTACTGTCATAGCCAAGGTCATTTGGCTTTCTATCACATCATCTTTTAGGAGTGTACTTTTTATTACTGTACTTAATAGTAGGTTTTGATGGGTAGTGTCCATTCTCCAACTTGTTCTTCCCAGTCAATGTTGTGTTAGGTATTCTGGGTCTTTTGCCACTCCAGATATACTTTAGAATCAGCTTGTCAATAACCAGAAAATAACTTTCTGGGAGTTTGATTGGGCTTGTATTCAATCTATAGATCAATTTGGAAAGAACTGACATCTTGAAAATTTGGAGAGTTTTTAATCCATGGACTTGGAATACTTCTTCATTTACTTAGTTCTCTGATTTCTTTCATGAGAGTTTTTAGTTTTCTTCCAATAGATTTTGTACATATTTTGTTAAATTTAACAGAGAAATTGATCTATTTCATCAAATTTGTGAGCGTAGAGTGCCCACATTCCTTTATTATCCTTTTAATTTCCATGGGATCTGTAATGATATCTCTTCTTTTACTTCTGATATTAGTAATTTGTGTCCTCTCTCTTTTTTTCTCTTAGGTTAGCCTGGCTAGAGGCTAGTCAATTTTATTTATCTTTTCATTTAACCAGCTTTTGGTTTCATTGATTTTCTCTGTAAATTTCCTGTTTTCAATTCCATTGATTTCTGCTTTGATTTTTATTATTTCTTTTCTTTTGCCTACCTTGAATTTAATTTGCTCTTCTTAATCATGTCTCCTAAGATGGAATACTAGATCACTGATTTTAGATTCTTCTTCTTTTCTAATATGGGTATTGCTTAATCTCCATGTATTTTGGAATTTCCAGTTAATCTTTCTGTTTCTAGTTTAATTCCATTGTGGTCTGAGCATAGGCATTGTATGTTTTCTGCTTTTTAAACTTGTTAAGGTGTATTTTATGGCCCAATATGTGGTCTATATTGTGAGCTTGAGAAGAATATGTATTCTACTGTCATTGCATGAAGTAGTCCATAGAAATCAATTATATATAATAAATATAACTATTATATTATATTAAAAATATTTCTTCTGTTCCTTTCTTCTCCTTCTGGTACTTTCATTGTGTGTGTGTTATACCTTTTGTAGATGTTCTGCAAGATTTATATATTCTCTTCTCTTTTTTTCAGCCTTTTATTCTCTTTGATTTTCAGATTTGGAGGGTTCTATTGAGATGCACTCAAGCTCAGAGGTTCTTAACTCAGCCATACCCAGCCTACAAATAAGTCCATAAAAGATATTCTTTATTGCTGTCACAATGGTTTTGAGCTCTCACATTGCTTTTTGGAAGTTTATTATAAGGCAAAACTTTAAATTTTTAAATTATAACCTGCACTTGCTCTGTCTAATTCAACTTTTCTCCTAGTTGCAGATTAGCATTTATGTTACATCACGATTGTTTGCTGACCTCCTGGTACTAGATGGTAGAAGGAACCACAGGCCGTAATGTTCAGTAAAGCTCTGATCCTTGTGTACTTATGGACAATGTGTCCCAAGATAATAAGAAGTTGAAGAAAGGACTCTTTTTTTCAAATACCTCTGATTTTTAAAGTTTTAGAAGTGGTATGTTAGAATACAATTCCTCCCTCATAAAGTTTAGTATCAGGCAGTCTGGGTTTCTCTTTCCTTTAAATCTACTTCAGTACTTCCTAAGAACCCTGGCAACAGTAAAATATGTTTTATCATTGTCACTGAGAAACACCTTTTAGATTGCTTTTGGCATTTTAATAATTCATTTTTACTTCTGTCCCTGTCTTTTACTTCTTGTCTTTGAATTGATATTCAGTATTAAGCCTTGAGTTCTTTTTTTCTTTTGTGATGAACATCCCTGACCTCTGGCAACAACTAACCAGGTGATGGTTCTCTGAGATCTTCTGCTTGAGTTGTGACTGGAAGTGAAATGGAATACTCTGCATGGGAATCATCATCTTCTCCTTCAGTGGTGGGTGGTCTAGCAATGGGAGGCACTACCATGAGGGTTTAGGTTGAGTCCAGTAAAGTAGTCTGTAGGGATATTGACAAATACTTCATTTCCACTTCGCCATACCCTTAAATTTAGGTATGGCCATGTAAATAACTGGCTTTGGCCAATGAGATGATCAGGATTTATAGCGATCTGTTTGTCTGTTCTAGGTGGATGTTTTAAAAGTCTGTGTATGTGTTTCCACTTTTTATTATCCTTCTGAGAGAGTGTGGAAGTCCAATTCAAGATGTAGCCTCTGACTGCCTGGGCCCTGAGTGTTAATCATGAGAACAGCTCCCCTGCAGACTCATGTTGGAGATGTAGTGTTAATAATAAATGAACATTTGCTTTGTTAAATGACTGATATTTTGGAGTTGATTGTTATTGCAGCTTTTCCTAGCTTAACCTGACTGACATATCTGTAGTCATTTGAGAAATTAAATTTTAGTACCTGTGACACATCTCTAGAGCTTCCTAGGTCTGAGTAACTAGTTGCTTTGCAATTTTATTTTACACTTTACATTTTTTATTTATTATATTCTTAGCTAGATTATAAGACCTATTAGGTCTTATTTTACATGATAGTGTAGTAATTAAAAAGTATGGGTCCAAAGCCAATCTGTGCGGTTTCACATCCCAGATCTGTTACTCACTAGCTGGGCAAGATATGGAGTCACCCTATTCCTCCATTTTCTCATCTGTAAAATGAACAGAACAATTTTACTTACCTCATGGGGTTGTTTGGATGATTAAATGAGTTAATACATGAACTACTCAGAATAGTGGGTCTCATAGAGGAACTCATCAAATGTTTGCTTTTTTTTTTAAATTTTTTAATTTTATTTTATTTTTTTATACAGCACGTTCTTATTAGTCATCAATTTTATACACCTCAGTGTATACATGTCAATCCCAATCACCCAATTCATCAAATGTTTGCTTTTATTACATCTTTTTATCACCCACAGTCCTTAACTGAGTTTCTTGTACAGTTTTGGTCCAAATTTTTGATTTAGTAAGTGAGTCCTACCTCTAACTTTAGGTGAATTAACTGATGACTTATTTTTTTAATAGTGCCTTGGAAGTCTCAGACTTAGTGATCAGGCAGGATCTTCTGGGCATTGTAGGGAGGTAGGAGGGATAAGGAGAGAGGGTAGAACCTCTGTTGAGACTCTTGAATTCTTCTCCCATTGGCCTCTTACTTGGTGTCTGAGCATCAGGCTCTTCAGGTGCCACCTGGACAGTGTCCATGTCCCAGATCTCAAACATTTCACACTTTAACTGCTTCCACTCTTGACTTGTACCTCCAAATCCTGACCTGAATATTCTGATGCAGAATTTCTATTTGGATTTCTCTTGCATTTCTACTTGGATATCTTATGTCAAAGGCATCTTAACTCAGTTTATTCAAGTTTGTTCTGAAAATTTCCTTGACAAACCTACTCTGGCCTAGTTTTCCCCATCTTACCCACTGGCATCAGCATTCATCTAAATTCTTTTTGTCTCACTTTTCTCTTACAACATATCCCCAATTCACTACCTGTTCTGATCAAATTAACCTCCAAATACTTGTTGAGTCTATTTTTCTTCATCTCTATTGCTAACATGTTTAATGTAAAGTGGCCATTACCTCTCTTGGACAACATGATAGCCTTCCACTTTGCCTACCTGCCTCTACTCATAGATCCATCTGTAGTACTCTTCATCTCCGGTGGCATTATCATATTGAACCATTATCTAAATGATCTTGTCACATCTCTTCTTACCGTCTTCAAAATCTTCCCATTGCTCTCAAGGTGAAGAATAAAGTCTTTCATGTAGTCCTCAGGGCACTATATGGGCTTGCCCCTGCCTACTCAGTGACCTCATCTTATGCCTATCTCCCTAACTCGCAGCATTTTTTTAGTTTCAGAATTTGTCCTTCACTAAATCATGTCTAACTTTTGCAAAAGAACATTTTATGTTATTTGTCAAATGAGATCTTCTCATCTTTCAGGTCTCAGCTGAAACACTCCTTTCTCCAGGGACCCTCCCTGACTTCTCTGCCTCTTCCCTATTAATTTTTATCTTGGCTATTTACTTTCTGATTAGGCATATGATGTCTTCAGGCATGTCTGCAATATTTGATCCAAAACTAGGAAAAAATATTGTATTTTATCATGGAAACCAGAGGGATTAGTCACTGTGTTGCCTACACCTTAGCTAGGTATCTCTGAGTTCCATTCTAAGATCTCCTTTCCTTTGCTTCTATCTTGTCAAAATATAATCGTTTATACACCCCTGCCCTGTTCCGTGCTCCAGTCACCAGGGAGATAAGACAGCAGCAGCTCCTTGGTTTTGTTGTAGGAGGAGGTGCTGGTTCAGATTTTTCAGAGGGAATTATTTGCAAGAGAAACAATGCTTCTCTCCCTAATATTAGCCACTATTTATGCCATAACTTTCTATGTTCTTTTTCTATCTTATCAAATATACTTTCTCACAAACAGACAAAAATGACTGAGTGGTGGAGCAATGGAGATGGAAAAGTGAAAAAAAAGGAGTCAAGTGAGCAAGAAAAAATTTGTCCTGCTATACATGTCACAGACTTCAATCTGTATATATGCAACAATCTGTCTTCCCCACTGTACTAGAGGAAAAAGACCCTCTCTATGACAATAAGACTTTGTTGAGTGGCTTAGTAAATATGGAATGATTTTTCTGTATAAGTATTGACTATGATCCAAACTGAACATCTTATAGCTTGCTTTATTTTTTAAAAACATCTTTCCTTAAAACTGGTAATTAAAACTATAGGAGTACATATCTTATATCTAAATTAGTTTCAGTTTATGTTTTGTAGCTGTCAGGAGACACTGAGAACAGTATTATTTATTTTTATTAATTTATACTTTAATGCTTATATGTTTTAATCAGTGGAGCAAAAGTTTTATTTCCTTAATTATATGCATTTCTCTGATAAGTGTACCCATATATTGACAAATTAGGTCATTTTTTATTACGATTACTAGACATTCATGTTTGGTGCACATTGTGTGCTGTGTTTTGGGGGAATAACAAATTAGGAAACAAAATGTACAGCTTCATCCTTTTTGATACTTGGTGTACAGTGACTGAGAGTTTAATGGGAAATTCTGGCAGAGCTTGCAGTGGATCATAGACGATTGTCACCTGCTTGGCTCAAACATCTAATATACTAGTACAAAATGTATGTATTTACTTAAACACACATCAATGGGCAAAGATCCACAATTCCTTTATTTTATTTTGGTTTATTTTATTTCATTTTTCTCTTTTCTACTTTAACTTGGCACCGTTTATTCTTTTCTTTTTTAATATCTTTATTGGAGGATAATTGCTTTACAATGTTGTGTTAGTTTCTGCTGTACAACAAAGTGAATCAGCTACATGTATACATATATCCCCATATCCCCTCCCTCTTGAGCCTCCCTCCCACCCTCCCTATCCTACCCCTCTAGGTCGTCACAAAGCATTGAGCTGATCTCCCTATGCTAGGCAGCAGCTTCCCACTAACCATCCATTTTACATTTGGTAGTGTATGTGTCAATGCTACTCTCTCACTTCAACGCAGCTTCCCCTTCCCCCTCTGTGTCTCAAGTCCGTTCTCTACCTCTGTCTGCGTCTTTATTCCTGCCTTGCCACTAGGTTCATCAGCACCTTTTATTCCTATACAATTTCAAACGTGTCCATGTGTAGCTGCAAGTTTTTCAGTTTATCCTTGGAACCACCTGACCTGAGAACGATGTATTTGAATGTTTGCAATTATGTTTTTTCTTTAGAATCTTTTGAGTTCTATATTTGACTTGATTAAGATCTTGCTGGAATAAAACAAAAAAATAGGAAAATAAAGAAAAATTATAAAAAGCAATATTAATGACATAAATTGTCTTGGCTAGGCAAGACTGTTATACAGGAGATATGCTTAATTCCACTTTACCATTCTTCTTCTTCTTCTTCTTTTGTATGTTTGATAATGGCAAAACACCTGATTATCAATGTTAACACAATCAATAAAATATTTTTGTGCTATGAATAACTGTTGTTTTTTAAATAAGAAAGAGTAGAAACAATGCTTTCATTCTAATTTCAGTGTTTTCACTGATTGTCTCTTGTTTTTTAATTAAATAGTGAAAAATATCGGGAGTTTTTTATAGAGCAAAAGTAAAATTAGGTTTTTGTAAGCCTTTAGGTGAATATGATTGACAATTTAGAATTTTATGTTATCAGTTTTTCTTTCAAGTATTTTCATCCATTCAATAAAAATGGTCAAATATAGGAACTATACTTAAATAAACCAACATTATTTTTTATATGTTTATTAAGGCCAAATATATAAATCAGATTGTATGAATTGCAACTCAACTTGCATAGCTTTAAGAAATGTTACAGTTATAAGGGAACTTAAACATCAAATAACTAATTATATATTTTATATAGAAAGTAAATATCACCCATAATCTCACTACCCAGAAATAACTACTGTTAATATCTTTGTGTGCATTCTTCCAAACATGCACACACTTGCATGTACACACACACACCGGCATGGCCATACAAGCAGGATTTCATACTGTATAAGCTGCACTTATACTTAAAACTGTATGATTGACAACTTTTAATTTATTTAAACTCTCCTACCTAATACTGTTGTGGAAAAATTCTATTATGTGGATATACCATAATGAAGTTCAATAATTCCATATTCTTTGAAGTTTGGAACATTTCTGATGTTCTATTAGTGAATATAATGGATCAGGTTATTTTGCATATATTTCAAGATTCTATTTTTAATAAAAGACTTATTCTACTCCAATATTTAGAAAGCTCTGGGCATTTTTGATGGAAGAAGAGAGAGTTGTCAGAGTAGACTGAAATCCCTTTGAAGAAAATGTATCCCAGGGAAAAAGGGAGTTAAGCAGGGTGGCTTTGTCCAGTTGAGAACAAATGTTTTCTGATAAATGTCAAGGGAATGAGTATATTCAGTCCTTTGGATTCAGATAGTTCCCCTGAGGCACCCCATGGATTCTGAGTAGAACTCGAAGGAGGGGATGTTAGCACAAAATGCAGGCGTTATTTGCACTAAAACTCAATGGGCAAAGCAACACTGTTGATATCCCAAGGGGCAGATTATAGGTACACAGAGGACAAAGACATTCTTTGAATTTTGTTCATGGCACACCATTGCCATGGGTGAGGAAGTCACCAGAGTCCAGAGGGCAGCTTTGGTGCTCATCCACCTCAGCAGTGCCTGGGAAATGACCACGATGCCCACAGACAGGCAGGTTATTGGAGCATCTGGAATCATGTCAAGTCTTCCCTCCAGTTACATTCTCAGAGAGCTGAGCACCTAGAAACAAACGTAACCCAAGAGGAAGGTCAGGGAAGGAAGAGTGCAACCTGTCCCAAATGGTGGTGGATACAACTTTAGAACAACTTTCTAAAATTTTAAAATATATTGAACTTATAAAAGAGGTTTAAATATGTCTTTATTATTTTAAAACTAATTCCAAATTGACTGTCTAGTATTGATTATTCAGATTAAGAGCCAGAACATTATTTGTATCTACAGCTTCCTGTTTAACTCTCTCACCCCATCTCCTGGAGTTTTGACCACAATTATGGATTTTGTGTTAACCATTTTCGCACTCTTTTTTACAAGTTTTAACACTTATGTAGGCCCTTTAAACAATAATTGTTTGGTTTTGCTTGTTTTAAAATCTATTACTATATGTATTATAGGCTTGTTTTGTTCAACAGTGTTTAAAATTTATGTCTGAACATCTTTTTAAGGTTAAGCCAAGTTGATGCATATACTAGCAGTTGATTCACTTTTTCCATTGAATAAATATTTAAGATAATTATTGATTCTACCATTGGTGGTCATTTTAATCATTTCAAGTTTTGGTTTTTATGAACATTGCTGCTATGGACATTCTTGTGTATATCACTTGATACATGCATGCAAAATTTTCTTCTAAGGTATATACTTATTAGATGCAGTATTTTTTTTTCCTAAGGAATATATCTGAGTGGAATTACTGGCTTTTATAGTATGAACATACTCAACTTCAGTGGGTAATGTCAAAATGTTTTCTGGAATAGTTATCATTTGTACATTTATCAGTAGTGTGTGTTTTCTCATTTCTCCACATCTTTGCCAACACTTGGATTGTTGATTTTGCAATTTTTAGTTGGTCTGCTGGGTGTAAAGTGAATCTCATTGTGGTGTGTTTGCTATGAATGACTATTCTTTTTTTTATTGATCTATTTAAAGTTAATATAAAATATTGGATATATGCCATAGGCTGTACAATATATCACTGTAGCATATTTATTTTATACACAGTAGTTTGTACCTCTTAATCTCCTACTCCTATCCTGCCCCTCCTCCCATGCTAGTAACCACAGTGTTTTCTGTAACTCTGTGTGCTTGTTTTTGGAAATGCTTTTCATCTGATTAGGAAAATGTTCTTCCATCCAATTTTTAGGGATTTTGTCATGTGTGGATTTTGAATTTTATATAAGGTTTATTTCACACAATCTGAGGTTTTTACATATTTATTCTCATTTAATATATTAATATGTTGAACTAGCTTCTTCAGTTTTCTGATATTAAATCATTCCTGGATTCCTGAAATTAATCTAACTTGTTAATGATGTATTATCTTCAATGCTTCAATATTTTTCAAAGGAATTTTGCAACTTCATGAGTTAGACTAGCCTATAATTTTCTTTGTTCTGCTCTTATTTGGTTTTGGTATAAAAATTATTTTAGCCTCATAACTGTGAACAGAGAAGCATTTCCTCTATTTCTATCACCTGGAAAAATGTGAGAGTTACATATTTTTTAAATGTTTAGCACTGGCAACATCTATATTTATGTGCCCTTTCTTATTCCTAGTATTGTTCTTTTTCCTTGATCAACTTCAAGGATTTTTATCAGGCTTATTATCTCTTAAAAAGAACTTATTTTGGATTTAATTATCCTTTTAGTATATGTTTATTTTTTAATTTCACTAAATTTGTGTTTGATCTTTCTTTCTACTTTCTTTGGGTTTATCTTGAAGTAATTTATATAACTTCGCACACTAGACGCTAGGTTCATAAATTTTGAAACATTTTTATTTTGTAATTTAAGGGTTTAAGGCCATATATTTTTCTAAAGTTCTGCTTTAATTGCATCCCACTAATTTTTTTATAATATGATAGTAGGTTAGACTGACTCACTCTATTTTCTATGTCACTAACTCCATCATCTTCTCTTCACTGGGTTGCAATTTGAATATTTATTCAGAGTTATTTTTTAGTTCACTAATTCACTCTTCATCTAATATGTTTAATGTGATTCATTTCTATAAATCTATTTTGTTATTTCTCCAATAGCTTGTATACTTTTTTGTTCTCTGTTTATATTTTCAAGTTTTTATAGTCTTCTAAAAATTTATTAAACATCATTATCTAATTTCTATAACTGAAAATACTTATGTCTGAAGTTATTGTGTTTCTATTTGCACTGATATTGTTTCTGCTGGTTCTCCCTCATTGTACTTTATTTCTTTATGTATTATTGTAAATTTTTTATTGTGTACTGCTTATTTTCCTCAGAATTTTATCTACTGCAATTCCTTAGTGCCTAGGTTCAAGTTCAGTTTCACTTAATAGGATTAACATTCAGTTCTATCTTCTGGCTGACTAACCTATCCTGATTACCTTAAACCAAATTTTACACTTGAGATTTTTTGGACTACATAAGTAAGATAAATTTAGGCCCCAAACCCACATAATACTGGCTTGAATTTATGAATTGCCAAGAATGATTATTTGTTTTATTTATTCCACTAAGTGTCAAATTTGAGAAAAACAGTTTTCCTTATTGTATTCTTTTTTGTTTTTTGGCTGCTTATTTCTTATTTTTCCTTACGTACAGACATAGCTAGCTTTTGTCAAGGGAAATTATATTTCCCTATTTGACAAATCCCTAGAGTTTTTTTGTTTTTTGTTTTTTCCCTCAGTGCCCCATGCAATAGTCAAAACAAAACTCAACATTTCGAGGGTATGAAATCCTCACAGTGAAATCTGGCTTTAAGGCTAGTTTAACTCCTAAGGTTTTTATTTTTACTTTGTTTTTCAGGTCTGTGGCTTCCTTACTTTTTAACAGTCAGCAACACATTAAAAAATAATTTTTATAATAATTTATTCAATAGACTATATCTGTTATCTGTGGATTAAAACAACACACATTTATTACCTTACAGTTTCTGTAGTTCATAAGAAACTTAGCTTAGCTGGATTCTCTACAAGGTTGCAATCAAGTTGTCAACCAAGTTCTCATCTGAAGACTCAACTGGGGCAGGACCCACTTCTAAGCTCCTGTGGTCATTAGCAGGACTTATGTCCTTGAGTCATACTGAACTGAGGGCTTCAATTTCCTGCTGGTTTTCAAATACAGGCTGCTCTCACTTCCTAGCTGGTCATTGCCTACAGACAGTCCTCAGTTCCTTACCTCATGGATCTCCTCGACATGGCTATTTACTTCATCAAAGTCAGCAAGGGAAATTGTTTCCTAGCAACATGAATGTTACAATCTTATGTAACATAATCACAGAAGTGATTTTTGGTGAGAAGCAAATCACTGATCCTGTCCACACTAAAGGTGAGGGGATTACACAAGGGTATAAGTATCAGGAAGCAGAAATCATAGCGGCCACCCTAAGGTCTTTTTAGTTGTTTCAATAAGGAAAGTTGTGCAGAGTATCTGATATGGTGTATTTCTAGAGAGGAAGTTGGCATAAGGCAAACTGAATGAATCTGAAGAATAACTGAGGGTGAGAGGTGGGATCTGAAGAAAGCTGAAAGAGTAGAATAAAGTCAGGGAAGCAACCACCAGTAAATCCTACTGATACTACATTTAAAACTTCCAGTTTGATTTGGCCTTGAGCAATGTAAATGTTGAGTGAAAATGTAGTTATAGATGCATTATTCAAAATGTGTTACTTTCTTTAAGGAGTTTTTGAGCCAACTTCCCTCTTTCCCTTCTTAAATCGAATCCATTGTTACAATCATGTAAGCCATGGTTTTTACAAGATTTTCAAATGGCCGCTTTCCTACATGTGCGGAGAAAACCCTGCAAAGCCTCAGCTGCTCATTTCTCCTCTGTCACTTTCACTCATGGGCAGAGTTCTTTATAATACATCAGATCCCTGCCAACAATGGAAACTGTATTTATACTGATAATTCAGGCTAAAACAGAAGCATGACAACCCGATTTCCTTTGCCTCAAATGCATGTGGTTTTAGCCAAGTAATTTATATTGGTCAAAATAACTAAAATCACTATTTATCTTTACTTATATTTACACAGCTTGAAAACAAAACCACCAAACCTGATAACTCCCATGTCAATGGTTGTACTCCTAGAGGCAAGTTTTTGACCTAGATTTTCCCAGTGAGACATCCTTGGCAAAATGAGAAAGACAGTAACATTTACTTTGTATGCTTCTATTTCCCTTTTCAACATCTCTGTACCCCATTTTACTTGCCTGTCGAGTCACTCATGCATTCTATCCCAGAAGTCTGAAGTCACTGGACCCTTGTCTTTAGTTACCATTAGCACCTTGATTTCTGCTAAGGTGTGAGCTGAAGATAGAATGAAGCGTTATTGCTTCCAAAGACATTTTCACTTAATTAATAATCAAAAATTTAAAAAAATATTTAAGGAGAAGATTTTAGGCAATATGACTTCCTGGGAGGGAAAGGGATTACTTTTCTGAGGCCCTCAAATTATATCAATGCATTCTGTTATAAAACCAGTGCTAATAATCATAGGTAATATTTTGAGGGTGCTTACTATATGCTAGTCATTGAGCCAAACTCTGCTTGATTTATTTCAATAAACACCTCCAACAGAATGAAGTGGGTACTCTTATCCTCACTTTACAGGTTAGGAAATTTAAGCTGAGAGAGGTTAAGTAACTTGCACAAAGTCACACAGCTAGTAAGTGAAAGACCCAGATGGATATGTCTCCAAATGCCAGACTCTTAAAATTTGTACTCTATTATTGATAATAATTAATGTTTTACTCTTGGCAGTCATATAGTGTTCATGTAACAGTACTCTGAAATCTTGATCTGGATTTGTCACTAACTAACCATTTGAACTTAAGTCATTCATACTTTCTTAGTCCTATTTTCCTCTTAATAAAGGAGAGAACTCAACTAAATGAGTTTCTTCTTTCACAAATAATTCTAGAATATACTATTATAAATTATCTTTGGTATGGCAGGTGTCAATTCTAAAATATTGGGCTGTACTTCTAAATTCATGCAAAAAGTGGGAAAATGATCCTAATCTTATTGAATTGAGAGTAAGATTAAACTGTCTTATTTTGGAGAGTTTTTCTTTGGCTTCTATGAAACATGCCAATTGCTGTTATTGCCCATACATTTTGAAATGTTTGGTTTCTTAACTGTTAATTGAAATGTAATTTCATTTGCGTAATTGAAGACTAGTATGGTGATTAGCACTCTTCTTACTAATTGCCACCCAATTAACCTGCTTTAGGTGTCTTGGTGTCAGTACAGCATCTAAATATTATCTTCCTACCTTAGTTGATTCATAAGGATGTGATTACCTTTCATGGCTTATAAAATTTAAAATTAATTTCATTGCAGCTAGAAATGTAGCTCAACCTTATACCTCAAAAAAGGTCCATTAGGTAATTATTTGATAACTAATTAAGTTTTAGCCATCTCACAAAATCAACTTAAAATGCTACTCTTTTAAAGTAGATTTAAAGGCTCACAAGAGACTTCTGAAGAATCAGTCTGAGAGTCAACCTTATTATCCAGATTGTCTCTTTATGGTTTTTTAGGAACATCCATCTGTCTTTGTTAAATTCCTGTCCTAGTGTTAGAAAACTCTTATGTCCCATTTTAGAGGCAGAGCTTTGACAAAGAAAAACTGTCTTATATTGAACTGAAATTGATGACATCTTCAATATCTTTTAACATCCCAGAGTTGTTTTATGATCTGTTCTGGGCTGCTTGTTCCTACCTCCCACCTTTATCTCACTGCTGTGTTTCTCCAAACCCTTCCCCCCCATCCCATAGAGGACTGAGAGAGAAGAACCAAGACATGGATCCTCACCTCCCAGGGCTAGATTTGGTTTGCTGAATTGTACGTATTTTAAGATTTCACTGAGTGAGTATAGGCACTGAGACTTTGAGCCCAGGCAGTTATCGAGTTATCTCAGGAAATGCTGATAAATGTTAACAAAAGAAGAAATAATCCTTAATCCCTTGTATAAGAAAAAAAAAATCACTTTTAAAGATGAGACCATTGTGAAATCGAACAAATTGTAACAGGTTCAAATTCTAAAATGTAAGGGTCACAGATGTACACACAGTACATCAAACTGAAGTTGTCATAAATATAACTTAATGCTCAACTATTCTTCATCCTCTGAAGGCTTTATCAAAGTGCCTATTCATTTTTCTAACTGTTAGTAGGTGGCCATTTGTGATATTTCATTTTCTTATGTAGTTTACTACAGTTCTGAGTTCTAGAAATAAACTCTATGGGCCTTTGTGGATTCGTTGATTAACTGATTCAATACTTATTTTCTTAATACCATTATGTTTTGAATACTATGCACACTTTGAGGATACAGTGCTGAAAAAGAAATAACCTCTGAACTCAGGGCTTTGGGGGAAATATCAGGAAACACAGGCATTAAACAAATGATGACCAGGATTTTTAAAGTAGAAGCATAATTTGATAATGAGCCAAATAATGGCAGACCCTCTTAGGTTGCATGGCTCCAAAGTGGGGGCTGCCCTGAGAAAATGATATCTAAGCTGAGTCTGGAAGTAGGAGTAACAAATTAGTGGACCTGTTGGTGGTGCTGGTAGGTGCTTTGTGATTGGCAAGGGTGTCACAGGCATGGGGAACATTAAGTTCTGGCCCAAGAGAGACTGAGGCACAAGTGAGGAGCCTAGAGGAGCTCAATATGACTGACCACAGAGGACAGTAAGGGGAGAGAGGTGAGATGTTGTGGAGGGGTAGCCAGGGTCACTTGACGCAGGGTCACTTGACGCAGGGTCACACGAGCCATGCTTGCATTTACCCCAAAGCTGTGGGAAGTCATTGAAGACTTTTATTTCCATGTGTAATGTGGTTGTAATTGTATCTTAATGAATAGTCTGGGCTTAAAAAACGGGAAAAGAGTAGAGGGCAGTAGCACCTTCTCACCCTTATTTTCTGGTTATATTCTTATCTCAAAAACTTGGAGTTAGTGACTCACATACAAAGTTTTAAGGGAAATAAAGACCATGCCACTGCTGTAGTTACAAGGCTACAATAGGAGGAAATGGAGGAGATGTTTTCAATTTGTAGTTGAAAGGATTAAATTATAATATTATAAATGTTTTCCCTCAAAAAGTGAGGAAATCTATAAAATTGTAGATTGCTGTTACTCTAAAAGTACAGTTGACCCTTAAACAACACGAGTTTGAACTGTGTGGGTCCCCTTATACATGGATTTTTTTCAATAGTAAATATTACAGTACTATGCGATCCACAGATGGCTAAATCTGCACATGTAGAATCCTGTATATGGAGGAGCAATGGATACAGAGGGCTCACTGTAAGTTATACATGGATTTTCAGCTGCATGGAAGACCTGTGCCCCTAACTCCTGCACTGTTCAAGGGTCAAGTGTAGTGCCATAAACTCTGAGAAAATTCAATGGAAAAAAAACAAATGAGAGAGACCAATGTAGTCTAATACCAATAATAGTAACTCCTATTTATGTAGTAATTCATAATTTTCAAAAATTCACCTGAATTATTGGATTTAATCATCTTAACATTTTCAGGTAGGCAGGATAAATATTGCTATTCCTGTTTTATAGATAAGTAAGTCTATCTTTTGCTTTGGGAACCACCTCACCTCTTCTAAGCTATAGGGTTTCTGCAGGAATGACCCACTTTCCAGTCTCGGGGCTGGGGCCTGATTAATAGAAGCCAATCAATAGCTCTAATCCCTTGTCCACAGTGACTGGCTCAGGGATGGGCTCCTAAGCTAGTGAGAGCCATTCAAATGAGAAGACATATTCCTGAGGTTTCTTTTCTTTTCTTCTTTTTTTTTTGAAGGCAAACCTCTTTCATTTTTTGGAGGCACTATTGTGCGGGAGACTCTTTGTTATTCCCCAATGAGGAGGAGTGAAAATGTAAGGTATTAAACTGCTTCAACCCTTCTCACCAGTTCAGGAAGAGTTGCTGAAGCTGCAAAGGATCAACATACGGGAATTGAAAGTGAAGTTGAAATCCTGGAGAGGAGCATGGGAGAGAAACTTGATCTCCAGTGACACTGTATGAAATGTTGATTGAATTTTGCATGAAGCCTGAGCTAGCTCACAACTTTGCAGTTATGTAAGCGAATGTTTTTTTCTTATTGTTTAAGCCAGTTTGAATTGAATTTTCGATCACTGTCACCTGAAAGAGGCATAAGCAATAGACAATAACCAGGGTTAACTGAAGCAAAAGTGTGAGTTCATTAGGATCAGTGCAAGGAACAGAGGTACTCACCCTAGTAACCAAGACAAAGGTTTCTTCCTTCAAGTTCAAAAATTTTAGAAATAATCAATCCAGGTCTGGCATAGTGCTCTGGTCAGGGAATCAAGATCCTTCTACCATGAAAATTTTCCACATTCCCAAGATTATCTTGTGGTCCACGATGATTGTTGGAGCTCCAGTCATTATGTCTGCCTTCCAATCAGTAGGAAAAAAGAAGGAAAAAAGATAGCATGGCCTTTCCTCTTGAGGACACTTTTCAGAATTTGCACACATCACTTCTGCTCACACTCCATTAACCAAAACTTAATCATACAGCTCAACATACCTGCCTAAAGAACCTGAGATAAAAAAGTTTTATTCTTGCTGGCAATGTGCCAAACTAAAAATTGGGGTACTATTCCTATGGAAGAGGGGGAGAACACATAATCAGGGTCAATCAGCATGCTCTGATACAGAAAGATATGAGGAGTTCATGGAATTGAGAGGAAAACTGGAGAAGCAGGCATGGAAGAAGGCAACTGTGGAAGGCAAGAAGGCAAAACCATAGGAACACTCTCCTAGGAAAGGTGCAGTGGGATTCAAGCAAGACTTCCATCCATGTCTCCCCTGATCAGGAAACAAAGCTCTGGACAGGAACAGCACATAGGTTGAACTTGGGTCACATGTTGGCCCCATAACCATGCAGAGATGATAAGAGGAAGGATCTGCCTGTTGGGTTTCTGTGATAGGAGGCAACACCTGGATTTACCATCCCACTGTGACTACATCTAGTGAGGGAAAAATAATTTTCCAAAAGAAATGTGGCACTGCTGTGTGAAGAAGGAAAGTTTCAAGGCAAATTAATAATAATATCAATAATGACAATAATAATACAAATTTTTACTATAGTCTCAGGAAGGTGACCTGAAGTGACCTTTCCAAGAAACACAGCTAGAGGCAGAGTGAGGAACAGAACCCAGTTTTTCCAACATCCAGTCCAGTGCATTTCCCATATTACGGCTCTTTCTAAACTCTATATAATTCATGGAGGGAGCTAAAATAATACTATTCCTACTGCTGCTCTTTTAACAGACATTATCTTATTTTAATTTTGTATTTTTACTCTTACAAGAGTCCTAGGATCTAGAGAGAACACATACAATATATTTTGGATGTGGAGACCAAGGTTCAGAATGATATGATTTGTAGGAGAACTTGAACGGGTGTCTCACTGTTGTGGCCTCTCCCGTTGCGAAGCACAGGCTCCGGACGCGCAGGCTCAGTGGCCATGGCTCACAGGCCCAGCTGCTCCGCGGCATATGGGATCTTCCCGGACCGGGGCACGAACCTGTGTCCCCTGCATCAGCAGGCGGACTCTCAACCACTGCGCCACCAGGGAAGCCTGAACCCAAATCTTCTGATTCTTGTTTCAGTGCTTGTTCTACTGGGACTGTGGTTCTCAACCTAAGGTGATTTTGCCACTCTGATCCCATCCTGGTCAGGGATATATGACAATATCTGGAGACAATTTGGTTGTCATTACTGTCATTACTTGTGCTACTGGCTTCTAGTGTGTAGAGGCACTGGATGCTGCTAAATTTCACTTGAGTACAGTGTGCAGGACAGTTTCCCACAACAAAATGTAAATAAAGCAAAGTTGAGAAACCCTGTACTGGAACAGTGGAAGGAGAATGGAGTATTTATTCTCTGACAATTTTTAGCCCAGAGAGGCTAATCCAAGCTCTCTTTACTGTGTGAGGGGTACAATTTATTAAGCATCTGATTCCATAAAGCAGCACTCCAGCTGGAATTCCCTTGCACTTTGTCTTTTACCAGGTGACTTAGGAACCCAGGGAACCCCACTGCATCAGTGTAGAGTTATATCTTTTTCACCTCCCATGGGTAGATAACATAGTCAGCCTGGGGTTTGAGTGCCAGCTCTGACATTGACTAGCTATGTGACCTTGGACTAATTATAACTTTCCAAGCCTCACTGGCTTAACCTATAAAATGGAAGTAATATAATTTACCTACCTCAGATGTGCCATGAAGTTTAAATTAAATAAAGCCTGAAATGCACTTGACACATAGTAAGTTCCTGTTAAAATTATATAGTTTTTTCAATAAAATTGCTTTTTTTATTTAGAAAAAAATTAAACCTTTGTTCCACATTGTATGCCCAAATACATTAATGTCCATCTGTATCAAGTCACGATTATCTCCCTGGTCTCTATATTTCACTGCCTGATCCCCATCAGATATATAACATGGCAATATTGCAATGTCACTATATTTTTTGACTTTTAAAATGTATTTCTGAGGCTAATAAGCTTTTGTTGGAAGTTTTGAGGGGACCCAAGTCTCATGAATGAAATCAGACAAGACTCATCAATATCCATTCATTTGCCTCCTTCAAGAGTGGGTAAAGGTCTCAGTGTCACCAAGCAGTTTTCCCCTTAAAACAGAGAGTAAGTCTTACTGCTTTCAAGGTTTCCCATTTAACACATCAATGCTCTTTGAAGGCCTAGCCTTAAATCATTTTCAAAGATAAAATGATAAGTGAATATAGAAACACTTAATTGGAACTGGCACTCTGCTGGGTATGGGGTCTTGTTCCCAACCCTGAAGGACTCATGGTCCAGAGGGGATTTCATATGTGTGTAAACAGTTAGCTCTCTTATAGAATAGGCATCACTGAAACAGAAGTGCTATATATAAAATAAAGATGAAGGAAGACCTAGGAGAGTTATAAAGTAGAGTCGGCATTTAACATGGATCTTGGATGAGATGACATTTTTCATGCAGCGAACATGTCATAGGTCACACAGACAGAGGACAATCCCACGATCAGAGACAATGTAGAGTAGACTTGGGAAGCGGCAGGGCTGAGGGTATGAATCTAGATATACCTTGGTGTGGTTGAGTTAACAATCACAGGGCAGATGAGAAAGGAATGTTAGGGAGGGAAATGGAGGGGAAAAAAAAGGCTTCTTAAGGGAAAGATCATATATCATTTTGCTTCAAGTGCCCTGGAGCACCCATGGAAACTCATTTTGCATGCATGCAGTATGCTGTTCAAAACTTGAATGCAGAACTCAGGGGCTGGTAAACAAGGAGTGAGCAGGATGAATTCCATGGATGATGGCTATGCCTCTTGACTCTGCATGTGAATGGTCTGAGTCTTGTTGTCTTGTTTAAATGAATGAAAGTAATCAATAAAACACATTAGATCAAAAAAAAGGATGGAAATAATATAATTTAATGTAAATTAAAACAGAATCCCTCTCAAACTTCATGATAGAAATATTTGATTTATTTAATTGAAAATACTGTGATTTAAAAGGATGGGTTAATATATACAATTATTCATTAACAAGTATTCATTGAGCATTTAGTATATTCTGGGCACTAGGCTGGGTGCTAGGGACAGAAGAGTGAATAAGAGATAGGGTCCCTACCTTCACAGAGCTTAGAGAAGTTTCTGAAAGGTAAGTACAGGACCCTATGGGAGCATATTAGTTCTGTATTGCTTCATAATTACCAAAAATTCAGTAGCTTAGAACAACAACCACTTATTCGGTCACCATTTGGTAAGTCAGAAATCCAGACATGGCAGGCCTAGGTTCTCTGCCCAGGGTCTCTCATAAGACTAAATCAAGGCAACACTAGGCTGCATTCTCATGTGAGTTAGGATTCTTTTCCAGACTCATATGGTTGATTCAGTGCCTTATGGCTGGAGGAAAAAGGGGCTCATTTTTTATTTTTTATTTTTTGCTGGCTGTAAACTGGGGCCTCTCTCAGCCCACGTTCTAGGCAATGTGTGTGGACTCTTCCATCTTCAAAGCCAGCAGTGGATAATCTCTCATGCTAAGTATCTCACGTGATTTGAATATCTTTCTTCAGGAAGATCCTGGTCCCTTTAAGGGATCTCCTGATTAGGTCATGTCCATTCAAGAGAATCTACCTTCTCAAAGTGGATTGTGCCCTGGAACAGAACCTCATCACAGAAGAGACTACCTCATCATGTTCAAAGGTCCCAAGGATTATTCATTACATAGATGTTAGGATGAGAATCTTGGGGGGCATCTTAGATTTCTGCCTACTACACGGAGTGTATAGACATAAGGTCTAACTTAGCTTGGAGGTCAGGTGTGGAGAGAGGTCTCATCAAAGGAGAATGATAGACTTTAGCCAGGTGACGCATAAATGATTCAGGCAGAAGCAGTGGCCTGAGGCACTGCCTTCGTATTTGTAAATGAGAGAAGTAGAATTTGCCAATCTCAAACTTTTCCATTTTTCTGCCACCTTGCTCTCTGCTAAGGCGAGCTTAATACCTAAATCCTCTGGATAAAGCTATCCCCTCCCTTCACCTGCTTAATGTACCTGAACACATCAAAGGGAGACACAGATGGAGGAAGTCCCAAGGGAGACTGCAGAGATTGGGGTTCTCTTCCAAATTCCACAATGGGTTTGCTTTGATTCTGTTTGGAAACATGTCCAAGTCAGTACCAGTTGAAATCCTTTCCCCTGGCCGACACTTGGCCTGTGAGGAAAGGTCTGGCTGTGTTTCCTCTGCATAGAAAGTGTCCAAATGACACAGATGACTCAGAATTATACTCATTAACAATCAGATCAGACAAGTCAAAGCCTCACCATACACCCAGGTCAGAATTTCTCTTCCTAGCGTTTTCTATGTCAGTCTGGTTTGAGACACACTGGTCTTTAGAACTATGATAAAATGTCATTTCACTTGTTGCCATATTCCATAGCTAGTAGAAGGTGCATCTTGTTCTAAATGATGTCACCATTTTAAGGAGTGTAGTGTGAGGGGGAAAACAGAGAGGGCAAGATCTTTTACATTTCTTTTCCATGAGGCACAGGCAATTAATTCACTTGCATTTTATTATATTTCATAAACTAAATTCACCCAGACAAGAAAATGAGATAAACACATGTGGCCCCTTTACTTTGGTGCCTGAAAGCTGCAGTACTTGACAAACCAACTCATATCACTGGGAGATCTTTGGAAGCACTGCCTTTTGCTTTTAACTTCATGCAAAAAAAAAATATATATATATATATATATCATGTTCTTAAATATTTCCAATAAGCTATAAGCTTAGGGGCAAAAAGGCAGTACATGATTAAAAGTCATTGATAAATGCAGAGCAGAGAGTACCAAGGCCTTATGTCACAATTGGGGTATATCTGTCCCTTCTTGGGGGAGTAGCAAAAAAGGCACACATGCAACCACTTTAATTCAAAAGTATTACTCAGATAGCCTTCCAGTAAAGATAATTTCTGAGTGTATTTTCAGAGTAGTTTTACTATAGAGATGATGAGATTTTTTTCTAATGTGATAAAACCTGATACTCTTCTAGCTCTTAATGTGTTTCACAGAATTACAATGATTATTAGATTATGCTTACTTGAATATTGATTTAATTTTTAATTAGAATGCTCCCATGTCAAGTTGCTTAGGAAGTCCACCTTTAAGAAATAAATGATGTTTGGGAACATTATTGATAATAAGCCAAATATCCTATCAACAGCATTTTATATTATGTAAATTTAAATGCTGTGTGTCATTAAATTAAATTTTAAAATGTATTTAAAATTAAATAAATTTACCTTTTAAAATTGAACATTGTGTTGAAATTTTCTCATTTTTGAAGATAGTCAAAACAATAGACTGCTATCCCTGAAGGCTTGAACAGAAGAGCTGGAAACTCTTTTAAGAAACTGCTGCAGCTTTATTGAAGCTTCTAGCTTCCCAAGATATTTGAGAAATTTTACCAGTGAAGCCATCAATACCTCTGGTTTTCTTTCCAGATACCTCAGAAATACATCTACACGTGGAAAAACTCCTACAGAACACCCACTGAACGCTGGCAGAAGACCTAAGAACTCCCAAAAGGCAAGAAACTCCCCACGTACCTGGGTAGGGAAAAAGAAAAAAGAATAAACAGAGACAAAAGAATAGGGACGGGACATGCACCAGTGGGAGGGAGCTGTGAAGGAGGAAAGGTTTCCACCAACTAGAAGCCCCTTCGTGGGTGGAGACTACAGGTGGCGGAGAAGGAAGCTTCAGAGCCACAGAAGAGAGCGCAGCCACAGGGGTGCAGAGGGCAAAGCGGAGAGATTACCGCACAGAAGATCGGTGCGGACCAGCACTCGCCAGCCAGTGAGGCTTGTATGCTCACCCGCCAGGGCGGGCGGGGCCTGGGAGCTGAGGCTCGGGCTTCAGTCAGATTGCAGGGAGAGGACCGGCGACGCGAACACAGCCTGAAAGGGTTAGTGCACAACGGCTAGCCAGGAGGGAGTCCGGGAAAAAGTCTGGACCTGCCGAAGAGGCAAGAGACTTTTTCTTGCCTCTTTGTTTCCTGGTGCGCAAGGAGAGGGGATTCAGAGCGCCACTTAAAGGAGCTCCAGAAATGGGCGTGAGCCGCGGCTATCAGCGCGGACCCCAGAGATAGGTATGAGATGCTAAGGCCGCTGCTGCCACCTTCTTGGTGACCTGTGAGAGCACAGGTCACTATCCACACCACCCCTCCCTGGAGCCTGTGCAGCCCGCCACTGCCAGGGTCCTGTGATCCAGGGACAACTTCCCCGGGAGAACGCATGGAGTGCCTCAGGCTGGTGCAACATCACTCCGGCCTCTGCCACCGCAGGCTCGCCCCACACTCTGTGCCCCTCATTCCCCCAGGCCTGAGTGACCCAGAGCCACTGAATCAGCTGCTCCTTAAACCCCATCTTGTCTGAGCGAAGAACAGACGCCCTCAGGTGACCTACATGCAAAGGTGGGGCCTAATCCAAAGCTGAACCCTGGGACCTGTGCAAACAAAGAGAAAGGGAAATTTCTCCCAGCAGCCTCAGGAGCAGCGGATTAAATCTCCACAAAAAACTTGATTTACCCTGCATCAGTGGGAAACATGAATAGACAACAAATCATCCCAAATTGAGGAGGTGGACTTTGAGAACAAGATATATTATTTTTTCTCCTTTTCCTCTTTTTGTGAGTACGCTTCTGTGTGAGATTTCATCTGTATACCTTTGCTTTCACCATTTGTCCTAGGGTTCTGTCCATCCGTTTTTTTTTTTGTTTTTTGTTTGTTTGTTTGTTTGTTTTGTTTTTACTTAAAACAATTTTTTTCTTAATAACTTTTTTATTTTAAAAACTTTATTTTATTTTATCTTACTTTATTTTATTTTATCCTCTTTCTTTCTACCTTTCTTTCTTTCTTTCTTTCTTTTTTCTTTCTACTTTTTCTCCTTTTTTTCTGAGCTGTGTGGATGAAAGTCTCTTGGTGTTGCAGCCAGGAGTCAGTGCTGTGCCTCTGAGGTGGGAGAGCCAACGTCAAGACACTGGTCCAAAACTTGATTTACCCTGCATCAGTGGGAAACATGAATAGACAACAAATCATCCCAAATTGAGGAGGTGGACTTTGAGAACAAGATATATTATTTTTTCTCCTTTTCCTCTTTTTGTGAGTACGCTTCTGTGTGAGATTTCATCTGTATACCTTTGCTTTCACCATTTGTCCTAGGGTTCTGTCCATCCGTTTTTTTTTTTGTTTTTTGTTTGTTTGTTTGTTTGTTTTGTTTTTACTTAAAACAATTTTTTTCTTAATAACTTTTTTATTTTAAAAACTTTATTTTATTTTATCTTACTTTATTTTATTTTATCCTCTTTCTTTCTACCTTTCTTTCTTTCTTTCTTTCTTTTTTCTTTCTACTTTTTCTCCTTTTTTTCTGAGCTGTGTGGATGAAAGTCTCTTGGTGTTGCAGCCAGGAGTCAGTGCTGTGCCTCTGAGGTGGGAGAGCCAACGTCAAGACACTGGTCCACAAGAGACATCCCAGCTCCATGTAGTATCAAATGGTGAAAATCTCCCAGAGATCTCCATCTCAACACCAACACCCAGCTTCACTCAACAACCAGCAAGCTACAGTGGTGGGCACCCTATGCCAAACAACTAGCAAGACAGGAACACAACCCCACCCATTAGCAGAGAGGCTGCTTAAAATCATAATAAGGCCACAAACACCCCAAAACACACCATCAGACGTGGACCTGTGCAGCAGAAAGAAAGATCCAGTCTCATCCACCAGAACACAGGCACTATTCCCCTCCACCAGGAAGCCTACACAATCCACTAAACCAATTTTAGTCACTGGGGACAGACACCAAAAACAACGCAAACTATGAACCTGCAGGCTGCGAAAAGGAGACCCCAAACACAGTAAGAAAAGCAAAATGAGAAGACAGAAAAACACACAGCAGATCAAGGAACAAGATAAAAACCCACCAGAGCTAACAAATGAAGAGGAAATAGGCAGTCTACCTGAAAAAGAATTCAAAATAATGATAGTAAAGATGATCCAAAATCTTGGAAATAGAATAGAGAAAATGCAAGAAATATTTAACAAGGACCTAGAAGAACTAAAGAGGAAACAAACAACGATGAACAACATAATAAATGAAATTAAAAATACTCTAGGTGGGATCAATAGCAGAATAACTGAGGCAGAAGAACAGATAAGTGACCTGGAAGATAAAATAGCGGAAATAACGACAACAGAGCAGAATAAAAAAGAATAATGAAAAGAACTGAGGACATTCTCAGAGACCTCTGGGACATGAAACGCACCAACATTCAAATTATAGGAGTCCCAGGGCTTCCCTGGTGGCGCAGTGGTTGCGCGTCCGCCTGCCGATGCAGGGGAACCGGGTTCGCGCCCCGGTCTGGGAGGATCCCACATACCGCGGAGCGGCTGGGCCCGTGAGCCATGGCCGCTGAGCCTGCACGTGCGGAGCCTGTGCTCCACAACGGGACCCTGCTGGTTACTTGCACCATTTTATCTTCCAGGTCACTTATCCATTTTTCTACCTCAGTTATTCTGCTATTGATTCCTTCTAGAAAATTTTTAATTTCATTTTTTGTATTGTTCATCTTTGTTTGCTCTTTAGTTCTTCTAGGTCCTTGTTAAACGTTTCTTGTATTTTCTCCATTCTATTTCCAAGACACATATTAACCAAACTATCAAAAATTAAATACAAAGAAAACATAATAAAAGCAGCAAGGGAAAAACAACAAATAACACACAAGGGAATTCCCATAAGGTTAACAGCTGATCTTTCAGCAGAAGCTCTGCAAGCCAGAAGGGAGTGGCAGGACATATTTTAAGTGATGAAGGAGAAAACCCTACAACCAAGATTACTCTACTCAGCAAGGACCACATTCAGATACGATGGAGAAATTAAAACCTTTACAGACAAGCAAAAGCTGAGAGAGTTCAGCATCACCAAACCAGCTTTACAACAAATGCTAAAGCAACTTCTCTAGGCAGGAAACACCAGAGAAGGAAAAGATATACAATAACAAACCCAAAACAATTAAGAATATGGGAATAGGAACATACATATCGATAATTACCTTAAAAGTAAATGGATTAAATGTTCCCACCAAAAGACACAGACTGGCTGAATGGATACCAAAACACGACCCATATATATGCTGTCCACAGGAGACCCACTTCAGACCTAGAGACACATACAGACTGAAAGTGAGGGGATGGGAAAAGATATTCCATGCAAATGGAAATCAAAAGAAAGCTGGAGTAGCAATTCTCATATCAGACAAAATAGACTTTAAAATAAAGACTATTACAAGAGACAAAGAAGGATACTACATAATGATCAAGGGGTCGATTCAAGAAGAAAATATAATGATTGTAAATATTTATGCACTCAACATATGAGTACCTCAATACATAAGGCAAATACTAACAGCCATAAAAGGGGAAATCGGCAGTGACACATTCACAGTAGGGGACTTTAACACCCCACTTTCACCAATGGACAGATCTTCCAAAATGAAAATAAATAGGGAAACACAAGCTTTACATGATACATTAAAAAAGATGGAGTTAATAATTATTTATAGGACATTTGATCCAAAAACAACAGAATACACATTTTTCTCAAGTGCTCATGGAACATTCTCCAGGATAGATCATATCTTGGGTCACAAATCAAGCCTTGGTAAATTTAAGAAAATGGAAATTGTATCAAGTATGTTTTCTGACCACAATGCTATGACACTAGATATCAATTACAGGAAAAGATCTGTAAAAAATACAAACACATGGAAGCTAAACAATACACTACTTAATAACGAAGTGATCACTGAAGAAATCAAAGAGGAACTAAAAAAATACCTAGAAACAATGACAATGGAGACATGATGACCCAAAACCTATGGGATGCAGCAAAAGCAGTTCTAAGAGGGAAGTTTATAGCAAAACAATCCTACCTTAAGAAACAGGAAACATCTCGAATAAACAACCTAACCTTGCACCTAAAGCAATTAGAGAAAGAAGAACAAAAAACCCCCAAAGTTAGCAGAAGGCAAGAAATCATAAAGATCAGATCAGAAATAAATGAAAAAGAAATGAAGGCAACAATAGCAAAGATCAATAAAACTAA
>NC_041225.1:3885056-3885662 GCF_002837175.3 Physeter macrocephalus | reverse complement strand
CAAACTCTTCCAAAATAAAGCAGAGGGAGGAACACTCCCAAACTCATTCTATGAGGCCACCATCACCCTGATACCAAAACCAGACAAAGACATCACGAAGAAAGAAAACTACAGGCCAATATTACTGATGAACATAGATGCAAAAATCCTCAACAAAATACTAGCAAACAGAATCCATCAGCACATTAAAAGGATCATACACCATGATCAAGTGGGGTTTATTCCAGGAATGCAAGGATTATTCAATATATGCAAATCAATCAACGTGATACACCATATCAACAAACTGAAGAAGAAAAACTGTATGATCATCTCAATAGAGGCAGAGAAAGTTTTTGACAAAATTCAACACCCATTTATGTTAAAAACCCTGTAGAAAGTAGGCATAGAGGGAATTTTCCTCAACATAATAAAGGCCATATACAACAAACCCAGAGCCAACATCATCCTCAATGGTGAAAAACTGAAACTATTTCCACTAAGATCAGGAACAAGACATGGTTGCCTACTCTCACCACTCTTATTTAACATAGTTTTGGAAGTTCTAGCCACAGCAATCAGAGAATAAAAAGAAATAAAAGGAATCCAAATCAGAAAAGAAGAAGT
>NC_041225.1:3874010-3884838 GCF_002837175.3 Physeter macrocephalus | reverse complement strand
AAAACAGATGGAGCGATATACCATGTTCTTGGATTGGAAGAATCAACATTGTGAAAATGACTCTATTACCCAAAGGACTCTACAGATTCAATGCAATCCCTATCAAACTACCACTGTCATTTTTTACAGAACTAGCACAAAAAATTTCACAATTTGTATGGAAAAATAAAGGCCCCGAATAGCCAAAGCAATCTTGAGAACGAAAAATGGAGCTGGAGGAATCAGGCTCCCTGACTTCAGACTATACTACAAAGCTACAGTAATCAAGACAGTATGGTACTGGCACAAAAACAGAAATATAGATCAATGGAACAGGAGAGAAAGCCCAGAGATAAACCCACACACATATGGTCACCTTATCTTTGATAAAGGAGGGAAGGATATACAGTGGAGAAAAGACAGCCTCTTCAATAAGTGGTGCTGGGAAAACTGGACAGCTACATGTAAAAGTATGAAATTAGAACACTCCCTAACACCACACACAAAAATAAACTCAAAATGGATTAAAGAACTAAATGTAAGGCCAGACACTATCAAACTCTTAGAGGAAAACATAGGCAGAACACTCTATGGCATAAATCACAGCAGGATCCTGTTGGACCCATCTCCTAGAGAAATGCAAATAAAAACAAAAAAAAACAAATGGGACCTAATGAAACTTAAAAGCTTTTGCACAGCAAAGGAAACCATAAACAAAATGAAAAGACTACCTAGCCTATTCTGAATGATGCAAAGAGGAAGCCAAGGAAACAGCTGTGTCTAAGTATGGGTATAGCTACACTTTTTTAAATTATTGCAGGTGAAATCATTCTTTAATTATATTTATTTTTTGACCACCATTCAAAATATATTTTGAAATCAACTTGGCTTTTTCTATTGTAACATTTATATATTGCTGCATAACAAAAGGTAGCAGCTTAAAACAGCAAAATATGTTATCTTAGAGTGTCTGTGGGTCTGGAATTCAGGAGTGGCTTAAATGGGTCCTCTGTCTCTGGGCTGCAATCAAGGACTGTGGTCATCTAAAGGTTTGACTTGGGGGATATCCACTTCTACTGATTATTTTTGCAGGCCTCAGATTCTTGCTGACTCTTGGCAAGAGTCATCTGTTCCTTGCCTCATGAGCCTCCCTACAGGGCAGCTTACAACATGGCAACCGGCTCCCCTTCAGAGCAAGCAAAAGAGATAGTGCAAGAGGGTGAGACAAGAGACACAGACTTTATAACCTAATCTCCAATGTGACATATTTTTTCTGTATTGTATTTGTATCAATCATTAGGTCTAGTCCACACTCAATTTACTCAGCCATAAAAAGAAACGAAATTGAGTTATTTGTAGTGAGGTGGATGGACCTAGAGTCTGTCATACAGAGTGAAGTAAGTCAGAAAGAGAAAAACAAATACCGTATGCTAACACATATACATGGAATCTATGAAAAAAAAAAAAGTCATTATGAACCTAAGGGTAAGAAGGGAATGGAGACGCAGGCTACTAGAGAATGGAGTTGAGGATGTGGGGAGGGTGAAGGGTAGGCTGTGACAAAGTGAGAGAGTGACATGGACATATATACACAACCAAACGTAGAATAGATAGCTAATGGGAAGCAGCCGCATAGCACAGGGAGATCATCTCGGTGGTTTGTGACCACCTAGAGGGGTGGGATAGGGAGGGTGGGATGGAGGGAGACGCAAGAGGGAGGAGATATGGAAACATGTGTATATGTATAACTGATTCACTTCGTTATAAAGCAGAAACTAACACACCATTGTAAAGCAATTTTACTCCAATAAAGATGTTAAAAACAATATAAAAATATAAATAAAATAAAATTGAACAAAAGAGATAATATTTACTAAGTAAACATCAGGACATTTATGAATAATATTTTATTCCTACTGGTGTGGCATACTGCTCTCAGTTTTTCTTTCATATTCCTGAAGAGGTTCTTCTGAGGCACACCAACTGCTTTTTTTCCTTTGAATAACATATGAGCTTAGCTTTTTCCCTGAAAGTCTCATTTTTCAGTTATCCTAATTTCTGTTTGTTTTTCTTTCAATTCTGTACACACTGTTTAGATACTGCTTACTTTGCAATAATTTTGTTCAAGAAGTTAAAGCTTGCAAGCATAAATCCCTCTGGAACTCAGTTGAGAGAAAAACCTTAAAGTTGGGAAGCTTTTATAAAAGTGGCTTTGAATTTTTTTGAGCCTGAGTATTCTTCTGATTTGGTAACCTGGAGGAAATGTTTTAGCCAATGTATTTGTTATCAAATGTCAGTTTTGGTTTCAACTCTGCTGCCAAGTATAAGTTGAGAGATTTATGACACAAAGGAAAATAATAAAATAGTGGTAGTCATAGAATATAAGAGATTAATGGGAGTTTTTGATATAGTGTACAAATTGAAGTTACTGAATTATCTACTGGCAGACTCCAATAGGTAGAGTGGGTATTAGGATTTGCTGAGAGGATGAAAAAAGAAAAAGACCCCTTCTCTCACAAAACACATTCTGGGGGCTTCCCTGGTGGCGCAGTGGTTGCGCGTCCGCCTGCCGATGCAGGGGAACCGGGTTCGCGCCCCGGTCTGGGAGGATCCCGCATGCCGCGGAGCGGCTGGGCCCGTGAGCCATGGCCGCTGAGCCTGCGCGTCCGGAGCCTGTGCTCCGCAACGGGAGAGGCCGCAGCAGAGGGAGGCCCGCATACCACAAAAAAAAAAAAAAAAAAAAAGATATATAGTAAAAGCAGGTATAAAATTCTGAAAATCAAACTCACATTTATTAAAATCTAATATAAGGAAGTTAAAAGCAAGAATCCAGAAAATAACAAGTTATACACATAGTACAAAAGTAAAATAATCCCACATTCTGGTCTAAGCAGCTAATTGAAATGTCTTTGCAGGCAATGCTCCCCCTTTCTTCTTGCCCCCCAGCTCTGTCTTTCAATAAGGAATGTAGGGCCTTTGTCTACCTAAGATGGAGGCGAATCAGAGACTGCAAATCAAAGTGATAATAATGTATTTTTTTTTAACCGATGGTGTATTTTCTTTTCTTTTTTTATAAATTGAAGTATAGTTGACTTAACAATGTTGTGTTAATTACTGTTCAGTTATATGCATATGTACATTCATTTTTATATTCTTTTCCATTATAGCTTACCCCAGGACATTGAATATAGTTCCTTTTGCTATACAGTAGGACCTTGTTGACCATCCATTCTATATGTAACAGTTTGTATCTTCTAACCCCAAACTCCCAGTATATCCCTTCCTCCCAACCCCCCCAACCCCAAGAGTATATTTTCCATGGGAGAATAGTGAACTCTCCAAGGAACAAGGGCAGTGTCATGGAAGAGAGCACCCCTTCTCCCCAAGTCAATGTTTCAGTTTCCTCATATATAAACCTCACACATAAACTGGGAACTACTCTAATTCTCTTATGTCTGTCTCCCATAATGGTTAATTTTATGTGTCAAATTATCTGTATCATGGGGTGCCCAAGTGATTGTCAGACATTATTCTGGGTATTTCTATGAAGGGTTGTTTCAATGAGTTTAACATTTAAATCAATAACTGAGTAAAGCAGATTGCTCTCTCTAATCTGTGTGGGTCTCATCCAATTGAAAGCTTGAAAAGAGCAAAAGACTGTTTGTCTTTCAAATAGTTGGGAATAGTTGGGAACTTCTCCTGCCTGAGTACCTTTGAACTGTGACATCAATTTTTTCCTGCCTTTGGACTCTGGCTAAAACATCATCTCTTTCTGGGTCTCAAGTCTGTTAGCCTTAGGATTGAAAGTTATATCGTCAGCTCTCCTGGTTCTCAGGCCTTCAGATATGGACTAGAACTACACCATCAGCCTCCCAACCAACTGCAGATCTTGGGACTTGTCACTTGTCAGTTGCCATAATCACATGAGCCAATTCCTTATCGTAAATCTCTCTCTTTTTCTCCCTCTCTCTCTCTCTTTATACACACAGACACACAGATACACACACACATCTTATTAATCTTGTTTCTAATACATCCCCTAAGACATCCAATATTTTAACCTATTTTTGGAGAGAAATCTCTTGCACTGAATGGTATCCTACACAACTAGATTCAAAATTGAAAGGAGAGGAAAATGAGAAAATCATGAGGTTAAATCTAGAGACCTGTGCTGAGATTTTGAGTAGGGAGGAGATTTTATGGCAGGCATAGGGCTGTTCAGAACTTCCCTATAGTTGTAATTGGCTCAGTTGGGGTGTGTGTGTGTGTGTGTGTGTGTGTGTGTGTGTGTGTGTGTGTGTGTGTGTGTAGTGTTCCTCAGAACTCCTCCCACAGTCATTAGGGATATTTGTAATGTTCAAGAATTTCAGGATAGAAAGTTACTCTAGTTTAACCCTTATTCTGTTATGTTCAATTTCATTTATTTAAAATATACTCAACAAGTATTTAATTAGAATTGTAATGTCCTCATTTAATTTTAAGATAGCTTTATAAGAATGTTTCTGTCCCTCTTCTCTTGTAGAATTAATAATTTTCATTCATTTATTTGTCAGCTATTTATTGAATACTTTTTGTTACCAATAAGGAGGGCTTTTGTTTTATATGCAAGATTCCTTAGGATTTTAGAGTAATATAGAAAAAGCAGAGGCATTTGTACAACTTAGAAGACTTTATTGAGCTGCTGGAGCCTATGAGCCTCATGACAGCAAACAATGTGATGTCACAAGCCTTGTTCAGAGGGAGAGTTTCAGGGATTTTATAGAGGTGCTCATACATTATTGCAATGCCTTCTCCAAGTCCTCCCAATTTCTTCTAGGACTCCATCCTTGCCAAACAACCCTTTATCCATAATAAGAAGGTATATTTATTACAGAAATAAATAGGAGAGCCTCCTGGTATTTTCAGTTTTAAAGATCTTAAATCTTTACGAGAATTTCTTGACATTCTAATTATATACTTGGTCTTCAGTCCTTGATCAACCTGTTCTCTTATCATTAATTTTTTCAGTGGTGTCATCAGAGGTGAAACACTGATGAGGGCACACTCTTGCATGTGAGAATGAGATGGATCCTTGGTTGTGGTCATAGACACTGTCATCCTGTTGAGGCACTGAATTGTATTGTCTACTTTGATATCTCTGCTCCATGCTTGTGGAGGTCTATTTGCTTCCTGTCAACTGTGTTCTCTGAAGTGAAGACCTTGACATGGATATTTGACTGTCAGTGATTCTCGCTCCAGTACTGTTGTGCTTAGTTTGTAGATCTCAGAGCAGAAATTTTATTTGTGCCTATTAACATTCTATATTATATGGTACTTGGAAGACATTGATTCTGTAATCAAACCAGTGAACTATTATTCCTCACTAGATCCCATTTTATAATTTGGCAAATATTTTCTTTTCTAGGATAGCAATGCAGAACAGCCACTGTAATTCAGAATAGCTGTAAAGATGGCTATCAATTCATTAAACCTTTCCCACCAAGTGCATAGTTAAATTATTTGCACTTTAAACTAAAGGTACTAGCTCATGTTACTTCAACTTATCCACAAGGCTAAAATAAAAAGTCTTGTCTAATGTCTGGCTAAAATCCAGATGATGTATGTTTACAGAATTAGTATATCAATCCTATTATCTTAAAAAATAAAATACAACTTTGGGGTGCATAAGGATACATTTTTAAGACTTTGAAAGAAGCCCAGAACAATAAGGTCTGACTGAACTTGGGTTAATTCAAACTCAGTTTCATAAATCTCCATCTTCATATGCCATCAGGCATGGCATGGGCCAATTTTTCTAAATCAAGATCCATAGAATCTTATATTAAATACATATTCTTCCTAGATTCTAGCACTATAATATTTGTGTATCTTAAATTTTAGTAGTATTGAGAGTTTGTGTCTTTTTTCCTTGTTTTCATTGATGTAGTAATAATTTGGGACTGGTTGCATTGGCAGCACCATTCTGACCCAGAAGTACAAGTCTCCATATGTTTCATGGTGTGGTATCTTATTATGTAATGTTCTGCACAATCAGGTCAGATGAATAAATAGTTCGGATACCAAATCTAACACTTATTGGTGATATTGAGCAAACTATTTGTCTAGTCTGGGTCTTGGGTTCCTCAAATGGAGCTAATATTCATTTCAAACTTATAGGATCACTATATGCATGTCTGTGTGTGTGTGTGTGTGTGTGTGTGTGTGTGTGTGTATGCAATTTGATTAAAGGTTGCTAACACAAAGAAAACCCTTCAAAACGTGGAGTCCTCAATCTGCTTTTATGCTTATTATCATTTCCTCACTTGGCCATCAGGATTATCCTTTTGCTTCAGAAAAGTGACCTTCAGAGGTTACATGTAGAACCTTTCCAGCATGCATGAATGCAATGCAAAATGTGTGAATTCAGCAATCACTGTCCTTCTGAATATCCTTAGGCTTTTTTGGAATTGGAAAGAGCCCCAGTTACATTGCTATGCCATGGGCTGTGCTGCAGTGGAATGTGCTGACTGCACTGGCTGTGCTGTCAAACTTCCTTCTTAACCATACATCAGCTGTGCTGAAGAAAGCATAGATCCTCCTGGTAGAATAGCCTTTGGTTATGGCTGCATTTTGTCTTCAGTTTTAGTGTCCTTTCCTAAGCACACTTTACAATCATTCATGCAATAATGACATCTTATAGTTTTAAAACATGTCTATACATTTTCTTCCACAGTGTTTCCCCATGTGTTATCTTATTTGCTTCACACATTATTTAATAAGTTGTTATTAATTCATTAAAGGTGAAAAAACTGAGGCTCTGATAAGTTAAATAATATGCTGCAGCCACATCATCTAATTTTTATTGAATATAGGATATGAAGTCTGGGCTGCTTCCAAATACCATGTTATCTTCCTTCTTATTGTCCTAGGTCAGTTTCAAACTCCTTCAAATGGGGAAGCAAGATTTTGGTGATCTGACTTGTATTCTTATCCCATCATCCTATCCACTCCCACACTATTCTATGTTCTGAATATTTTGACAAATTTTCAATTCCTGGAATACTTTACCCTCTTTCACCATTTTTGGATCTAAATTAGATATTTTCTCTCAGAAGTCTTCCCTGAATTTACAGTCTATTAACTCTGGGTTTCATAGTCCTGCCATGTGCTCTCAGAACACCCTGCACATTCCTTTTATAAACATTATTCCAGTGTATTACAACTGTTCTTTATTCTCTGGCTCTCATACAGGACCTTAGAGAAGGGGTTATGCCTTTCTCACTGGTCTATGTCCAACACTGCTATTATCTGAAAGTTTGTGTTCCCACCAAATTCGTATGTTGAAATGCTAACCCCCAAATGTGATGATATTAGCAGGTGAAGACTTTGGGAGGTAATTCAGTCATCAGTGTGGAACCCCATGAATGAGATTAGTGCCTTATAAAAGAGGATTTAGAGGAATCCCTGGCCCCTTCTTCCATCATGTAAGGAAACAACAAGAAGCCAGCAGTCTGCAATCCAGAAGAGGGCCTTCACCAGAACCTGACCATGCTGGCACTCTGATCTTGGACTTCCAGCTTCTAGAACTGTGGGAAATAAAATTCTGTTGTGTTAAGATACCCAGTCTGTGGTTCTTTGTTATAACAACCTGAACAAACAAAGACAAGCACATGGTGGGTGGGTGCTGTGTACAACATATACTTGTGGAATGAATTAATGTTTTGCTTGTTATTACTCCACTCGCAATCTATTACCTTTGGCACTTTCTCCATGCAGAATAGCGCCTTGAAAGTAATTAACCCTTAATGAGGAGTGCAGCCGATATACATGTAAGGCCAAATAGATAGAAGATATGAGAACTACTCTTATGCAGCTCTAATCTTCAATTATCATATAGTGAACAAAGCTGATGGCATATAGATGGTTCTTTAGACACCTTTTTTATCTTTATTTCCTTCAAATTCACAGACTATTGGCTCAACTGTTGACGCTGTAGTTTTGTGTATTGGGTATTTACACTTCAAACATAAAATACTTCTTTTCATTCGAGCTCTGCTGATCACTTGAAGTTTATTTGCTGAAGTACTAATACTTTGCCTGGCCCTTAGTATGTGCTCCATTAAATATCAGTTAAACAAACAAAAAAATAGTTTGAAAATTACTTTTTCTTTTCTTAAATTATCTTCATATGAACTCAATTTTTAAACTGCATTCCAGCTTGCCTTCCATGATGACATTTATCAGTGTCCAGTTAGGTATTTCATAACACACGCGTATTTGTGACATTTTCTCTCAGGACAGTGGGAGTGTAACTATTGTAGATTAGGAGATGGAAATCACCAGGCATTCCTTTCCTTTTCACTTAATATTTTGTATGTCTGTGTGCCTCTAGTAGGGGTGGTATTTAGGTTTCTACATCAGGTTAATACAACTTTGAGGACTCTCTTTATGAAAAAGAACACAGAGAGGAGCTTCAAGATGTGGAAGAGTAAGACGTGGAGATCACCTTCCTCTCCACAAATACATCAGAAATACCTCTACATGTGGAACAACTCTTACAGAACACCTACTGAACGCTGGCAGAAGACCTCAGACCTCCCAAAAGGCAAGAAACTTCCCACGTGCCTGGGTAGGGAAAAAGTAAAAAGAATAAACAGAGACAAAAGAATAGGGATGGGACCTGCACCACTGGGAGGGAGCCGTGAAGGAGGAAAGGTTTCCACACACTAGGAAGCCTGCTCGCAGACGGAGACTGCAGGTGGCACAGGGGGTTAGATTTGGAGCCACGGGGGAGAGTGCAGCAACAGGGGTGCAGAGGGCAAAGATGAGAGATTCTCGCACAGAGGATCGGTGCAGACCAGCACTCGCCAGCCGGTGAGGCTTGTATGCTCACCCGCCAGGGTGGGCGGGGCCTGGGAGCTGAGGTTCCGGCTTCGGTCGGATCCCAGGGAGAGGACAGGGGTTGGCTGCGTGAACACAGCCTGAAGGGACTAGTGCGCCACAGCTAGCCGAGAGGGAGTCCAGGAAAAAGTCTGGACCTGCCGAAGAGGCAAGAGACTTTTTCTTCCCTCCTTGTTTCCTGGTGCGCGAGGAGAGGGGATTAAGCGCGCTGCTTAAAGGAGCTCCAGAGACAGGCATGTGCCGCGGCTATCAGCGCAGAGCACAGAGACGGGCATGAGATGCTAAGGCTGCTGCTGCCACCACCAAGAAGCCGGTGTGCGAGCACAGGTCACTCTCCACCTATCCCCTGTGCAGCCCGCCACTGCCAGGGTCCCGTCATCCAGAGACAACTTTCCCAGGAGAACACACTGTGCGCCTCAGGCTGGTGCAATGTCATGCCAGTCTCTGCCGCTGCAGGCTCGCCCTGCATCCGTACCCCTCTCTCCCGCCGGCCTGAGTGACCCAGAGCCACTGGATCAGCTGCTCCTTTAACCCCATCCTGTCTGAGTGAAAAACAGTCGCCCTCAGGCAACCTACACACAGAGGAGGGTCCAAATCCAAAGCTGACCCGGGAGATGTGTGAACAAACAAGAGAGGGAAATTTCTCCCAGCAGCCTCAGGAGCAGTGGATTAAATCTCCACAGTCAACTTTATGTACCCTGCATCTGTGGAATACCTGAATAGACAACGAATCATCCCAATTTGAGGAAGTGGACTTTGGCAGCAAACATATATATTTTTCCCCCTTTTTCTCTTTCTGTGAGTGTGTATGTGTATGCTTCTGTGTGTGATTTTGTCTCTAGAGCTTTTCTTTTACCATTTGGCCTAGAGTTCTCTCCGTCCGTTTTTCTGTTTTCTTTTTTAATTTTTAAAAGATTTTTCTTAATAATTATTTTTTTATTTTTAATTTTAATAGCTTTATTTTATTTTATTTTATTTTATCTTCTTTCTTTCTATTTTTTCTCCCTTTTATTCTGAGCCATGTGGAGGACAGGTTCTTGGTGCTCCAGCCAGGTGTCACGGCGGTGCCACTGAGGTGGGAGACCCAACTTCAGGGCACTGGTCCACAAGAGAACTCCCAGCTCCATGTAGTATCAAATGGTGAAAATCTCCCAGAGATCTCCATCTCAACACCAAGACCCAGCTTCAGTCAACAACCAGCAAGCTACAGTGCTGGACAACCTTTGCCAAACAACTAGCAAAACAGGAACACAACCCCATCCATTAGCAGAGAGGCTGCCTAAAATCATAATAAGGCCACAGACACACCAAAACACACCACCAGACGTGGACCTGCCCACCAGAAAGACAAGGTCCAGCCTCATCCACCAGAGCACAGGCACTACTCCCCTCCACAAGGAAGCCTACACAACCCACTGAACCAACTTTAGCCACTGGGGACAGACACCAAAAACAATGGGAACGATGAACCTGTAGCCTGTGAAGAGGAGACCCCAAACACAGTAAGATAAGAAAAATGAGAAGACAGAAAAACACATAGCAGATGAAGGAGCAAAGTAAAAACACACCAGAGCTAACAAATGAAGAGGAAATAGGAGTCTACCTGAAAAAGAATTCAGAATAATGACAGTAAAGATGATGCAAAGTCTTGGAAATACAATAGAGAAAATACAAGAAACGTTTTCCAAGGACCTAGAAGAATTAAAGAACAAACAAACAATGAAGAAAAACACAATAAATGTAATTAAAAAATTCTCTAGAAGAGATCAATCACAGAAAAACTGAGGCAGAAGAATGGAAAAGTGACCTGGAAGATAAAATAGTGGAAATAATGAGTGTAGAGCAGAATAAAGGAAAGAAAATGAAAAGAACTGAGGACAGTCTCAGAGTCCCCTGGGATAACATTAAATGAACCAACTTTCGAATTATAGGGGTCCCAGAAGAAGAAGAGAAATAGAAAGGGACTGAG
>NC_041225.1:3795711-3873714 GCF_002837175.3 Physeter macrocephalus | reverse complement strand
CACCACCATACCAGCTTTACAACAAATGCTAAAGGAACTTCTCTAGACAGGAAACACAAGAGAAGGAAAAGATATACAATAACAAACCCAAAACAATTAAGAATATGGGAATAGGAACATACATATCAATAATTACCTTAAATGTAAATGGATTTAATGTTCCAACCAAAAGAAATAGACTGGCTGAATGGATACAAAAACAAGATCGGTATATATGCTGTCTACAAGAGACCCACTTCGGATCTAGGGACACTTACAGACTGAAATTGAGGGAGTGGAAAATGTTATTCCATGCAAATGGAAATCAAAAGAAAGCTGGAGTAACAATTCTCATATCAGACAAAATAGACTTTAAAATAAAGACTATTACAAGAGATAAAGAAGGACACTACATAATGATCAAGGGATGGAACCAAGAAGAAAATTAAACAATTGTAAATATTTATGCACCCAACATAGGAGCACCTCAATACATAAAGCAAATACTAACAGCCATAAAAGGGGAAATCGACAGTAACACAATCATAGTAGGGGACTTTAACACCCCACTTTCACCAATGGACAGATCTTCCAAAATGAAAATAAATGAGGAATCACAAGCTTTAAATGATATGTTAAACAAGATGGATTTAATTGATATGTATAGGACATTTGATCCAAAAACAACAGAATACACATTCATCTCAGGTCCTCATGGAACATTCTCCAGGATAGATCATATCTTGGGTCACAAATCAAGCCTTGGTAAATTTAAGAAAATTTAAATCATATTAAATATCTTTCCCAACCACAAAGCTATGAGACTAGATATCAATTACAGGAAAATATCTGTAAAACAACAGGCACATGGAAGCTAAACAATACACTACTAAATAACCAAGAGCTCACTGAAGAAATCAAAAACTACCTAGAAAAAAATGATAATGAAAACACAATGACCCAAAACCTATGGGATGCAACAAAAGCAGTACTAAGAGGGAAGTATATAGCAATACAATCCTACCTTAAGAAACAGGAAACATCTCGAATAAACAACCTAACCTTGCACCTAAAGCAATTAGAGAAAGAAGAACAAAAAAACCCCAAAGTTAGCAGAAGGAAAGAAATCATAAAGATCAGATCAGAAATAAATGAAAAAGAAATGAAGGAATTGAGAGCACAGATCAATAAAACTAAAAGGTGGTTCCTGGAGAAGATAAACAAAATTGGTAAACCATTAGCCAGACTCATCAAGAAAAAAAGGGAGAAGACTCAAATCAATAGAATTAGAAATGAAAAAGGAGAACTAACAACTGACACTTTAGAAATACAAAGGATCATGAGAGATTACTACAAGCAACTCTATGCCAATAAAATGGACAACCTGGAAGAAATGGACAAATTCTTAGAAATGCGCAACCTGCCGAGACTGAATCAGGAAAAAATAGAAAATATGAACTGACCAATCACAAGTGCTGAAATTGAGACCATGATTAAAATTTTCCAACAAACAAAAGCCCAGGACCAGAGAGTTTCACAGACGAATACTATCAAACATTTAGAGAAGAGCTAACACCTATCCTTCTCAAGTTCTTCCAAAATATAGTAGAGGGAGGAACACTCCCAAACTCATTCTACGAGGTCACCATCATGCTGATACCAAAACCAGACAAAGATGTCACAAAAAAAGAAAACTACAGGCCAATATCACTGATGAACATAGATGCAAAATTCCTCAACAAAATACTAGCAAACAGAATCCATCAGCACATTTAAAGAATCATACACCATGATCAAGTGGGGTTTATCCCAAGAATGCAAGGATTCTTCAATATACCTAAATCAATCAAGGTGATACACCATATTAAAAAATTGAAGGAGAAAATCCATATGATCTTCTCAAACGATGTAGAGAAAGCTTTCAACAAAATTCAACACCCATTTATGATAAAAAATATCCCTGCAGAAAGTAGGCATAGAGGGAACTTTCCTCAACAAAGGCCATATATGACAAACCCACAGCCAACATCATCCTCAATGGTGAAAAACTAAAACCATTTCCACTAAGATGAGGAATAAGACAAGGTTGCCCACTCTCACCACTATTATTCAACATTGTTTTGGAAGTTTTAGCCACAGCAATCAGAGAAGAAAAAGAAATAAAAGAATACAATTCAGAAAAGAAGAAGTAAAGCTGTCACTGATTGCAGATGACATGATAATATACATAGAGAATCCTAAGGATGCTACCAGAAAACTACTAGAGCTAATCAATGAATTTGGTAATGTAGCAGTATACAAAATTAATGCACACAAATCTCGAGCATTCCTATACACTAATGATGAAAAATCTGAAAGTGAAATTAAGAAAACATTCCTATTTACCATTGAAGCAAAAAGAATAAAATATCTAGGAATAAACCTACTTAAGGATACTAAAGACCTGTATGCAGAAAATATAAGACACTGATAAAAGAAATTAAAGATGATACAAACAGATAGAGAGATATACCATGTTCTTGGATTGGAAGAATCAACACTGTGAAAATGAATCTACTACCCAAAGCAATCTACAGATTCAATGCAATCCCTATCAAACTACCACTGGCATTTTTCACAGAACTAGAACAAAAAATTTCACAATTTGTATGGAAATGCAAAAGACCCCGAATAGCCAAAGCAATCTTGAGAAAGGGAAACGGAGCTGGAGGAATCAGGCTCCCTGACATCATACTATACTACAAAGCTACAGTAATCAAGACACTCTGGTACTGGCACAAAAACAAAAATATAGATCAATGGAATGGGATAGAAAGCCAAGAGATAAAGCCACACATGTATAGTCACCTTATCTTTGATAAAGGAGGCAAGAATATACAGTGGAGAAAAGACAGCCTCTTCAATAAGTGGTGCTGGGGAAACTGGACAGGTACATGTAAAAGTATGAAATTAGAACACTCCCTAACACCATACACAAAAATAAACTCAAAATGGATTAAAGACCTAATGTAATGCCAGACAGTATCAAACACTTAAAGGAAAACAGGCAGAACACTGTATGACATAAATCACAGCAAGATCCTTTTTGACCCACCTCCTAGAGAAATGGAAATAAAAGCAAAAATAAACAAATGGGACCTGATGAAACTTAAAAGCTTTTACACTGCAAAGGAAACCATAAACAAGACCAAAAGACAACCCTCAGAATGGGAGAAAATATTTTCAAATGAAGCAACTGACAAAGGGTTAATCTCCAAAATTTATAATCAGCTCATGCAGCTCAATATCAAAAAAACAAACAACCCAATCCAAAAAATGGGCAGAAGACCTAAACAGACAGTTTTCCAAAAAAGATATACAGATTGCCAACAAACACATGAAAGAATGTTCAACATCATTAATCATTAGAGAAATGTAAATCAAAACTACAATGAGATATCATCTCACACCAGTCAGAATAGCCATCATCAAAAAATCTACAAAAAATAAATGCTGGAGAGGGTGTGGAGAAAAGGGAACACTTTTGCACTGTTCGTGGGAATGTAAATTGATACAGCCACTATGGAGAATAGCATGGAGTTTCCTTAAAAAACAACAAATAGAACTATCATACAACCTAGCAATCCCACTACTGGGCATATACCCTGAGAAAACCATAATTCAAAGAGAGTCATGTACCAAAATGTTCATTGCAGCTCTATTTACAATAGCCAAGACATGGAAGCAACCTAAGTGTCCATAGACAGATGAATGGATAAAGAAGATGTGCACATATATATAATGGAATATTACTCAGCCATAAAAAGAAACGAAATTATGTTATCTGTAGAGAGGTGGATGGACCTAGAGTCTGTCATACAGAGTGAAGTTAGTCAGAAAGAGAAAAACAAACACCATATGCTAACACATATATATGGAATCTAAAAAAAAAATAATAATAAGGTCATGAAAAACCTAGGGGCATGATGGGAAATAAGACACAGACCTACTTGAGAATGGACTTGAGGATGGCGGAGGGGAAAGGGTAAGCTGTGACAAAGTGAGAGAGTGGCATGGACATATATACACTACCAAATGTAAAATAGATAGCTAGTGGGAAGCATCCGCATAGCACAGGGAGATCAGCTCGGTGCTTTGTGACCACCTAGAGGGGTGGGATATGGAGGGTGGTAAGCAGGGAGATGCAAGAGGGAAGAGGTTTGGGAGCATATGTATGTATATAACTGATTCACTTTGTTATAAAGCAGAAACTAACATACAATTGTAAAGCAATTATACTCCAATAAAGATGGTAAAAAAAAGAAAAGAAAAGAAAAGAAAAAGAACACAAAATGTTGGAAGTAATTACAGGGCCTTGGGAGGGACTGGAGGTGGTGGCGACAAGAAGACATTCCTGGCTCATGTGCTCCTGCTTTTCATTAACCTGAGCCTATTCCCTGTGTTATTAGTTTAACCTTAAACCCTTTATTCACTTGAGCAGTGGTATTGACTGATACACTAATTTGGCTAACATTAAAAGAAATTTATTTTTCCAAAGAGTGTTATCTAGTGCTTAGCCTCCACCTTTAATGTTGCTTTAAATTTTGTTAATTTTTTAACATCTGTTTACACATTTAAGCTATTTCTTAAGTTTAGGTCTGCTGTTATTCTTGAAACATGAGCCAAAATGCAGTACATTATAGCTGATCAGCAAGTGAATAGAAGGGGAAGGCTCATTTTTTGAAGGTCAATAGACTTCTAAACGCCTCAGTGGTATGTTTTAGAAAATTATTATGTCAGTACAACTAATGGAGTCCATGGTGCCCATGAGTGGACACGAAGCCATTGTTTTAAGTGCACATTGTGTCCTTGTGGACATGGAATTAATAGATTTTATGGAAGAGTGTTTTCTGGAGGAATTTTTTCTTGTACAATAACTTTTATTGTTTCTGTGATTACTAAAGCTGTATGATTTTTCACAGAAAAGTGACTGGGGACTTCTGCCTACAGTTCTCTGGCATAAGTAGCAAGTCCTTTTGGCTGAACAATTACTAACTGCCCCCTCCCATGTTCCTGTACCCCCTGCCCATCTATCAGCTCTCCTATTTGAAAGTACACCTCTAATTCTTTTCTGATTTCTGAGTAAAACTTCTTTTGTGGGGGATTTTTTCAAGATAACGTAGCACTAGTCCCCCTTCTATGGCAGGGGTCCCCAACCCTGGGCCACAGACAGGTACTGGTCTATGGCCTGTTTGGAACAGGGGTGCACAACAGGAGGTGAGTGGCCAGCGAGAAAGTGAAACTTCATATGTAGTTACAGCCACTCAACATTGCTTGCATTACAACCTGAGCTCTGCCTCCTGACAGATCTGCAGTGGCATTAGATTCTCATAGGAGCTCTAACGCTACTGTGAACTGCACATGCAAGGGATCTAAGTTGCGTGCTTCTTATGAGAATCTAATGCCTGATAATCTGAGGTGGAGCTGAGAAGATGATGCTGGCACTGGGACGTGGATGCAAATACAGATTATCATTAGAAGAGAGGTTTGACTGCACAGAGACCATAATAAATCAATTGCTTGCAGACTCACTTCAAAACCCTCTCAGTGAGTGGCAAGTGAAAACAAGCTTAGGGCTCCCACTGATTCTGCATTATGGTGAGTTGTATAATTATTTCATTATATATTACAATGTAATAATAATAGAAATAAAGTGCACAATAAACGTAATGTGCTTGAATCATCCCGAAACCATCCCACCGCCCCTGCTCTGTGGAAAATTGTCTTCCATGAAACTGGTCCCTGGTGCCAAAAAGGTTGGGGACTCCTGTTCTATGTGATCCTCAGGTAGTCCTCAGCAACTGTACACTTTTGCACCGCTCTCTTGTAAATACAGTAGCTCACTCCCCACAAAGCCCTGGTTACTTTTCCTCTCAGAAACCACTGCAAAGAAAAAGGAGAATGAAAAACAGAAGTAAAAATTTAAATTTAAACAAACTAGGTAACATCTGCAACCATGAACATCAATATAAACGGAAAGTCAGACAAATTCAGAAGAGATCAAACAGGAGTAGGAAGAATGCCAAGTATAGTAGATGGTGTGATATGCTGCAGAGGTTCCCCTTCAGGATTGAAGGGCCTGTTTGCCCCAACTTCTGAAAGATTGCCCTCAGCTGTCAGTTCTCTGTGGTTACCCCTTGAGCAGAGTTAGCTGCTTCACCCAAGGTCATACCCCTCCTGGGGTAGCTGGCATCCAGTGACTGATAGATGAGTGAATATAAAGGTCTGGCTTGCATATTGCAATGTGAGACACCTTTGATGATCCACCTGAATTTCAGAACTCCTTGCAGGGTTGGTTAAATCCTTGTTGTACTTTCACCATAACCTAACTTCTCCTTCTTCCTTCTCTGTGTATACTGATCCTGAGTTCAAATGCTAATCTCAGGCTCAGAGTCTTTTGCTTGGAAAACAACCCATGGCCCAAGTAAGAAATATATAAAACAGGAAAATGCCTGATCTCATTTGAGGGGTGCAACAGTCCCAACACCAAATGTATCTTTGGAATTTACTCCTTTGTACACTTTATATTTTCACTTCATCTTAAAACTGTATTTCTCTACTATCTTATTTTTTATTTATTTTCTCCTAATCTCATTTCCTTTTTCTGTTTCTACTCTTTTTGTTCATTCCCTTAGAATCAGGCATCTTGAAATGATTTCTTATGTGCTTCAAGTGTTCCTGCATATTTTATACTGCAATGTTGCTTTTGCCCCTCCACTATTTTGGAACAACTATTTGCAAGATAAGCAAGGCCTGGAAACTGGAGGATGTTTATCAGTCTGTATCTTCCTGTTATTTTGGCTGCATTTGACATAGTTGAATATGCCCTACTTTTAAAGTAAACTTTTATTTAGAACAGTTTTAGATTCACAGAATTCTTGTGAAGATAGTATAGACTTCACATCCAGTGTTCCCTATTATTAACGTCTTACATTAGTATGACATACTTGTTATAATTAAAGAACCAGTACTAATACATTATTACTAACTAAAGTCCATACCTTATTCAGACTTTTTTCAGTTATTCCCTAATGTCTTTTCTGTTCTATGATCTCCCACAGGATACTACATTTTATTTAGTCATGTCTCCTTAGACCCCTCCTAGCTGTGACAGTTTCTCAAACTTTGACAATTTTGAGAACTATAGGTCAGATATTTTGCAGGATGTCTATCAATTGAAATTACTCATAATTAGAGTGGGGTTATGGGTCTTTGGGAAGATCACAGAGGTAAAGTGCCATTTTATCATATCACATTATGGTACATACTATCAATATGACATTGTTGTTCAGGTTGACATTAATTACCTGGCTAGGGTACTGTTTGTAAGGTTTCTCTAGTGTAAATTAAATCATATTTTCTCTCTTTTCATATTGTACTCTTTGGAAGGAAGTCACTATATGCAGCCTGCACCTAAAGAGTGGGGAGTTATGCTTGGCCTCCGTGTGGATGGAGTATCTACATAAATTATTTGGAAATCTACATAGGACATTTTTCTAGTTTCTACCATTTATGTAATTATTAAATCATTTATTTATATCAATATGAATTTATGGATATTTATTTTATACTTTGGGTTAAAATTCAAAACGACTTTATTTTCTTACTTAAAATGTTCCAGCTTTAGCCACTGGGAGATCTTTCAGTTGTCTCCTGTATTGCTTTGACATGTGCTCATCAATGTGTGTTTTTTTAAATAACTTTCCTAATTTCTGGCACTACAAAATGCTCCTGGATCATCATGTACATTAACTGCCCCTACCCTGCAGTCAACCATTTCTCAAAGGAGCCTGACTCTTTTTATTGGAGATGGATATTAGAAGGCAAGATATAGGCTCTAGGTTGCTCAGCATTTCTTTTTATGAAACACAGTTCTCTTAGTTTTTGTGACAATATGCTTTCTCTCTTTTCTTTGCCTCTCTGACTACTTTGGATCCTTATTTTCCTCTTCCAATCTTTAATTACTGGAATTATTCTTGATGGTTCCTTGCAGGATACTCTTCTGTTGTCAATCTGTAACGCTTTTTGAGTTATTTCTCTTAACCTTCTTTCAGTTGTCCCTTACTTCATTTAATGTATTTTCCACAACATGGCTAGAATGATGGTTTAATTTCCTTTAGGATAAAGTTCAAAATCCTTAAGAGCACATAGGTCTTTCATGACTTGGTACTAGGGCCTTGTCCGAGGCTTGTCCTCCTGACTTCACTTCTTGTTCTTCATACTCCAACAATGGTGAACTTCTTTCAGTTTCCTGCACAGAGTTGCTGGGTTTTCTATTCTATTATCACAGTATTTTATACCTTTTGACATCTCTTCTGAACACTTTTCTTTCTTATCTCCTTCCTGTTTTCTGGGAAAAATCTAAAATTTCTACCACAAAACCTTCCTTGTTTCCCAGTGTTAAATTAAAGGCTCCGTAAATTCATTTCCCAATCATATTCCCCCTATTAGGATGGAAAGCCCCTCGCATGAGACTCTGAGACTCCAGTTCCCTCATTGAACTGTAGCCTCAGTTCTCTTGTTCCCTGATAATTTTTGGTGTCTAGGACACTGACTCATGGTGGCCAGTTGATAATAATTGAAAGACTGAAAGAGAACAGATAAATAAGGATGGCAATATAGCTATAGCTAGAGGCTATCACATAGTCAGAAACAGGCTATTAAGCAACATAGCTATTCAGAGAAATATAAGGTGTGTTTGCCTTCAAGTAGCTTACAAACTTACAAAGCAAGATCTACGAGTAGGAACCAAAGATCTCTGCATCTATATAGACTGCTATGTTCCCATGAGAGGTGCATAAGGGCTTAGAGAGAGCAGAGGTCTCTGTGGGTTGTTTATGGTAGGGAACAGCTTTGGGAAAGAGATGAATACTAAGATTTGAGTAGATGGATCAGGGTGAATGAGAGGAATGTAAACAAAGTTTTGGGGGCTGTGATGAGCTTCAAGGTCAGTAAGAGATTGGGTTGGTGGCAAGAAGAGGTCCAAGTCAGGAAAGTATTTCTGTTTGACTATTTCTCTTAATCTCATGCAACTTGTTCTTAGCCTCTTAAGAAATCTCAACTTGAACATTATTTCCAAATTTATAAATAATGTTTCTAATAACTGTTATTTTTCTTTGTTTTTTATTTTCCTATCTTCATTAGTGATAGAAGTAGAGCTATTGTCCCTTTGGAATAGCAATTTATCTATGACATTAAAACAGGCTGATATGTATATATGTACAACCCAGCTGTTACTTTTAATGCTGTTTATTAAAATGCAACAGTGGATTCTCTTGCATTGTTTTTTATAGATTTCTTATCCTTTGCATTTAGATGATAAAATATTTTGTGACAAGGATAATTCAAATTTGTGTCTCCACAAAGTAAGAAGAAGGTGTAAATATATTTCATTTGGATGTGTGAACTTGAGCTGTTTTGACCTACTTCTGGGAATTATATTTTTCTTAGAAGTATTGAATGTTTACCTTAATTGTCTGTGATGGATTTGATTTCAACTCTCCTGGGAGGGATGATTGCTCAGTCCACTTAAAATTATAAATCACATTATGGAGTGTCTTGGTTTAGACTTGAAGGTAGCCAATAGATAAGGATTTTCTTGTGGTTCATCAGTTAATAAGATCACCACATCTCAAAAGGCTCTTCAGTTAACATTGTTCAGTTACTATGCATTTTTCATGATTTAAAAGGCTGAAACCTGATACTGATTTGAATGTATCTATTTTGGCATGCTTCATGATATTCATAAAGTTAGGAATTTTTTTTTTTTTTTTTTTTTTTTTTGTGGTATGCGGGCCTCCCTGACGCGCAACCACTGCGCCACCAGGGAAGCCCAAGTTAGGATTTTATACACCTAAAATTTTGGCAGAGAAGAAAAAAACTCTGAGTATATTTATTCATCTATGAATTGTAATAGAAAAGAAAAAGGAATGTTCAAAAAGAAATCATAGGAGTAACTTTGTTGTAGGCTATAAAGCTCTATATTTCTGGTTCATTCTAGATAATGTATTTACTCTATTTCTGGTATAATGAAATAAATCTTATGTTTCTATATTAACCTATTTCAAGACTTATTGAGAATTATGTATCTATTACATATTGCATTTATTTAAATTTGTATTCATTTACATTATATATTATACATTATTTTATATTATAAAAATAATACCTATAGAAGATACCAAACTATTAAAATGCAAAGAACAAGAGTTAAAAAAATCCTACCAGGACAGCATCACAGATAACGCTTAAATGTGTTATTTTCAGTCTGTTTTCTAACAGACTAATAGGTATATGTTCTACTCATTTTTATCTCAAAACTCAGTATATTGTTTACTTATTTTATATCCTGGTTGTATCCAGTTTTGTTTGAACATATGCTCTACTATGCATATCTAGATCAACTACAAGTCAGATAGACAGAACAAAAATTCCTACGATTTGAGAAATTCTTAGGACTGGAAATGCTGAGAGGAGATTTGTATTATATCAATTATTATATCATGTATTACATCAGTAAGCGTGGTATAACTGAAAGAATGGGAACAAAAATGTGGAGAGGGAAAAAATTAACATCAAAGATGTAATTTAGTAGAATTAATGACACAAAAAAACAAGGGGTGTTCATTTAGTGTAATATGTTAAAATTGTCAAATTTGTTAGAGATAAAATAAATGAATGCAAAATTAGCAGATTGGCCTAACACAGGGTAAAATAGGTGATTGTGGGAACCATATGAGCTTTGGGCTGAGTTAGGTTACAGCTGGTTTAAAGGAAAAAAATTGAGAAAACCACTGGCCACCCTTGACTATTTCCAGAAGAATTCAACTACAGTAAACAACAAAGTGCCAAGCAGAGTTAAATATTTCTAACCAGGATGGAAAATGAAGAGTGATTACTATAGATGAGGAAGGTCAGTTGAAAGTTTATAGCAGTGGGATATGGGAACTTCAGACCTGTAAGTGCCCTTACTGTTGATGGGCTCAGCAAGCTGAAGTTAGGCTCATGGAAGGGCACCTTTTCATGAAGGATATCTTCTGTATAGAAATGGAGGTCATCTACCCCTGCAGATCACCCAAACTTCAACCACTACAAAAAGAAGTGGGTCAATAAGATCAGACTTGCTGTTTCCTTTGTTTTCTTTAATTTGCTGCACAGTCTGTTTTGTTTACTTTCATACATTTTGGAAAGTTAGATATTTATTTTGTTTATATTTAAATAAAAATATTTAAACTATTTTTCTAATATTATCATATTAAGAACAACAGCAGCAGTATCTTTTGAGTTCCATCTATTTACAATGAAGACTTTAACACTCATTTCTTTAACCTTATCTTGATTTCAGATATTTGTTAAGCTGGGAATTTAGTATAAGATCAGTGTTCTTAAATGATTAGTTTTTATATTATATAAATTTTCTTTTGTGCATATTCTTTATTCATATTTGCATTCATTTTGAAACCAAAGCTTTTTACTTTGCTTCTTAACATGGACATCAACCAGAAGAAATCTAGTGTGGTGAAGGGCTGGGTGCACCAGGAGAGGCAATTAGGACCCTTTGGGATATTTTAAGAAAAAAGTCTTTAACAAGGGCCTGGAAGACACATCTTTGCAGGCAGATTTCCCCTAATAATTTGTGTGTCAACTGGAGAGAAGTTACTATAGTAGATGCTCTTATTTCAGTATTTCAGTTTCCCTAATTGTGGTGTCAGAAAGAATCTTGGAAGCACAGAGATAAATAGGAAACTAATGTGAAGGGAAGCTGATTAATTATTGAATGTTAAATTAATTGAGTTTGGAACTAGTTTTTTATTTGCTACAAAAGCACAAAGTGGAAGGCTGACTTCCAGGAGCAAATCCTTTCTCAAATATAAACTCAAAGAGCTTTAGCTGCCCTGAGGGATATGACGCCACCTTATTATCCAGAATTTCACTTTCAGTATTTTGCTACATAAGGTAAATTACTCTGGATTGGTTGTGGTGTTCTTTGCCCTTCTATTAGGATAGATGATTATATGTGGATGAATTTGAGGAAACTCAAGGGGGCCAGTTCTCAAGGAAGAAAGGAATAAAGAGAACTTTGTAGGAAGAAAAACTTTTTCCTCCTTCCCTTCTATGTTCTTTGTCTGGCCTAATAATCAAATTGACGTAAGACAAGTTAAGAGGAGAAAAACAAATTTAATTTCATACGTATGGGAGTCCAAAGACATGAAGCTCTCATAGTCAGGCAATTGAGACTTATATGCCATTCGGAGCTAAGGGAAGGAGCTGGGGAGTCTGGGGCTTCCAGGAGGAGGAAGATACATCCAAGGGATATAGGAAGAACAAATATTTGGTAAACAAATTCTTGCTATGCCATGCAGATACGTCCCTCTGGTGTATCTCTGATATTAGCTCTCTTCCTAGTACAGGACCTTTACCTAAATTCTTTTAGGCAGTTAAGAGAGAGATAAAAAGCAAACAAATAAACAAAGAACAAAAACAAAACTCTTTCTGAGTCTGTTTGGCCTTGATTATCTTTAGGTCAAAGTAATACACATGCCAAAATGGCATATTTAGGGGTCATGTATTCTGCTCCCTCTCAATGTCAGTTAAAGGTAAATGTCCTGTAATGTTTTAACAGATCACCAATATATTCTATCATGTCCATTATATTGTTTTGTTATGAAAACCTCAATCCCCTTTTCTCATATATCTGTGAGAAGACTTCAGTTACAACAATACTTTGAGTCTTTTCTTTATTTCTAACTCATGGTTTCTCAAAAAAGGAGAATTGATGTATTGGATTGCTAAGAGTAGCTAAAGGAAGTACCAGGCTTAACCCAAATATTTCTGGATTTTTCCTTTTGGAACTGTTGCCTTGAGAGGGTGTGAATTCTACTATATCCTAATTTCCCTGCTTCCTGGCAGGAAACTAATATGTTGATGTCTATCCTCTTACTCCTATAAATTTCTCAATTAATTGAGAACCCATAGTGGAAGCGATGTGAGTTAACTGGTCTCTGTTAATCTTAACATTTGTTTCAGAAACCCAAATCAGAGATGTATAGTTGTCATGTCTAGAAAGGTCTACTTAGAGTATTGTTTTTATCTTCCTTGCTTTATAAAGAATCAATATTTACTGAGCTTACATGAATAAAAAGAAAATGAAATCAGATCTGGAAAATCATTAAAGTTGGAGAAAGTCCTAGAAACTTCTGTCTCCTCCACTCCCTACCTCTTCTTTACTTTTAGCTTCTATCTCCTCTCTGTTCCTCTTTCCATTGAACAGCTTCCTATGTTTACTCACAGTTTCTACTCAATTGTTGTTTATACTTCTGCATAACAGGATTAATCTCAGATGGTCTGATTGATCACATGCTTATCTCCAGAGCTACTGACACTTGGCCAATACTATAGAATGTTTTAACTGAAAATAGATGATGTTCTGTGATCAGGCATTTATGAGAAGGATGTGCCAATCTGTCAACATTGTTTAGTTATGATAATTGGAATTATAACTTGGGTCAAGGGCATCTCAATGGTTAAAGTTGGTCAGAAAGCTCATTCTAAGGGATCTCCTCCATGTGTTGACTTCGTGCTTCTTGGTGCTGAAGTGCTTTACATGCACACCTGTGATGGTTGGGACCAGGAGAAAGACTGAGTTCTGTGTGACCCAATCCAAAAACGGGAGGGCAAAGAAACCTGTGTCTGAGCTCTGCAGACCCCTCCCAATGTATATTCTTCTTTTGCTGTTACTGACCTATACTTTTTGCCTGCAATGAAGCTGTCGTGTGAATATAAACTCTGTGAATCCTGTGACTCCTTTTAGCAATCAAGCACTTCAATTGACTAATGTGCAATTAACACAGCATACCATGGCACAAAACTCTCCTTCACAGCATCTTCCACTTTACCTCCTATCACTAATGGATTCAAGTACTCTTGGTTCAAATTTAGAAAGGAGCCTGTCTGACCCAAATCATTTCTTTCTTTCTTTCTGGTTTTTTTTTTCCCTTTTACATGACATAGACCATTATTAAAATAAAAAAAAAAATTAGACTGTGGATTGGCTGCCCTTGGGTAGTCTCTGGGGTAATTGTTTGTGTCCAAAGATCCAAAGTCATGCTATGCAAAGCATGGCCTCCTAAGAAGCAGGAGTTGTGAACCAGGCAGTTTCACCTTACATACGGATATATCTCTGGCAGTGTTCTGAGGTTGGGCTACACAATTCAAATATCTGTCTGTACATATACATCTAATGTCAGATGCCTACTTCCTTAGCCAGCAACTGAAGGCTCATTGTCATCTGATTTCCCATCATCAAATCTGTTTCCTGATTTGATAAATATTTATCAAATGAGTGAATATGTTTATTCTGTATTGGGCAGAGGCTGTCTACATTTCGGTCAAATGAGCTCATGATGAAACTAGATAGTCCAAGATGAGAAATAGAGGTGGTCTGAGCTCATATATAGGAGATTTGTTTGGTATATCAGCTGATTCCAACCCTGAGAATTTGAGGATAAGTCTGGGTATGGACAGGGCATAAGTCAAAGAGGAATGTGGTCATGGATGAAGCCAAGAACTTCTCACCTGGGAATCACTGAGGGCTTTGAAGGAAGGTCTGAGTTTTTCACTGTTGCAGATAAAAAGTAAGTGGAAGTTGTGTGACATGGTAAGTAGTTGTGGTTACTTGATAGCCAGGGAAACCATGTAGATGTTGAGACAAGTGGCCAAGATAAGAAAGAAAAATGGAAAGTTGAAAATAGCCAAAGAGAATAAACATTTACTATGTGTCACGTACTGTTCTAAGAGCTCTCCTAAGAGCCACCTGTGATTATGGTTTCTCTTTTTATATTCCTCATTTTAAAAATGAGGAATCTAAGTAAGAGAAGATAGGAAACTTGTCCAAAGTCATATAGCCAGAAAGTGGCAGAGTGAGAACTAGGCATAAACAAAGTTGGAATCAGAGCCTGTGCTCTTAACTGCTACCCTAAACTTTCTCCTAAGGCTTCTTATAAGATGAGTTCTATTAACACATGTTTTGATAAAAATTGCTCTAGAATTTTTGGTCTTAAAAGGATCCTGTACTTTGGGCTGGAGGTATGGCAATAGAAACTTTCTTTTGAGACTATAGCCACTTGTATTTCACTGTCAAGCTGTTACCACACAAAGTTCAGTTATGCTATTCTTTTGAGTGATATATTGTATTTTTAATCAGTCTTCCAGCATTTCATTGTAGTCATGCTGCGATGGTAGGAAAAAAATGTTACTTAAAAGGAATATTATTGATTTAAGATAATTCTTTTCTCTTGTAACTCATATGTTTGTTCTGGTTGTTCTTGCCAACAACTCTAAGTGATGAGGTTTCAGGTTTCCCTAAAATGAGTATATTTTTCAAAATCAGTCATGTGTTTTCATTATTATCAGATTAGACTGGTTGATTCCCTAATGTAGGGGAGGATAATTTTTTTCCTCTACACTTCTAGATTCTTTTGGCTGGTTTAATAATTAAATTGACATAAGACAGATTGACAGTTTAAAAACAAATGTAATTTCATACATATGGGAGCCACACATAGACATGAAAGTGTCCTAGACAGTTAGGCAACTGAGGCTTAAATGCCATCCTGTGCTAAGGAGGAGGGAATAGGGGTCTAGGATTTCAAGGGGGAGAAAGACAATTCACAGGAAGATGGGGAGAGCATATGTTTCGTAAAAAAATATAGTTGTCATGCCCTGCAGAGACAATGGGACAAAGAGAGGAATTTGAACAAAACAAGCCTTTCCAAGTTCCCTCCAGCCCAACACACAAATCCCATAATTATAGTTATCTTTGTAGTTAGCTTTGGTGATAGCTCTCTTCCTGAACAAGGCCCTCTATCTAAATTCTTTTAGGCAGTTAAGGGGGAGGTAAAAAAATCTTCTTGAGTTGTTTGGACCGTGATTGTTTTCAGTTCAAAATAATCCACATGCCGAATTGTCATACTTTAAGGAGACTCCTTCTGAACCCCTTCACTAATTTCCTCAATGACAGGGTTAATATCAGGAGGCACTTACATTCTTAAGTCCATTATCCTTCACTTAAAAGAAGCAAAGCTCAAAATAGCATTCCTGTGAAGTTCAGTATTTCACTAATAAAATGATGACCTGCCCTACTTTCTAATCATGTGTTTCACTTATGATGGGATGACAACCTCAGATCAATTTTACTGGATCAATGTGATAATAAGAGCTGACAATTATATAATTATGTAATATGGTATGTCAGACACTGTGATAGGCATTCCACAAATTCCTGAATAATATTTTGAGGTAGGTTTTCATAGCTATCTTTTATAGATGATAAAACGGACTTAGAGAGTAACGTACACAAGGTCACATCAGGATTAAACAATGAAGCTGAGATATGTTCTCAGGTACCTATGGCTCCAAATTCCATAATCTTTTTTAAACTGCTTTCTCACATACTTATTTAGTGATGCTGCAATTGCTTATAATAACAAGACATAAAAAAGCTAAAAATATTGTTTTATTTAGTCTCTAAAGAGTTTCACCAATAGAAAGTGTTCATAATACAACTAGAAAGTTCTTGTTCCACTGCCCATGGTACTGTGGGTTTAGTATTTGTATTAGAGTGCAGTCATTATGTGAAGAAACTTGCCAAAGTGATTTGCTGAAACCACAGAGATATATCAGTGTGAAATACCCAAATATTTACAATATATTTTCTTCTTTTCCCTGGATAAATGTCATAAAACATCAAAATGCCCTCCTAAAGATAGAAAACAACACCAAAGAGGGATAATTGGATGTATTATAGCCTTAAACACCTCAAGCCTAATCCAGCAGATGAGTGAAAAACAATGTTTTTCTCTCCCTTGAGATCTGAAAGAGTTAATTGCTTTTCAAACAGGGAACAGTTTACTACTATTGAGCAGAGCGATTAGGTGACAGTGGATTTTGGAAGGTTTTATGCTTGAAATACTTGAATATAATGGAATTTTATCTTCCTCTTACAAATGTCTTTTTTCCCTCTTTTATTTTTCTCCTTAAACATGAATGATAGGCTATTAAAGGTTTTCTTTCTGGGAAAATATTTTTGACTGGCATTGCTGTGGAAACTTGATTTAATCAAAGAAGTGCCAAGCTGATAACCGCTCTCATTTCCTTGTCACAGAAAATGAGTGGGGAATTATAGGAGAATGCTCCCAGACCTTTCATCAGTAACATAACATTTTTAATAATGTATAATAGTATCTCTCATTGGTGGGGAGAATCAAGAACATGACTGTGTACACAATGTTTTCTAGGTAGATCTTTTATACAACCTGCCTTAAATAGTCTCTGCCTTTGACTTACTTAATTACCTAGTTGGATTATCACTCTTCTAGGCTAAAAATTTATTACTTTTAGGAATTGAAATGGGATCTCAATGAGATATCTCCACTCTAATGTTCATTGTAGAATTATTCATAACAACCAATGTATAGAAACAACCTAATGCCCATTCTATTGAGGAATAAATAGATAAAGAAAATGTGGCATATACATACAATGGAATATTATACAGTCCTGAAAAAGAAAGAACTCCTACCATTTGTAACAACATAGATGGACCTAGAGGACATTATGCTAAGTGAAATAAGCCCAGCACAGAAAGACAAACATTTTCTGATCACATTATATGTGGAATCTAAAAGAGTCAATCTCAGAAGCAGAGTATAATGGTGATTGTCAGGGGCTGGAAGGAGGGAAATATTAAGTGGTGATGATTGTAAGGTATAAAGTTTCAGTTATGGAAGATAAAAAGTTCTGGAGATCTACTATAAATCATAGTGCCTATAGCTAACAATACTGTGCTGCATATTTAAATTTTGTTAAGAAGGTAGATTTAATATTAATTGCCCTAACCACACACACAAAAATAAATGATAATAATAATAAAAAGAATGGAAGGAAACTTTTGGAGATTGTGGGTATGTTTATGGCCTTGATGGCAGTGATGGTTTCACCGGTGTATACATATTCCCAAACTCATTGATTTGTATTCATTAAGTATGTACAGCTTTTACATGTCAATCACACTTTAGAAAAGCCATTTTAAAAAATATAATGTATTACTTTTATAAAATCTCATATCTGTGTGAGAGGTTTGGAATCTCTTAATCCTGAAAAGTGTGTTCCTTAGTATGGATTTATTTAGGTGGACAATACCTAAGGCTTTACGTAGCACAAGACATAAAGCAAGTGTTAAATATACGCTTGCTGAAGAAATGAATATAAGGGGCTTGATGGCCAGGCAGACAGCCTAAGAAAAGGCAAAACAAAAGAGAGACCTAAGGCTCTGCCTAGATGAAATGTTGCCTGAGTCTAATTCTATTTCTTATAATCACTCTAAGGAAACTCTCATAGCATTTAAGAGAAACAGATAGGACTAAACCCTGGCAGCATTTACGTTAGATAAGGACAGACTAAATACAGAGCGCTAAAGACAGAGCCAAAATTAAGGAAAGAGTGACCCCAGACCTCCAAATTATAATTAAAGGAAAATTGTACCAGACCAGTTAAAAAGCAAGGAAGACATTATTCAAGGTAAATAGAGGTCAAACTATTTCAGTAGGGGAGAAAATTTAACTCAACTCTGCTGAAATAAAAGATGGGAGGATTTTTAAATGCTGGCTCAAGTTAAAGGGAAAGTGCTAAAGGACATTCATGGGGAGGTTGGTCAGTGGAAATAGGCCATCTGTGCTTGTAAATTGTCCCTCATCAAAGGTGAGCTCCCACCCTCCCTCAGAAGCTGAGGGATAGAGGCCTTAGCTTTCTCCATGATTACATTTTAGAGGGATGACTAACAGGATCTTGAGAATGACTGCCTGGGTTGTAGAAAATTTATATCTCAAAGGGCAAAAGTAAGAACTTAAAATTACAGGTTATCTAAAGTTAATGCTCTAAGAAAAGGGAGATCAGGGGCCTATAGTCAGGAAGAGCCTGCCTAACATTTAGTCAAACTGAGGGTAACGTTAAGATCATCTTGGTTCCCTCCCTCCCTTCCTTCATTCCTTCCTTCTATTTAATTGTAGAGTTACTTTTAAGTACCCATAATGTAGGAAAGAAAATTTTACTAACAAACCAGAGAGGAATGGACACCACGTTGGGTCCTCAAACAACAACATTGGCCCTTGGATTTCTGTTCTCCTTCATTACCTGGTAGGAATCTCTTTACATTCAATAGACATGGCCTTAGAGGCCCCACACTATGTTTCTAGGGGCCTGTTACTGAACAAGGGCCTTAACTCATCATTACTAAAAATAATAAATTTGGTTTACAGGTGCAAAAATATTAACTAATCTCTTCCACCCTTCTTTTCTCACTACTACCAACTGAGACAGGAAGACAGGATTGTACCCATCTTGGAAAAGGACAGGGAACAACCTTGAGCAAACAGACCTAACAAGCCCAGTAAAACAAAGTGTGTAAAAGCTTGGGCTTCTGAGACCATAACAAAAGACCCACAGGAGTAAAAGATTAGCTCTATCTCTGTTCCACAGATGTATGTTCAGTTTCCAAAGGACAAAAGTGGGACTATAAATCTACTACATAGCAGAATCAGCAAACTCCCAGGTCCCTGAAAGATAGACACAAAGGCCTGAAGCACATTCCTGAGCTGTTTTTGCAGGAAGCAGTCCCCCATCAGATGAAAGCAGTCCCCCAAGCAAGTCAGCTTGCTGCTGACTGCAAGCACGTAGACCAGTTAAAACCAGAAGTTGATGATGCTCAAAACTTCACCTTGAGGCCAACCAATCCAAGAATTGAGCACAAGCTGATCAGTCACCCTGTGGCCCCCTCCCTCATGCTGCCTTTAAAACCACTTCTCTGAGAGTCCTCGGGGAGTTGGCACTCTTTTCCACCTCCTCCCTTGTGCACAAGCTATCCTTTCAATAAAAAGCTTTGCTTGCCTAAGTCTTGCGGGAGCGATATTCATTTCTATGGTATTGCTGTCCAAGAATCTGGAGAGTTCCCAGTAACACAGTCAGCCTTCCACAACACCCAACTACTCATTGCCACTTTCCCCCTCTGCCTTGAAATGTACACAGTTTCTCTGAGTTTGGGCAAATTCTCCTGCCTCAGTATCAACAGTCTTTAATCCATGCCTAGCCTTGGAACAGATGGGCCAGCTATCTTCACTGGTAACCAGTTTATTCTTATGCTGCTGTTGCTGCTGTTTGTAATCAGTCCTCCTTGAAATGATAAACAAGTATAAATGGCTAAAATTCAAGAACTCAAATAAAAGTGTGTGTCTGTGCATGTATACCAGGGGGGATTCAAAGAGAGAGATTCAGAGAGAGAGAGAGAGAAAGAGAGAGAAAGAGAGAGAGAAAGGAGGGAAGGCTTGGGCTGCTTGTATACATATGGCAAAGGTAAATTAGAAGAAAGATAAGATCAAAAACACATATCAGTAACTGTGTTTTATTTGGTCCTTGGAAGTAAAAATCAAACGACATGAACAGTAGCCAGCTATATTTTTCTGGCTTTTAATTTCCATCAAATATTGCTGAAACTTTCAAAGTACACCCCCCGCACACACACACACACCTCCCAGTCCTCTTTAAGAGATAACTTTGCTTCTTTGCTTTCACTGTCTTATCTTGGCTCCTGCTGTTGTGAGAGCTGTGTGCACTGGGTATCCCTGAGTGACCTCAACCCCTTCTCCTTCTGAGGGCTGGGTTCTATCCTGGTTGGAGCTGAGGTACTTCAGCCACTGGTGTGCCAAAGCTGAGTATTAGAAGTCTCTCTGCTGAGGACTGAATCCCCAGTGTCAGTGCCAATGCTCCAGTTTATACTTTCTCATGTTTGTTTCCTCTGAAGAAGTCCCACATCATTTCATGCTTTTTGGAGTTGTAGTTTCTTCCTCTCCAGAACCAGATCCTAGCCCATGGGGCTGCACCAGAGCACAAATATGAGTGATACATTCTATGTTGTCATCAGAACTGCCTCTCTCCTCAAGAAGCTCATAGGGAGCTCTTCCCTGAGGATGACTTTTTATTAGGAGTCTTCTGCATCTTTCATGCAAATATATTCCTAGCAGAGATTCTCACAACAAATCTTTAGATACTACAGGGACTTGGTCAACACTCAAGATGAGATTCCAATGACATACATATCCTGAATTGTTCTTCTATAGCCAAGTTAACAGACATAGGGCTCCACCTCTCTATGCTCTTGTGTTGATGAAAAGATCACAATTTAGCAGTTGTTGTTAATGGTGAGATTCACAATGGGGGCAGGGAGGGAGCAGGCCATGTGCTTGAAATTTAGTTTCTGTTGTGTGCCATCCCACTCAGGGGTGTAGGGAGCAGAAGAAAGGTTGAGTTCTTCTAATGAGTCTGTTAGGAAATTTTAGCATCTCTCAGAGTGACTTTATTATTAGATGCCACAGCTTGTTCTAAGAGTGGTACAGATAATAAATTCTTCAGAACACAAAGAACACTTGAATATTGGGCAAAATTATAATCAAATATTAATAGTGATATGGCAGTAAATGATAACCACTTTCCTGGAAATTTATTTTGTTGGAAGGTTATAGAGAATGGAAAACAAATTTACGTTCGTCTTGCTGACAGAAAGTTCTCCACATTTTTTCTTTTACATTTATATCAGTCATAATCTCCTACCCTGGATCCTGGTATGAGTCAGGACTTTTTCTGCAAGAGATGTTCTCTTGGTTTCCTACTGTTGCTGTAACAAATTACCACAAATTTAATAGCTTAAAATGACACAAATTTATTATTTTAGAGTTCTAGAGGTCAGAATGAAACCGAGCAGGACCCTGTGGGTCTCCTGGGCATAGAAGCCTTTCTGTGTCCTCATTTCTTGTTTGAGGAAATAGGTTTCAGCCTCCATGACCTTCTCTGTGTTCCAAAGGGCAGGTTCAATCCTTGATTGTTAATCAAGGAAGGGAGAAAATGCAAAGATGAAGGATGAACAATCAAGAAGCAATAGTGTAGCCTTGGAATAGGGTCTGACTCTGCCTCAAGGGATACACATAACAATATCTTTGAGCCTTTCTGCAAAATTATAACCCTCAACAAATGGAAGATGTTAACTAGTTGATGAAGCATTCTTCATTCCAGAGAGAAGGTCACAGTTTGATAATATCAAGACCCACAGAAGCTCATCAGGAGACCGTTGAGACCAGATTAAAGAATGCAGGCCCTGCACATACTCTGATCCTTATCAGCAACCCTGCCCTTGAACTATTGCTATAAAACTCCTCACCAAATTCCGCCAGTGCTGGGACACACAGAGTTTAAGAACACGAGCCCACTGTGTCCCCTTTGCCTGGCAAAGCAGTAAAGCTATTCATTTCTACTCCACCCAAAATTCTGTCTCTGAGATTTGATTTGGCAGCAGTGCACAGAGGCTGAGTTTTTAGCATCAGGAAGGCTAAAATGGATTAGCAGGTCTCCTTGGAGGCTCTAGGGGAAAATCTATTTCCATGCTTTTTCCGGGCTACTCATAGTCCAACATCACTCCAACCTGTTTTAGTCATCACATCTTCCTGACTCTGACCCTACTGCTTCCCTCTTATATTCTTATAAGAATCTTTATAATTACACTAGGTCCACCCAGATAATCTCCTGAATTTAAGATCCTTATCTTAATCACATCTTCAAAGTCCCTTTGGCCATGTAAGTTAATGCATCCACAGGTTCTGGGGATTAGGATCTGAACATCTTTTAGGAGGGAGGGGAACAGTTTTTTAAGACAAACCCAAGACCCAGTTGACTCCAAATCAACTGCAGATGGAATTTAATGGACTTATGTAAATTGATAAATCCAAAGAAAGTGTATCTTAACTAGGATTCCAAAATAGCTCATGAATCCAGTTTATGCCACTTATGCCACCTTCTTTTGATTCTTTCTCCTACTTCATTACTTTTAGACTCAACCTCACATGGAAGGATGATAGTGGCAGCTGCTCCAGACCTCATATCCTCAAATATTCAAGTCCAGTGAGAAAAGTGTGTTTTCTTCCCAAGATTCCCAACATCTCATCTTGTTTCATTGGCTCCGATTGCAGCACGTGACCTTTTCTGAACTAGCTCTCATGTCTAGATGAATGTTTTGTGTTCTTTGTCCTCAGTTGCCTCATGTTTAAGAGGAGCATAATATCCAAGGTTGGAACCCCATGCACAAGGGAGCACAAGATTAAATAGCAAATAAAGAAAACACCATGATAGAGTGAGAGAGAGAAAGAGAGAGACTGCTGCCCTTCTTGAACAAAGGGCTCTGCATTTCCATTTTGCACTGGGCCCCTCATATTAGCCAGATCTAATAACATTTATATAGATTATGTGAAAATTTAAAGAGTTAATAGAAATAGAATATTGAGAATTATGTTTGGCATTTAACACTCAGTAAATACTAGTTATTGCTATCATCATCATCATCATTATCATAAAACATCTACGGGCTTTTTAAAGCAAACATCTGATTGGAATTTTCTCAGACTCCACTTGTCAGCATTAATTAGGCTGGTTTTTTCCTCGGGAAAAATATAAAGGAGCTCATTATAAATCTGAGAGAAGGGGTTTAGATTGCAAAAGGAATTTTACTTTTTCTTCAATATCCAACCATCAGGCCAGATGTTTCAGTTGAGGCTACCAATGGGAAGCTACTTAATGAAGTTGCTTATGGTTTAATGATTTGTATGGTATAAATTATTTGTCTTAATGTCATTCCTGGGGCATTTTCCAATTGTTTCAGAGAATACACAGTAAAAAACAAAACAAAACAAAACAAAAAAACCTCACAAAACAGAAACAAAACAAACAAACAAAAAAACCCTACAGTGTGATTCCATATTCCCACAGCACCTGGTGAGAAATAGTCTGCTGCTTCAATTGTAGTTCCATCATTTGTTTTATTTTGAATACCTTCACAGCAAGACTCTTCCATGCTGATTTACTTATTGCATATATGCTAAACATCCTGATAATTGCACATTTAGCTCACAATTGATTTTCCTCAGAACCCTCATTACACCTCTCAAAGTTCTAGTAATGAAAAAGTTAGAATGAGCTAAAATAAGCATTAGGGAGTCAAGTTTTTTGGGGAAATAATTTATTTATGGAAACATGTTCAAGTGAATGATGCACAAATACAGCGTGATTATCAAAAGAGCTGGAGGTTAGAAAAGATGAGTGAATCACAAGGACAGGGTGAAGGAAGCCTTTAAACTTTAACATGACAAATAAAATTAACTTGCTCTTTAGGACTTAAAACACTAATATTACTTATGATAGCTGTAGAGTTCTAGGATTTGTTATGCTTGGACCAAAACAGAAACTAGTCAGTTTTCTTCTGCATTCATTTTGTGGCATGTCATTGACTTGGTAGCCAAGAGAATAACATATTTGCAGTATTTCACATTGTCCTGGTAATTATGCTATAATTATTTTGAAGGATAATTTTTTCAGTTAGTATATGGACTATATTATGTGTTCTGATTTTACATATATTATTGATTCAAAATTGCTTTTCAGGTTTCCTCAAGTATATTTTATTCCTGACTAGGTTACATGCTTTTTCCAGGCAAAAACAAATGTTATGTTTTCATCTACACACTGTGGTAAATACAGCACTGAAGACTGTAAGTTAAAAAGTGCTTCATTGAAAACACAAACAAACTTTTATAAAACATTGGTCAGATATTCAATCATTCTTCAGTGAAGGAAATAGAATGAAGTCTATTAGTATATGCCTAGCATATCCTATTAAATTAGAATTCATTACTTTCCTGAATGTCTTTTATTTTTTTGAACAATAATGATTTTCATATTCCCTGACAAGTAATGAGTTCTACCTCTCACAAAATAAAAGCATTAAAATTCCCCTCATTTTAGCCTTTAGAAAACAAATTACTGAGTACCATTAACACTAATACTTTATAAAGAAGACTAAGGCTCCTTGGAAAGAAGTTCTTTCCTTAATTATTTTTCTAAAAACTCAGTCAAATGTCCAAGAATCCCTGTTTCCAAAGCAAAAATATATTTTCTGCTCTTTCTTTTGACTGTATAACAGAACAATAAGAGCAAGTGCTTTTGGAGCCAGTGAAACCATATTCAAACTCTGATTCTATCATCTGTGAAAGGTGAGCAAGTTACTTAGTCTCCCTAAGTCTCCTTCTCTGTCAAGTGCAAATAATCACATGAATGCATTTTCCGGTATATATGTTTATGTGTGTTTATTAATTCAATAATGACGATAGTAGCTACAACATAGCCCTGGTCATTATTACTAATTCTGTCTAATCATAGGTAGGAGTGGATTGAGTTCAGAACTTTACTTTCTGGGTAAAGAAAGATGAGAATATGATACAACTTCAGTTCACTGTATTAGAGGTACTAAAAAGTGAAATGAGAATGGAATCACAAAAAGTGTATCATGTTGTCCTTTTAAAAATATTTTATATTTATTTATTATATTTAAAATTTTTGGCCACACCATGCAGTTTGCAGGATCTTAGTTCCCTGACCAGGGATTGAACTGGGGCCACTGCAGTGAGAGTGCCAAGTCCTAACCACCGAACTTCCAGGGAATTCCCTAAAAATATTTTAGATTATCAGAAAAACCTCAGATAAAAGCAATTAACTTCTTTGGATATGTGTGGATCCTGGGCCAATCATTTTATCATTTTTATTCAATAGAAAAAAAAAATGTGTATGTGTGTGTATTTTCTCCAAGGCTAAAAAGAAGAAGTTGAAGTGTTCTCAAAGATGCTTGAAAAGGCCCCTGGTGAAGATCTTTTCTGTCTTAATCACTGGCTCTCCCTGTTAATCTCCCTTTTTTTATCATCTAGATTACTGTGGGTAGAAAGACATGCCCATGGGATCTTTAGGATCCTTCCCTTTGTACAGAAGAAGAGAGGGCATTGGATCTGTTATATTTGGGATTTAAAGTTAAGAGAGTTTGTGGGTTAAGTGCTCTCTGTTAATGAGCAGATGATCTGCTGAGTGGATCTCTTTGCTGAGACGGAATAGGGGTATTAGCAGTTACTGTACTTTCTCAGTTCCTCTGGTGGAACCTGACTACCAAGGGTTTGCCCAAGGGCAGAGGAGTTTAGTGGGATTCTTGAAAAGAAGCAGAACTCTAAGAGGCCTTCCTGTGATGAACCCCTCCTGCCATGTCCTCTGCCAGATTCTTGTTTGTAGAAAAGCTGTAGTCTCCCAGGTTTCCCCTGAATCACAAAAGCCTGGCTCAAGAATTAATGACTGAAAGGATGTGAGCATGTAGTAACAAAAGTAGCAGTTGGGTCAGGAGAATTGGTAACAATTTAAGCAGTAAACAAGTCACATTGCAGACAGACAATCTTTAGTTCCTCACTGAAATATATAGATAACAGTATCTGATGCACATTTCTTGAGTAGTTTTATAGCAAATGGAAGAAGTTAACTGCTCAGTGACCATGAGCACATAGTCCCCAGACCAGCTGGAGCCTGAGGATTGACAATGTTAACCCCTGTGACACTACCCTATTACCTCACTATCAACCAATTGTGCACAAGCTGATCACATACCCTGTGACTCCCCTCCCTCATCTGGCCTTTAAAAATGCCTCCCTGAAACCCGCTGCGGAGTCTGGGTTTTTTGAGCATTAGCTGCCCCGGAATCCTTGTCTGGTGCCCTGCAATAAACGCTGCACTTTTCTTCACCCCAGGCTGGTGTCAGTAGATTGGCTTTATTGCGTGCCGGCAAGTAGACCTAAGTTTGGTTCAGTAACACTCTCAGTGCTAAAGCTGTGACAATACCCGACACTAGTTTTGCCTTCACTTTCTTTGGTTCAATAGTGTGAATATGATATATTTTTTCTTTCCTTTAGCTACAGGCAAGTAAAAACCTGTTTCCCCTCCTTGTCAACTTCTAAGAAGCCACATGAGATTTCCTTAGAATGGTAAAACATTTGATGATGCTTTATGAAACTTGTCCACTTTCCTTTCATTCCTCTCTCACATGTGCAGAATATAAGTTATTTTCATTTATATTTTCCACATGTCATATTCCATTCCTCTAGCCATACGGCAGTTCTCTTTGGAATATAAACATGGAAAATAATATATTTCCCTTCCAACTTCAAATTGGTTGTATCAATCATGTTCCTACTAAAATGATTTCTGACAATCTTTTCTTCTACTTTCATTTAGCTTCTTGCTGCACCTATTGATGAAGCCAAATATATTTTCATAGCTCTCTTCTTCAAACATCCTGTTATTCGTATGAATTCTCATTTAATTTTGTACCCTTTCCTATGTGGTAATTGCGCTTGAGATAGTGTGTGACTTCTAACCCTTTCTTTTTCTTACCTAGGGTCTTCTTAGTTTGATGATGATGATGATTTAGCTTATTATTATCTGCTTCCTTAAGTTATTTATTTTTATTTGTATCTTTTCCTCTTTCATCACTGATAACTCCATGGTTCACCTCCTTTCTCCTTTATTATCTTTGACTGTCTTTAGCATTCCTCCCAAAACTTCTCGATGACCAGAGTTATGGCAGATATAAGTTAAATGAGTCTAGGTAGCTAGATTTGTCTTCCTTCCCACTTGTAAAAAGTTCTTTGGTTTATTTTAAATCATAAAACACAGAGGACCACTGTGAAAATTTCAGAAAATATAAAAATACATAAAGTAAATATCATGTATCATCTCTCAGATTGAATAATACTCTATTGAATTAGAGATTACTACATACTCTGAGGCTGGCAAATAGTGAGCACTTACTGAATTTTTGTCATTAATACTATTATTGTTATTAAACAGTAATATAAAAGCTGATTTTTGAGAAAACACTTACACTTTACAATGTTTTTTTTGTGAAGAAGGTAACTAATCTTTATTTTCATGGTGCATCTTTTGCTAGTAATGATCTGATAGTCTAATCACAAATTTCATGTTTTTTTATAGGAAGAAAGTCCTATATTATTACTTTACATGTTCAGTAGTTTGGGGTTTTTCAGTAATAATAATGACTTTGCTTAATTATTCAAACTAATGTCTGACTATTTTTACGATAGCAGCCAAAATTTGCAAGAACTCTGGCCAGATAGAGTAATTATTGTTATTTCTAACATGAATAATTATTTTTCAAATTAGGACAATATAAATTGATACTCTATGTGGCATTGCCCCTTCTATGAGCAAAATTCTAATATCAAAAGCTGATATTTTCAAGGTCCAGCTGCCAAGATTCTTTCCTTATACCTTAGAAATAAATTTTTTTTCTGTAAGAAACCAGATAATAAATATTTTTAGCTCTGTGGGCCATACAGTCTCTGTCACAAATATTCACCTCTGCTGTTTTAGTTTGAAAGCAGTCATAGACAATAAATAAACACTGGACTTGGTTGTGTTGTAATAAAACTTTATTTACAAAAGCAGATTGTTGCCAGATTTCTTCTGCAAGCTGTAGTTTACCAGCCTAGAGAACCCTATCACCTTCATAATTTTGTTCAATTATGGGAACTACTTATTAAGCAATTCTTGTATAGCAGATATTATGTTATTGTGCTTTACTACATTATAAACTTGAATCTTTACAATAACTCTATTATGTAGGTATTATTATCCTCCTTATATTATTAAGGAAACTGAAGCACTGAAGCATAAGTTAACAGTAAGTGGCAAAGCTGCCCTTCGAACCAGTCTTCTAACTCAAGTCTCCAAAGCCTGGACCTTGCTCTATGTTCCTAAAAAATGTTTGAGTCCCTCATTACTAAGATGACTACTCACTAAATGTGTTACCACTTCCAAGGGTATTTAAATGCTTAAACAATTTAATATTTAAAAGATTGATGTTCTCACTAATATATAATTTTAGCAGTAGTACCTTGTGAAAGAATGGGGTTTCTTTCTTGCTCTCTTAAAAGTATATTATGGAAGCTGAGACCCAGACTGATAGACAATCTAGTCTATCTCTCTGCAGTTTATAAAATATCTCTAAATTATGAAAAGAATGAATGAATTTTCTTTTATTTTTTTATTATTTTCTGGATTTTGTGAATATCAGACAAAGTATTCTCAAAAAGGTTAGAATGAAACAGAATTTGTAGCACACCTGGATCCAGTTGAAAATAGGTAAAGTATTCAAGGATTAAAAATAACTAAATTTAGGGCTTCCCTGGTGGTGCAGTGGTTGAGAGTCCGCCTGCCGATGCAGGGGACACGGGTTCGTGCCCCGGTCTGGGAAGATCCCACATGCCGTGGAGCGGCTGGGCCCGTGAGCCATGGCCGCTGCACCTGCGTGTCCGGAGCCAAAAATAACTAAATTTAGTTTACATGAACTTAGTCTTAGGAAACTCTTGATGTTCTTGATGTAAACGGGGGCAGTGGGAAAAACTTCAAGTTATTCTGATCTCTGGCTCCATCACATACTAACACCATAGTCAAGGATAGCTTTCTTAGCTGGCCTGAGTCTCAATATCCCTAGGCATAAAATAAGGCTAATAATAACAACCTTGTAGAATTATGGTGAGGATGAAATGTAAAAAATGTTATATTACAGAGCTATTACACCAATGTTTATGTAACCCAGATGTCCCTAAATCTTCCAGCCTTGCTAGAATCACCCTGTCTTATAAAATTTAAATAAAATGGCCCAAATCCTGTCTCACGTAAGAAGGGACACTCACTTTTATCTTAGTATTACTGTGGTTTATTTGTTGTTGCTGCTGTTATTGCTGTTGTTTTGAGAAGTCTTATGTTTCTCTTAGTTACTTTTTGCACTCTGTTATTTCCCGTTTGTGCTTCTTTATTGCTGTTTTCCTCTGGTTGCTATTTCCCTTTCTTTCTTTCATATCAAACTTGATGGGCACACAGTCTGAATTATGTGCATTAAACTTTACTGAAGAGGAAAGGACCCCAGGTGCATCTCTCACTACCTGCCTCTCTCACCTGCCACCTTTTAAACTCTCCCAAGTCCATTCCTGATATTTTTCTAGGAAGAGCAATTCAACTCACTCCTGTGGTCTCCTTCCACACTATGCTCAGTGCTGGCCTCAATTTCTGGAGCCAAACAGCTTTTTTTTTTTTTTTTCTTTTTCCACTATGAGATACCTTTCCTACAGAGGAATTTCCATTCTCCTAGCAGGCAAAAGTAACTGCAATCACAGACTAATATCACACCCCCTTCTCTGTGATTTTATATTAATGTAAGAGAGTAATTTTTTTTTCTGAGGCTTTCGGTTAACAGTAATTGAAGTTAAATAGTGCTACTATAAAATTTGTTAGTTAAGACTTTACTAACTTGTCCTTTCAAATAGATTTATACATTCCATTTTTAAACCTTTGTCTTGTTGGAGAGTAACACACATAATGAATAGTAAACAAAACAATAAATGTACAGTTCATTTAATTATACTAAAATAAACTCCTTTGAATACATCACCCAAGTCAAGAAATAGACACTGGCATCAACCCAGGAGACTTGTCTGTAACCTGTCTCAATCACACTGCATTACTTTCACCCCAAAGATGGCCACTGCCTATTTTGCAATTTTCTGTAAGCGGAACCATATAGTAGGGATTCTTTTGTATCTGATTTCTTTGCTATTGTGTTTGTGAGATTCACTCATATTGTTGTATGTAGCTCTAATTCATGAATTTTAATTGCTATATATTATTTTATTGCATGAACACACCACTATTACTCTCTGATCTGTGGATGCATATTTAAGTTGTTTTCAGTATTTTGACTATTATGAATATGTTGCTCTGAACAGTATGTCTTTTGTTCACATACATTTGGGAATGAATGTAAGTCTTAGGTCTTAGGTCATATGTTTGTACAACTGTAGTAATTACTGACACACTTTTTTCTTGGTCACATTCCCAAAGATTTTTTCCTCTCTAAGGACCTAAGCTTTGATGTTCTGCCTTTGTGCTTTTGGCTTTATAGCTCTCACGTTCAATTACCAGTGTTCAGGGCTTCCCTGGTGGCGCAGTGGTTGCGCATCCGCCTGCCGATGCAGGGGAACCGGGTTCGCGCCCCGGTCTGGGAGGATCCCGCATGCCGCGGAGCGGCTGGGCCCGTGAGCCATGGCCGCTGAGCCTGCGTGTCCGGAGCCTGTGCTCCGCAACGGGAGAGGCCACAGCAGAGGGAGGCCCACATACCACAAAAAAAAAAAAAAAAAAAAAAAAAAATTACCAGTGTTCAATTCTGTCTTCTCCTGCTAAGAATTGACAGCTCTCAATGACACAGCTCAGTTGGGCAACAGTCCTTTAAGCTGTGAGATCCAAAGCAACTTGCCTTTGCTAAATGAGTACATTTAACTTGTTTGGAAGACTCTGTCATTTTACTTTCTAAAGCTTACTTCCTAGGAAATGGAGAACCATTGTTCTCTTCCATGAATTTGAAATTTTCATCTTATTGTATACCCTCAATTAAAGAAAATTTGCAAAATTGCACTCAGGCCTTGTACTACATCTTGCTTTCCTGCAGCTAGTAAAGCAAAATCCCTCCCCCTGCATGCAATTGTGAAGAAGGTAGTTAGGGAGAAGGCAACACACTGCTGTAGTCATGACCAAGGTGTGTGATTTAGAGAATCTATATTAGAGGGAACCACAGGGAGTCAACTGCCATCTATCTGCCTCATACACATTTTAATTATACCACTAACTTCGGCAGGGAGATGTCATCTAACCCTCTGCTAAGACACATTCTTTGTAAAATTAAAATTGTTCTCCTAGGAGGAGGTATACACATAGTGAGATGCAAACACAAAGACAGTCCTTATTTATTTAAAAGTAACTACTGAAATAAGATGAGCCAGGGGAGATATATATATATACACACACACATATATATACATATATATACATACATATATACATATATATATTCATTTTATTTTTAGAATAGCCAAGAATTATGACTTTCAACATCAAGAAAATTATAAATTCCAGGCTATTAAAAAAATCAAATAAAAGAAAGCAAATTTTAATAGAATTTTGACATGATAATTATCTTCTCTGTCTTCTGCTTAGCTTTTTTCCTTGGAAAAAAATTCAATTTCAACATGGCAACTTTTTCAAGAGACTATTTTAAAAATTGAAAAATGCTTAGTTGAGATGGGGAAGGTGTTAGCTTATACAATTCAATCAGAGTAGGACCCACTGTTAAGGTCATAATCAAGGAAAGACTTGGAGGAAGCAGGGTAAGTAGCCACCAGGCTATCTGTGGGAAAAGAGCTTAAGGCAGAAGAAATAGCAAGTGGAAAAAGCCATACAGAAAATTGTGTTCAGTCTATTCCAGAAAAATCAAGAAGGGCAGTGTGGTTGGGCAGAGAGAACAAGAAAGTGCAAGGTAGGATAAAACATCAAGAGACTTAATGGGTATGTCACACCTTTAGATTGTGTTCTGGAGTCACTGGGAGATTATAAAGACAGCAATGTGTGATTCTAACTTATGTTTAAGAGGATCACTCTGACTGTGTGTGAAGAGTGGATCCAAAGGGGTAAGTAGTGGATGGAGGGGGGTTGTGAGCAGAGGTCTTTTTGATAGTCTAGACAAGAGGTGCTGATGGCTTTGACTGAATGGGTATAACCTAAAGAAGAGGCCCCTGGATGACTAAGTGGAAGAATGGAGATATTATTTGCAGATGAAGCAGCAGATATCATCTTTATGGTTGATAACTGTAGCTTGGTGTACACATCATGTAGGAAGAACCAAACTTATAGGCATCCTAACTTCCTAGACACTGACTAGTCTAGGAAATGCAACAGCATCTCAGAGGAAAGTTTGAGTCTTGGTAAAATCCCTTACCTATGTTGCTACCTTTCCTGCTCAGTGGAGAGGAAGGGAAATCAAATGAACTGGATCACAAACCCATTCACTACACTTTGTAGAAGAATTTATCAAATAATGCTAGAGACCAGGTGTGTTCTGGATTTAAAAAAAACAATTTTTTCTCTTGAAATCAAGAGAAAGGAATAGACAATCCATTGTAACATAAAATGAAAGTAAGAGTGTTTCCTTTCATTATTATATTAAGTAACTCACAAAACTTTTTCTAATTCCTGTAGCTTTGGGTTTTGCTGGCTTAGCTGTCTGGGTCTCTAACAAGAGAAGATTTTCATTATAGGACACAGTAGTGATTCAATTTAATTGGAATATGGAGATTGTCATCTGAGTCCTTTGAGTTTCTTTTTCTACCTGATGAACAAGGAAAAAAGGAGTTGAGAATGATGACTGGCATATATGAATGAGCCTGACTATCAATGGGCAAAAAGCAATGATGCCACGCAATGAATTGAGCAAATAGTATGTCCTGGGGGCTCTCCTGGGGAACCTTTCTAGTTTACTTTTGTCCAGTGATCAGTGGGAATGGAAAATTACTTCAAATTCAGACAGAATCACAAAAGGCACAGACCCCTCAGGAAAGAAGTTTTGAGTCACGTCATGTGATGGGAACCGTTAATTTTCTCCTCAAAGTCATTTTCTCCTTTGCCTTAGATGCATGGTGGTGTAACTAGAGACATTATTTCCCAGCTATCATTCTTATCAATGTACTGTGAGTGAAAGTGATGTCTTATCTTCTGTATTATGTACTTAAAAGGAAATCCTGTCTCCTGAGTTTCCCCCATTTTCCTCCCTGCCAGCCAGAAATGGTAGTGGCTGGAGCATCTTGGAAGCCACGTGTTGCCAGATGCTCATCATGAATGAGCATTCTGCACTGTTCATAAAGGACAGATAGAGTTTTAATATTTTTAAGCCACTGACTTACTGTTGGCTCTTTTTTTTACAGAAGTCTAAACTTACCCTTACTAATACAACTCTTTAGGCAAAGAACCCCGGCAAGTTTAGGGCAGAGGGAATGTAGATAGGTAGCAGAAGAAGCAAGTCATAATGTTAACACCTATGGTCTTGCAGAAAAAATATCCATATTTTCTTCCTTTCTATATAATGTACATATTTGTACATTTTAGCTAATAATTCTACTTTCCTCTCATTTCCCCAGCTATTTCATATAACATGTGTTGGTGTCACTAACCTTAAAGTTTGCAAAGTGGGACAGTAAGTTAAGAAGAGAGGAGACGGCAAAGGAGAAACGGCTGCATCCAGAGATTCAGACTTAGATTTGGGTAAAATAGCTGATGAGATTTGAGTTTTTCTCCTTTCATGAAGAAAATTATTCCCTTTCCTTTTTTATATGAGATAAGTTAGTTATATTAGAAATGAGTGATATGTGTTTTTGTAATTGATGCTATTATTACTTTTTTAAAGGTTGTTGCTGTGCATCCAGTAGATGAATCTTAATAGAATTTTTGGTCTGGGGAAGCAGATCCCGGGAAGGGATTAGACATGTTGGGAAAAGTTCAAGGCTGTGAGTGCAGTGTTGGATTCAGAAAGGCAGCTGCTGGAGCCTTCAGTCACTTACGCTCCCACACATATCCATGGCTGCCACAGAGACTTTGTCCAAGCTCCTTTGTGCTGTGCCAGTGACAAACACTCACTTTCCTGCTGACTTTCTGCCTGGCATTGTTGTTAGGTAAATCTAGGCAGTACCCTTCCTTTCAGATGCTGCTTATTGTCAGCAAAATAGAGGCCAAAGGAGGACCCTCTCTCTGACTTTGGGTTGTTTTTTCTCCTCACTACTGTAATACTAATCTTTCCATGATAGTCTATCATGATCTTCTCTAGAAGGAAGGTTCGGATAGTGGCTAAAACTTCTGATTTCAAGTAAAGAAGACCTGGGTCCAAATCTTAAATCTGTCAAGCACCAGCTACTATAACGTTGGTCAAGTTATTTCGTCTCTCTAACCCTCATGATCCCTGCGTTTAAAATGGCTCACAAAACCTCTTAGAGTTGTGAGAATTATGGAAATAATGAATGTATTAGCACTTTTCACATAGTAAGCATTCAACAAGTGTTACCTACTATTACTCCTTAATGCTTGTACTTTTCTCAAGATAAGTGTTTCCAAAGGGAACAGTGGTTCTTTCTTTTCATGTTTTCACTTGTACTGCATCTATTATGAGTGCCATCTTCTAGAAGAAGTTGACTCATATCTTTTATACTAAGCAATGGGGCATGGGACTTGGAGCTGGGAGTGTTAGACAACAAAGTACATCCTCTTAAATAATATTATATTTACTGCCCCTATAGTTTTTGTTATGTGGATAGTATTACTGTCTTTTTTTCCCAGACCACTGCCATGCCTGCACCCCCTTTCCCCTCCTCCTCACCACCTTCATGCTCTGTGAGCCACATCAATGGAGACCTGTAGTGATGGTACTTATATTCCTGACCCCATCTTATCTATGAATGCTTTAGTCCTTTAGAACAGAACATCTAAATGTCAAATAACCATTTCTACATTCCCATACTCAGTTTGGGGGCATTTTTTCAGATTTATTCAAGATCTAGAGCAACATAGCCTTTTTCCGGTTGCAGATTGTGCAATATGTTTCCACAGATTTAGCGTGCTAAGATATCTAGGACTGGGCAGGTCTAACATGAATAATATCCTAGGTGACCAATTTCTGGATGGAAGAGATAATGTAGATCATTATTTCTCAAGTAGGTGCTATTGACATTTTGGACATTGCCATTAACTTTGTGTGATTGCAGAATGTTGCAACATAATTAACACCCTTGCCTCCTATTCACTAAATACAAGTGATTCCCTCTCCTCTCTACTCCACAAGTTCCTACCCCCATACATTTCCAAAAACCCCCGTGGATGAGTGGGCCCTGGCTCTTACTTAGTGCCAATGAATAGGTGAAGCAATCTTGAAGTTAAGAGAAGGTCATGAGAGGGGTACGCAGTTTAAGACAGTTTTACATCATTGATGGGAGCAGAGCTGGATATTTCCTGGGATAACAGATACATTTTTAAGGAGGTTATATGATGGAAGGGGTTAGAAAGAAAGCAGTATTATCAAATATTAAGGGTCTGATTTTTTGGTAAGACTCAACAATGTTTCCCTGTCCAGGAGGCATTGGGTGACACCTGGGCAGAGTAGGAAAATTCTAGGGCAAGTCTGTCAGCAAAAATATGATTTTTGTAGTATATGGACTATGTTCCAAGTCTGTTAAACTTCCAGTAATCACTTCATCTTCTCTCTAAAGATATGAATGTTTCAGGTGATTACAGTGGTTTTGGAATCTAGACTGTTCATTTTGAAGGACCAATGTTTTGTCAGAAAAGTTTTAAATTCCCTGAAATTCAGGTGTTGTTTAAAAGAAAAAGATCTATAATAAATGTTTGAAGTTTAGTTATGAGATTCATGCATTTTAAATTCCTTATTTTTCACTCTATTTTTCTGAGCATCTGTGTTGGGGAATTGTCCTTGGAGATAGAAAAGGAAAAAATGCTTTATTAAAATGGAAAAGTGTCCATGTTAATCATTCGTATTTACTTGGAGACCAGGTATGAAAATTTTTAATGCTGGAGAACTTTCTACCAAGTTTTTATGAGCAAGTGAAACAAGGATATGAAATTGAGTTGTAAACTTAACCATAAAGTTGACTGTTGCAAACACTATTACACTGAGATTCTGTTATATCAGTGGTTTTATTTCCAAAGTCTATGCGGTATATTAAGACCTACCTTTTCTCATTGTGCTTATCTCTTAATGGTAAATAGTTTGAGAATATCCTAGCAGTTAATAGCAAAAGTTTATAGAAAGTATTCCTCCCCCAGAATGATGCGTTAAAATTAGTTTCATTATCATTAAGTTTGCTTATTTAAAAAATGTTGGAATGCTTGATGGTGGTGGTACTAGGTAAGTATCAGCTTCAAATCTTCCCTTCTTAGTTCCGTGGCAGAATTTCAATAGTATAAGCTTCTTATCTGGGAAATGTTTCACTTCCTGGTAAATTTAAATTGTCATTGAATACTATTCCATTGATGAAGGCCACCTGGAAATCATGCTCATTTCATGCTCAGTTGAATGGCTGCATTGCTGCTGCTGCTGTTTAGAGAGGAAGGAACCCATGCTATGAGACTGTTCTTTAAAAACCTGGGCTAAGGATATGACTATGTTTTGCTCATTTCTTTCATTCCTCTCTTCTCTTTGATGTTATTCTAATGCATATGCCTTTAGCTTTCTGAATATTATGGTAATTTTAATTTTAGTGTCAGAATCTTGGTTTAAACTAAATGATATAAACAACATGTAGAAGAACTTTTGTCTGAAACATCAGCTTCTACTGAGAAAGATTATGACATTTTTTTTGTGTTGTTTTCTTACTCTTTACAGCAAAATGTTTCCTAGTTAGTAATGATGTTATTTGAAGAAGGACAATCATTACTATAGGTTTGGTGAGTTGAAACACCAGTTGGATTATAAAAATCATCCCTTTTATTTAAAATAACATAATTTTTGAGCTTATATTACTTGAAAACTGACATCCCTTTAGAATGGAATCATTTTGAGTGTTGTGGGTTGCGAAAAAATATTTATATATGTATTTGTAAAAAATCAATGAGAACATATGCTTAAGTTTATTCTTCTGTGGTCTAACTATATTTAAACGTATTCAATAGGAAAAATAAAAGTTTACCTTTATGACTATTTCAGAAAAGACACACTTCTTCCAATATGATATTACAAGGTATAGGGCTTGCAATAATAAAATCTAACTGTATGCTACACGTTGAATGATAAAGAGAGCTTACAATTTGTCATCAAGTACAAAATTTTAACTAATTTAATGTAAATAAGAAAGAAGAAAAGTTAGAACTCTTTGTTCACAGCTGCAATGAATCTCAACTTTAAGGCTCATTATCAGAACTGAGAAATTAGTAAACTTTTGATCTGATAAGAATGAGAAGATTGTTAAATAATCCTCTTGAAATTTCATTACAAAATCATGGAATATCATTACATCAGCCATGGCACAAGAAGGTGGGTAACTCTAGGAAGCAATTCAATATTCCCTTTTGTTGGTTAGAAATAAAGACCCACAACCAAGCACTGATAAGTACTTATGTTTTATATTCAAGTTCAAATTCTGTTTTTCTCCCTGTATTTATCTAAAATAATAATTTTGAACTTAATGTTTACCTTATTGTTTTGTGTTCAAGTAGTGGTATAACCGCTAAGCTTTCTTCTTCTCAAAATACTGCATAAATCACATAAATTAAATAACGTATATTTTGGAGATTAATCCCTTGTCAGTCACTTTGTTTGTAAATATTTTCTCTCATTCTGTAGTTTTTTCCCATTCTTTTTGTTTTGTTTATGGTTTCCTTTGCTGTGCAAAAGCTTTTAAGTTTAATTAAGTCCCATTTGTTTATTTTTGTTTTTATTTTCATTATTCCAGGAGGTGGATCAAAAAAGATATTGCTGCAATTTCAGTTAAGAGAATGTTCTGCTTAGGTTTTCCTCTAAGAGTTTTGTAGTATCCGGTCAGACATTTAGGTCTTTAGTCCATTTTGAGTTTATTTTTTGTATGGTGTTAGAGAATGTTCTAATTTCATTCTTTCACGTGTAGCTGTCCAGTTTTCCCAGCACCACTTATTGAAGAGACTCTTTCCTCCATTGTATTTTCTTGTCTCCTTTGTCATAGATTAGGTGGCCATAGTTGCATGGTTTTATCTCTGAACTTTCTGTCCTGTTCCATTGATCAATAAGTCTGTCTTTGTGCCAGTACCATACTGTTTTGGTGACTATAGCTTTGTAATATAACCTGATATGAGGAAGCCTGATTCCTCCAGCTCTGTTTTTCTTTTTCAAGATTGCTTTGGCTATTTAGGGTCTTTGGAGTTTCCATACAAATTGTAAAATTTTTTGTTCTAATTCTGTGAAAAATGTTATTGGTAATTTAATAGGGATTTCATTGAATCTATAGATTACTTTGGGTAGTATAATCATTTTGATAATATTGTTTCTTCCAACCCAAGAACATGGTATATCTCTCCATCTATTTGTGTCATATTTGATTTCTTTCATCAGTATCTTATAGTTTTCTGAGTACAGGTCTTTTGTCTCCTTAGGTAGGTTTATTCCTAGGTATTTTATTCCTTTTGATCTGATAGTAAGTGGGATTGTTTCTTTAATTTCTCCAAAATATACATACAACTCATATAGCTCAATATCAAAAAGAAAACAAACAACCCAATAAAAAAATGCACAGAATATCTAAATAGACATTTCTCCAAAGAAGACATACAGATGGCCAAGAGGCACATGAAAAGATGCTCAGCATCACTAATTGTTAGAGAAACGCAAATCAAAACGGCAATGAGGTATCACCTCACACCACAGCCATCATCAAAAAAATCTACAAACAATAAATGCTGGAGAGGGTGTGGAGAAAAGGGAACCCTCCTACACTGTTGGTAGGAATGTAAATTGGTACAGTCACTATGGAGAACAGTATGGAGGTTCCTTAAAAAGCTAAAAATAGAGCTACCATATGGTCCAGCAATCCCACTCCTGGGCATATATCCAGAGAAAACTGTAATTTGAAAACATACGTGTACCCTAGTGTTCATTGTAGCACTATTTACAATAGCCAACACATGGAAGCAACATAAATGTCCATCGGTGGAGGAATGGATAAAGAAGATGTGGTACATATACACAGGGAGATATTACTCAGTCACAAAAAAGAATGAAACAATGCCATTTGCAGTGACATGGATGGGCTTAGAGATTGTCATTCTGAGTAAAGTTAAGTCAGACAGAGAAAGACAAATATCATATGATATCTCTTACATGTGGAACCTAAAAAAATTGTACAAATGAATGTATTTACAAAACAGAAATAGAGTCACAGATGCAGAAAACAAACTTATGGTTACCAATGGGGGAAAGTAGGGGGGGATAAGTTGGGAGATTGGGATTGACATATACACACTACTACATACAAAATAGGTAACTAATATGAACCTACTGTGTAGCATGGGAATTCTACTCAATAGTAAGTAATGACCTATATGGGAATAGAATCTAAAAAAAGAGTGGAAAAATTATTTACAATAAAAAATAATAATGCAGAATAAAGATAGCTAATATTTATCCAGTATCTATGATGTGTCAGGGAATATTTAAGTATTTAATGAGTATTAAACTACTAATTATGCCTATTATCCCTGTGAGATAGGTATTATTGATACTATTATCCTTATTTTGATAAAATATTTTATCATGTACAAATTAGAAAACTGAGGGAAATGAAAGTCAAGTAACTTTCCTGAGATCACACAGGAATAAATGGCAGAGTCTGAGTTTAAATTTAACCCCATAGTCTTAACCAGCATGCCATTGTGTCTTTCCAAGAAAAGAAAATAAATCCATAATCAAGCTGAAATTTAAACGGAGGACCATCAGTAGACCAGACATTTTGATAAGACAAAATGTGAGTAAAATTTTAGTATCAGAGGGAAAAAAATAAAGAAAACAGTATCTCAGAAGATACCAGTGGCAGAGATGGAAACTGTGTCTCCAAGAGGTGCTTAACTTTACACTGATAGATATTTGAAAGCTTTATATTCAGATGTGTTAGTGAAGCTATGTCTTATTCCCTTCAATCATTTTCACAGAAAGAGTGATTAATAGAGTGATTACTATTTAATCCCAGGCTAAAATTAGACACTGATAATTTTAAGAAATTTAATAATCTATAGATGAATGGCAAGGACTTCAGATTTGGGCATGAATACAACAGAATAAACCTCTCCTTTTTTTGGCCAGCCTATCTAATTCTTCCCATTGGTGATCTGTAAATAAACTACATATGACATGCCCAACTAGCATACAAAGAAGCTTCCATGTGGCATTCACAACCAGTGGAAATATCCATATAATATATCCTAGCAGTATACCATATGACATCTCAGTGAGTGTACATATAACCCTACCACACAATAAGCCCAAGCAGTACAGAGTGCCCTATTGCATGACATACTCAACTAATGTACATAGAAAACTCCATATGACATTCTCAACCAATGGACATGGAAATTGAGATAGATCCTTGTGCTCTCCTAAAATGTATTAGAAAGCACTCTCACATAGAAAAGAGGAATCTTGCTATAGTTTAATCAATCTAATCCTTGATATGCAGATGTTGAATGAGCAGTAACTACTCAAGAAAAAGAAATAGAAGAACAGAGAAGATCCAAGATAAGCAAACATAATACAGATCCTGGGAAAATGGGTAAATCATGCATTGGAAGATATCTCTTAAAAAAATCTACTTAGAATCTTCAGAGATATACAAGAAAATATTGCATTTTTAAAGAAACATAGACTACTAGAGGGAAGGAGACAATATGAGAACAAGAGAAAATTTTTAGAAATTAAAAATATGTGATTATTGAAGAAAAATCAACAAATTCAATAAACAAATTCAGTAAAATCGAAATCTTCCAGAGATTAAAAAAAGACAAAATATTCACTTCAGCAGTACTGCACAGTAGAATGCACAGTCTTCAAAATTTTTAAAGAAAATTATTTTGAACTAGCATTATATATCAGGACTAAGTAACAACTAAGTATGAAGACAAAATAAAGACATTTTCTGCATAGAAGATTTCAGAAAGTTTATTTCCCGTGCACTTATTGATTGAAAAAATAATTGAGGATATACTTTAGGAATATTAAAATGGAATCCAAGAAGGAAGAACAATGATATATAAGTACAAGAGGAGGGCAATGAAGGTAAGATATTCAGTAGGCTTAGATAGCAATTCGTAATATAAAAAGTGAAATTGTATTTAACAAATTATATGGTTAAGAGCTGAATGAACTTAGTGATAAGCTAAAGGCATAGTATATATTTTTTTAAGTAGGAAAAATAAACAAGACATTGTATAACGTCAGGGAAACCCAAAAGCTACTTGAGTAATTGATGACCATAAATCTGAAAAAACATAAATTTTATAAACTTAACAGTAAACGTCTATGGTAGAGCTAACAGAAATTGGCAAGTGAAGGGGCAAGTGAAGGGAGGTAGAGAATTACAGAGCCACAGATTTTCTCATCTTTTATGGTAGGGAGAGAAGATGTACTTTCTAAAGTTGATGGATCATCAAAGAGAAGTTGAATTATATCACTCAATACCCTAAAGATAGAAGGAGATCTAAACATAAAAATATAACTTGCCAAGACTGATGGAGCACGGGGCAGAGAGGAATCAATAATGTGGATGAGCTACATTTTTATATGTCAAAGCAAGTAGTCAAAAAATATTATTAGGTATTGACTAACCAAAAATATCTGTCAAAAATATATTATATAGGGAGAAACAGTTGAAGATGTTTACCTTCAGGGAATAAAAATTGGGAAGAGGAACAGAAGAATTTTGCACTTTTCTGTTTTATTTGGAGGATCATTTTTTTTTATCATGTGCATTTATTTCTTGTAAAAGAGTATTGTCATGAAGCAAAGACACACTCCAACTGAGTAATCGATGAAGCATTTAATAAAAGGACCACTTAAAATAATTTTGGTTCCTTGACTCCTACCAACAGTAGAAGTGTTGCACCCTCGCTTAGTAACAGTAGGGAGACATCACACTTCCTAAATCTAAAGGTGAATGAGAGGGAGCTGTCACCCAAATGGGAAAGATTAGCTGGTTAGAGCAGCCTGACAGGAGAGTAGCCTGTGGAAGAGAAATGTAGCCAATCCATTATGATGTAGAAAAGAGGAAAAACACCAAGAGAATAAATACCCTGACTCCTTTCACCTTTTACTCTTGATATCCTGTAGGTTCTTCCCATTGGCTAACCTATCAGAAGTCAGAGGTCAAGGGAGCCCATCAAGTAGTCCATGGAGATCTATCCAGGAAGCAAAGTAGAATAAGATGTAAAAAGGTGGAAATATATCTAAAGGGGAAAAAAATGAAGATATCTAGTACATTTACATTAACAAAATATGTACAATGTCATTATAATGTGTCATATTTGTACAGAAAAATAATTTTGGAAATAATCCATGTATCATCATCAACTCCTGGTGGTGTTTTATGCTGGTTGTAGGTGACTTGAAGATTTGTGTTAAAGCATTTTTTTTTTAGATGGTCAGGAAATACTTATAGAGGAATGAGCAAGTGGTACTTGGAAAGTAAGGCAAATGATAAAGGGTGTGCTATTTTAAGCCCAGAAGCTTACTCCTGTGGGGAAACAGAAATGCCTAAGATATATGCATTAGAATCACTGCAAGGATGAGGGAGAAGGATACTTAGCTCCCTGAGAGCCACTGTTTGTGATCTGCTGGTGAAGGCAAAGGGGTCTTCCTAAGATATAGGAAAAAAATCTCCAGGCAGCAAGATGTAGACCCTGGTCATTGGAAGCTGGCCGGAGCACAAGAAGTTTGAAGGATAAGGGTAAGGCACAGCTGGATGTTTGCTACTTCTGGCTGACATAAGTACACAAATACCAGTTACAGAGTTGAACATATACTTCCTAAGATTTAAAATCAGCTTTTGAGTATGTTTTGAAGAAATTCTTAAAAGTCCCATCTGGTTGTAGTAACAGCAAGCATCATAATGTCTACTATTCTTCCAGGCAATTAGAAAAAAAAATGTTTTGTAATTATTTGATTCACATTTCTTTTTAATATTCTTGACAGTCTCTAATTTTAAAATGAACATACTTAAAGGCATCATTTTCTGTATTCTGACACATTGGACTTCAACAATCTGTTTACCAATGTGCCTGGGAGAAATTGGTGTTAGGAAAACCTCAGAACAGAAGTTTTCTTGCAATCTCCATGTATAAATCTGAATTGATGGAAACATGCCCTTGATTAGGAAATGTGTGGCTCTGCTATATTTTTATATGTTTGTTTGTTTTAAATGCAGGGTCATGAATGCCTAGTCCTATAAAATTGTACACTTGAGTTATCATACTGTGCTAGGGTTTCTCTGTGCTCAGTACAAAACCAGAATGGGCTCAGGGGCACCCTTGCCACTCATACCGTCACCTCTTTTTGGATAAATGTATGGTATGTTTCATCATGTCATCGTAAGACTAGAGTTTGTTTAATTCTTTCTTTGCAAATTTAAGTGTTTGTGTTTAGACTTCTAAATTATCATAATAAATTTTGATTGCTCCTTTTTGTAATGTATTTGAAGAAGGCATTTTCCAAGTGAGTTGAAAATCATTACTGTTGAAAATCATATATTGAATCAAGCATTCAATAAATATGTATTGAGTTCATACTGTGTGGAAGTAACTGGCCTCGTGCTTGAGATGCATCGGTGAAAGTAAAGATCCCTGACCTGCTGCTTATATTTAAGCAGTGAGAGTAAACCAACAAGTTGTAAATATATATAATATGTCAGAAGGTACTACAGAAAAATGAGAAAGGAGAACAAAGTAAGGAAGTTTGGAAATGCTGGCATCAGGGAGCATGGTGTAGTATTAAAAGGTCAAATTTGGCCTTTTGAAAAGGGAAAATTGTGCAATGACATGAGGAAAGTGAGGAAGTCAGGCTTGTGGTCATATGAGGGAAAAAACATTCTAGGCAGAGGTAGTAAATAGTGCAAAGACTGAAAGACAGGCTTAAAATGTTTTAAAATGCAAATTCTCTGGTTGAAAGGATCATTCTAGTTCTGTTTAAGAAGAGACTGTGGGAAGGCAAGGGCAGAAGCAGGCAAACTAGTTAAGAAGGGATTGCAATAACCTCGAAAAGAGATCCTGAGAACTTGGGTTAATTTAAAATAAATATTGATTGCTAGGGAAAAAAAAAATTAAAGGAAAATTTGTCCATGAATCAGTTCAATTAATCAGGCCTAATATGAATTTAACATAATAGCATCAGCTCTTTTTCAGCTAATGTTGCCCACATTCATAGACTGGAGTTTATAAAATGGAAACAAATTTCTGAATGCCTCATCCGGCATCCAAGACAGGAAAGTGTGATGGTGGCTGTTTTTCATCAGGGTTCTCTTTATAAGGTAATAAAAATTGCCTAATTAGTAATCTAAGGAGAGGATTTTGCAAATTGATGGGCTTCATTTTGAAACAAATTAATTGAGTATACAAAATGGATCTATTCTTATCTCATCTCTGGAACTGAGAAACAAACTGTGATCATGCATGGGAATCTTTCCAGCACTTTGCTGAGATTTTTCTTTTCATTTTTTCTTTTTGAGTTCTCTTTTTTCACTGCTTTGATGAAGGGATGTCCAACTTGCTAGTGTGTGTTGTGGGAAGGAGAAACAGGTTCTCAATTACTAAGAAATATTATATTCTGACCTCACAAGAATCCCTCCTCAATGGGAAGGCACTCTGTACTCTACAACAGAAAATAAACTTCGTTTATCAGCTTCCATGAGCTATTTATATAAAAAAAAAATTACCAAGAATTCACAAAGAAATTGTCAGTTCTAAAAAGAAAAAAAATTGAATATGTCATATTCTGTGACCCAAATTCAATTAAATACTAAAAGTAAAGACAAAAACTTCAACTAAATGAAAAGCCTCCCAAATAATTCTTGAATCAAATCTTAAATCATCTCAGCAATTTCAGAATATTTAGAAACTGATGGCAATGCTTAAAATAGTTATCAAAGCTTAAACACTGTGGCCAAGCTGCACTTAGAGAAAAATTTATAAGGATAAGAGTTTCCTACTAAAAGCTAATGAATATAAATGAATTATAATATTGATTCAAGAGATTATATTAAAAGATAAAACAAAGCCTGTGTAAACAAGAGGAAGAAAAGAGAAATTAGTCCTACAAATAAATTAATTAATTTATAAAATAAATTTTTTGAACAGACAAATGAAGCACATATGCTACCAAATATTCTAACTAAAGACAAAAAAAGGCAGGTGTGGGGGGTAAAATACACAAAATTAGAAAACCACAAAATTATAAGTGAGAAAACAATTATAATAACAAATAATGAAGAATTAAAATAACTGTATAGACATGTTTTGTAATTAGACTAACATTTTTCAAAATCTGAATGACATGGAATATTTTCTAGCAATAGAAATAATTTTTTGAAAAAATCCTGAAATAGCCGATAATTATGAAAGTAATTAAGAAAGTTGCCAAATAACTCATCTCCTACTCCCCAAAGTATCAGGCCCACATAATTTAATGGGGAAAGTAATTCGTATTCCATTTAAAATAAACACAATATACAGAAAGAAAAAGCTTTCTCAATTTCTTTTACAGGAGCTAGCATAACACTTAGGCCTAAGCCCAGCAAAATAATAAAACAACATCAATATCATCTGTGCCTATAGCTGGATAATTCATTAACATAAAATGGCTAGGATTAAACTTAACTGATGAGCCCAACCACAATACTTTACTGAAAGCACAACATTTTACTGAGGTATATAAAATAAGAATTGTGTAAATGGTGAGAGATAAATAGCACATTCTTATGGGAGTGCCCACTATAAAAAAGGTGTTAGTTTTTCTTATGTTTTATTATAAAAACAATTAGGGAATTTTCCCCGAATCATTATGAAATATTTATAATTACAAATGTATGAAAATTTTCAGAAAATGTTTGAAATAAAGAGTTATAATGAGTAAAGACTAGCTTTCCAAAAGATTAGCTTTCCAAGGCATCAAATTACGCTATACAACCACAATAAACATACAGGAATGCTACTGGTGCCAAAGTAAATAGGTGGATCAGTGAATCAGAAGTGAAAATAAAAATATAGAAAAATAAATTTATATTTGTGTAAACTTTGCTACATAGAGTAGATGACATTTAAAACTAGGGGTTAAAAAAGGAATTATTCAATAAATAGTGACAAGAGTTTTGGCTTGGTATTTTTTTGGAAAACACAATTAGATCCCTATTATTTATATTTCTAAATATGTTTGAAATTTAGTATAGATTTAAACATAAAATAAAAATGTAAATATATAAAAATATGTAGATGAATAACTAAAAATCTTTAGCTTCTAATCTATAAAGGAAAAGATTAATAGGTTTTCCATTTTAAAACAAATATTTTCACATGTGGAATATATATAATGTACAAGGTAAAAACAAGGCATATCACAATCCTTTTAAAAATTTGCTATATATTTCATAATCAGGTAATTCATATTTTATTCTAATAGTTGCTACAATTTCTCTCCAAATGTCCCCACATACTTGGAGCAGAATTCCCTAAGCAGTTCACTGTGGAGCTTTGACAACTCATGATGGATTTATAGATAGCCTGAGATATTAATCAACTTGGGCACTGGGCAGAGTATGGACTAGCTGACTGCAATAGGCCTCATATTTTACCACACTGTGCCATGAGTGTTGTGATTTCTTTGTGTGGCATGATGTAAAAAAGATTACAGAAAACTGTAGGATTAGATAAAACTCTTTAATCACAACCTGGGATGTATAGCTCTAAGAAATGCATGATCTCAAATTGAAGAAGACACAAATAAATGGAAAGATGTCTCATGTCCATGAATTGGAAGAATTAATATTGTTAAAATGTTCATACTAGCTAAAATGACCTACAAATCAATGTAATTTCTGTCAAGTTTCCAATGGTGGAAGTTCCAGATCAAGATGGTGGTGTAGGAAGATCCTGAACCCACCTCTTCCCATGGACATGCCTAATCTACACCTACTCATAAAGCAATTTCTCCTGAAGAAAAATTGAATGTTAATTGAACATCTTCTGTACAACAAACCATAGAGGGACCACATAGATATAGAGATGGGTAGAAATGGAGACACGAACTTGACGGGAACCCCATGCCTGTCACAGCAACCTGCAGTATGGAGTGATATCACTGAGAGACCCTCACACAGACTCATCTGCCCTAAGGTAAAGCAAAAACTCAGCAGTTTATAAGGCTCCTAGTCTACATGTGAAGGAAATTCATTTACTAAACCTAGAGCAACTGCTTGGCTGGAACTGAAATGTCTGGAACTCTCTGGGGTCAGAGGCATTACAGAGCAGTATTTTTATTGCATTCCTCCACCTAGAAAGCATAGACAGGAACACTGTCCAGGCATTCTAGAAGGCTGACATGCTGCCTTAGGACACACCAGGCCCATATCCCATACTAGCTATAACCATCCTCTCAAATCAGCCCTGGTGTGGCATGCCCTGGGATCCCTTAGCACACACAAACTCCAGCTCCAGATGGCCTGCCTAAGCCATCTAATACATGCAGTCTACGCAGGGGATGCTCCTCCACAAAGCCACAGCTTCAAAACTTGGAGAGGTGACTGTTTTGCCTAATTCACATAAAGAAAAACAGAAAGTAAAACAAAATGAGGAGACAGAGAAATATGTTCCAAATGAAAGAACAAGATTAAATCCCAAGGGGGGGATAGAAAAACAATAAAAAGGAGATAAGTAATTTACTTCATAAAGAGTTCAACGTAATGGTCATAAAGATGCTGATCAAATTTGAAGAAGTATGGAAGAACACAGAACTTCATCAAAGAGTTAGAAAATATAAGAAAGAACCAATCAAAGCTGAAGAATGTAATAACTGAAATGAAAAATACACTATAGGGAATCAATAGCAGATTAGATATACAGAAAAAGGAATCAGCAATCTTGAAGACAGAATAGTGGAAATCACAATCAGAAGAGCAAAAAGAAAAAAGAACTAAAAAAATAATAAGGATAGTTTAAGGGACCTCTGAGACAACATCAAGCATATTAACATTTGCATTATAGGGGATCTAGAAGGAGAAGATAGCAAGGAAGGGACAGAAAAGTTATTTGAAAAAATAATGGCTGAAAACTCCACTAACCTGGGGAAGGAAAAAGATATCCAGTTCCAGGATAACAAAAGACCTTGAATTGCCAAAGCAACCTTGAGAAAGATGAACAAAGCTAGAGGTCTCACACTCCCTGATTTGAAACTATACTACAATGCTATAGTAGTCAAAACTGTATGGAAGAAAAACTGACACATAGATCAATGAAGCAGAATAGAGAGCCCAGAAATAACCCCCCACATATATGGTCTATTAAACTACAACAAAGACAGCAAGAATATACTATGGGAAAAAGACAGTCTCTTCAACATATGGTGTTGGGAAAACTAAACAGCTGTATGCAAAAGAATGAAACTAGACCACTTTGTTACACCATATACAAAAATAAACTCAAAATGTAATACAGACTTAAATGTAAGATATGAAACCATAAAACTCCTAGAAAAAGACGTAGGTAGAAAACTCTTACATTGGTCTTAGCAATATTTTTTGGATCTGTCTTCTCAGGCAAGGGCAGTAAAATCAAAATTAAAATGTGACTATGTCAAACTAAAAAGGTTTTGCACTGTGAAGAAAGCGTGCAACAAAAGGGAAAGTCAGCCTACCAATGGGAGAAGAAAGTTGCAAATAATATGTCCTTGAATTAATATCCCAAATATATAAAGAACTCATATAACTCAATCAACCAAAGAAAAAGAAACAACCCAATTAAAAATGGGTGGATGCGGCTTCCCTGGTGGCGCAGTGGTTGCGCGTCCACCTGCCGATGCAGGGGAGCCGGGTTCGCGCCCGGGTCTGGGAGGATCCCACGTGCCGCAGAGCGGCTGGGCTATGGCCGCTGGGCCTGCGCGTCCAGAGCCTGTGCTCCGCAACGGGAGAGACCACAGCAGAGGGAGGCCCGCATACCACAAAAAAAAAAAAAAAAAAAATGGGTGGATGACCTGAATAGACATTTTTCCAAACAAGAAATACAGATAGCCAACAGGCATATGGAAAGATGCCCAACATCACTAATCATCAGGGAAATGCAAATCAAAACTACGATGAGCTATCACTTCACATCTATCAGAATGGCCATTGTCAAAAAGACAAATAACAAGTGTTGGCGAGGATGTGGCAAAAAGGAAATCCTCATGCACTGTTGGTGGGAATGTAAATTGGTACAGCCATTATGGAAAATAGTATGAAGATTTCAAAAAATTAAGAATAAGACTACTGTACAATCCAGCAATTCCACTCTGGATATTTATCCAAAGAAAACAAAAACACTAATTCAAAAAAATATATGCACCCCTCTGTCCACTGCACCGTTGTTTACAATAGCCAAAATATGGAAGAAACCTAAGTGTCCGATTGATAGAGGAATGGATATACACACGATGGAATGTTACTCAGCCATAAAAAAATTCAATCTTGCCATTTGTGACAACATGGAAGGACCTAGAGGATATTATGCTAAGTGAAATAAGTCAGAGAGAGAGACAAATACTGTATGATTTCACCTATATGTGGAATCTGAAACACAAAACAAATAAATAAATATAATAAAACAGAAACAGACTCATAGAGAACAAACTTTTGGTTCCCAGAGTGGAGAGGAGTGGGAGGATGAAGAGGTATAAACTTCCAGTTATAAAATAAATAAGTCACAGGATGTAATGTACAACATAGGGAATACAGTCAGTACTTGTAATTATTTGTATGGTTGCAGATGGTAACTAGATATATCATAGTGATCATTTCATAAAGTATAAAAATATCAAATCACTATGTTATACACCTGAAATTAATATAATATTATGAGTCTATCATTCTTCAATAATATAAACAAAGAAATCAATAGAGTAAGAAAAAATATAGAGAGCTGAGGGAATGGTGGAAAATCTTGAATGTCACAGAAATAGAGAAAAAATCTAAAGTTAAAATGAAACTAAAAATGACCATGAATAGCCAAACCAATCTTTAGCAAAAGAAGAAAGCTGGCATAACACAACCTGATTTCAAAATATACTGTAATGTTATAGTAATCAAAACGTGTGGTTCTGGAATAAAAACAGATATATAGACAAATGGAACAGAATAGAGAGCCCAGAAATAAATCTACACATTTATAATCATCTTTAACAAAGGTACCAAAAATGTATAATGGGGAAAGCAAAGTCACTTGAATAAATTGTACTGGGAAAACTGTTACACATCAACATGCAAAGAGTGAAACTGGACCTTATCTCACTCCATATACAAATATGAACTCAAAATGGATTACAGACTTAAATGTAGACCAGAAACTGTAAAACTCCTGGAAGAAAACATAGGAAAAAACTTCTTGATATTGGTCAGTAATATTTGTGTATAATGCCAAAAGCACAGGCAAGAAAAACAAAATTAGACACATGGGGATTCATCACACTGAAAAGTTTCTGCACAGCAAAGGGAAGAATCAACAGAGAAATGAGACAACCTATGTAATTGGAGAAATTATTTATAAACTATGTTTCTGATAAGAGGTTAACATCCAAAATTAATAAGGAAATCAAACAACTTAATAGCAAGAAAATAAATAACCTGATTAAAAATGGGCAATGCCTCTGAATAGAGGTTCCTCAAAAGAAAACATACCAATGCTCAACATCATTAATCATCAGGTAAATGCATATCAAAACCACAAAGAGATATCATCTCACACATGTTAGAATATTTTATCAAAAGACAACAGATAACAAATGTTCACAAGGATGTGGAGAAAGAAAACCTTTGTACACTGTTACTGGGAATGAAAATTGGTACAGCCACTATGAAAAACAACATGGAGGTTTCTCAAAAATTCTTCATGTATCCAAAATAACCCCAAATTTTGAAGAGAAATCTGCACTCCCATGTTCATTTCAGCATTATTTATAATGGCCAAGTTATAGAATCAACTTAAGTGCCCTCTAAGGATGAATGGATAAAACAAATATTATATATATATGTTATACATATATATATATATACACACTGTGTATATATATATAATATATGTATTTATATACAACATATATACAATGAAATATTATTCAGCCATAATAACAAGGAAATCCTGCCATCTCTTGAAACATGGATGAACCTGGCAGATTTATACTAAGTGAAATAAGCTAGCTGGAGGAAGACAAATACTGAACTTTCTACTTATAAGTGGCATCTAAAAAAAATCAAACTCATAGAAGCAGAAAGTAGAATTTTGGCTTTTTGGTGCTGGGGGGTAGGGGGGAAAATGGGGAGATGTTGGTCAAAGAGTACAATGTTTCAGTTATTTAGGATTAATAAGTCTAGAGATCTAATGTACAACATGATGGCTATAGTTAATAATATTGTATTGAATACTAGAGATATGCTGAGAATATATTTCAGGTGCTCTCACCACAAAAAATGCTAACAATGTGGGGAAATGCTATTTTAGTTTGATTGTCATAACCCTTTCACTATGTGTATGCATATCAAATCATCGTAATGTACACTTTACATGTTTATACTTTTTATTTTGTTCCCTTGTCTTGAGATGATGGAGCCTGTGCCAACTTCTGAATCAAGATGAGCCAATCACCTTTTTGGGAAATTTGGAATTAAGAATTAGATTTTAAAGCAAACCAGAATTTTCAAGGGCTCACAATCTATATGACCATGTGGAGTTGGAGCCAAAATTGATGCTTTGGCAACCCCAGAGGTAAATGAGCTGAAGAGTTATTGTAGTTTGGTGGAAAAGCACAAGAATCTAGAGCTGGACTGCCTAGTTTTTAATTTAACCTCTAACATTTATAGTAAGTGTAACCTTGAATAAATTACTTGACTTCTCTATGCCTCAGTTTCCTTTTCTTTGAAGTGGGAATCATAAGAGTTCCTACTTCACTGGACAGCTGTAAGGATTAAATAAGAACTTAGAACTGTGCCTAGCAAACTTATAACTATTGTAAAAGTGTTTCTTCTGTTATTTTCCTCTTATTACCATTAGGTGGAGGAGCAAAAACCTGCCAAGGAAACTTATCTGCAGAGAGAAAAATTGAGAAGACAAAGTGAGGGACCCATATGATATGAGAGAACTTCTTGAACTCTTGTTCATTTTGCTGGGTGGCCCGTGAGACAATAGGATTTTATGTGGAATGTTTCTCTATAAAATATCAACTTCTCCCCCTTTTCCCACTATTCACAAAACATCTCTTTGAGCCACATTGATTAGCCTTCTAATTCTTACAATGGAGAATGCCTGGCAAATATACAAATCAATTTTTAAAAAGATGAGTCCTCCCTTCCATCCTAAATGCACATGCACAGCAAAGGAAGGACAATATATAGATTAATGATATTCAGTATCATTATTCAATTAATGATATTGCAATGATATTCAATCAAAGCAATAAAACATTTAAATGACATTTTACTTTTCAAGTATCAAGTTGGAAAACAATGTTGAGCATAATACTTATGTTGATTAGGAGACCGGGAAATTGACCCCCTCATATACTGTTTTCACACCACATAATTCTACTTGTGGGGAATCACTCTAGGGGTCAGATGCTCAGAAGGGCTAAGCAATGATATTTGCCAAGGCATCATATAAACAATAAAACAATAAACTGAATAAAAACATGACATAGAATTAGGAAAATGAATTGTGATATAGTTATTCAATTAAAATTTTGCAGTTTTTAAATATTATACTCTGTTCATAAATAATATTTTTTCAAGGGAAAATCTGATCTTGCAAAACCCCATGGATAGTAGATTTTCCTAAATATTTTTTTGTGAATACACACATACACATGCACACATATAGGTATATATAAACACACACATGCATACATATATGTATATATATGAATATAACAAATATATTTGTAAACATATACATAAATATGTAGGCATGTGGGTGTGTGCACATGTGTGTATTTACAAGGAAAATAATTCTGTGAGTGTGTATACAACAGGTAGGGAAACTACAGCCTTCAGCCCAAATCAAGCCCACTATCTGTTTTTGCTAATAAAACTGTATTGGAACACAGCCATGTCCATTTGTTTATTCATTATCTTTGGCTGTTATTGTGCTGCAATGGCATAGTTAAATTGTTGAGATTAGGACTGTATGACCTGCAAAGCCTAAAATATTTGCTATTCAACACTTTGCAAAAAATGTTTGCCAATGTCTGGTAAAAAAACCAAAATGTTGTGACTTGCTATGGTGATGGGATTTCAGATGATTGACATATTTTTATTTTTGCTATGTGTAAGACAATTACATATGTGGATGATTTCCACTGCTAAATATTTTTAAACAGAGACAATTAACTAGCTAAATTCTATAAATTTAAAATGGAAAATACTTTGCTAAAATTCAATTTTTGCGAAACTGAAAAAATTTGTACTTGGTTTTGTGCATATACTAACATACATGTGTCTTGGAATTGTACAACTAAATGTGTCATGTAATTATCATCAAAAACAACAAAACCTTGTAATTCCAGATAAATGTATTTAATGTAAGTAGTATTTGCAACTAACTCACGACAATGTTGAGTTTTTGAGGAGTAGAAGATATGTCATCCTAGGTCTATTTAAAATATTTTTGCTTTCAAAGTGTCCTATTTGGATTGTCCTAATGCTTGTCATAGGCAGATGCCTCTCAAGTCAAGATGTGTTTGAGATTACTATCTATAGAAGCTCTCTTTTTGAAGAGATTAGGATTCTACCCAGAAACCAAAAGATTTGAGATGGCAACTTGAAGAGTGTTATATGATAGCACTGCTTGGCAACAGAAAACAGAGACTAGCCAAAGATAGCATCTGGTTGACTTGGGCTAGATTATGCTTGTTAGTTACATTGATTGCTCTTGTTCCAAATCCTTTCTAAGTGGTTTTATGGTCATTCCTTAAATTCCTAAGGGAGGATCTCCAGTGGGAAGAAGATGGACCAACAACCTAATGTTCCACATGGTTATTATATTTCTTATTATGAACAATTGCAGTCAGATTCTGACAATCTCATGTGAGTTTTGACAGAGTGAATCCATTTTTTTCTCAGGGTACTGAGTTTACAGAATTGAGCAGTGAAGGAATAGTTACTGGATTCAGAGTTAACCACAATGTTACATGTCTCTCCTGATTTTTTGTTTTTGTTTTTAACATCTTTATTGGAGTATAATTGCTTTACAATGGTGTGTTAGCTTCTGTATAACAAAGTGAATCAGCTATAGGTATACATATATCCCCATATCCCCTCCCTCTTGCTTCTCTCTCCCACCCTCCCTATCCCACTGCTCTAGGTGGTCACAAAGCACTGAGCTGATCTCCCTGTGCTACAAGGCTGCTTCCCACTAGCTCTCTATTTTACATTAGATCTCCTGATTATTAAGATGCACTCATGCAGAGTGGTGACAATCTTTTGTCATTCCAGAGTGTAAAATTAAGGTCACCTTATCAGAGTTGAATCATTAGTTCAACATCTCATAGGTGGAAGTTTCCAGTACTCACCAGAAACCTCTAGCATGCCAACTTGCTTTTACCATAATCGGTGATTTTAATTCATATAAATAAAGTTTGTAGCTACAAAAGGGGATGGGAAGAATAGAAAAATGGGATTTGGAAAAAAACAAAAAAACACATAGTAGTTTGTATCCAGAATTGTACTGAGGAAGAGATGTTGATTTCATGGAAAATGAGAAATCCTATCATTATAGTCCTGTGCTGGAAAAACATTTCATTGCTGAGTAACCTGTTGAGAAACAGTGTCTGGCATAGTGTATTGAGAATGATTATCAGGATCCTCCCAGGGTCACTGAGAAAGCATGCCCTAATTGATTAATGATACTGCCAGGGTTTGTTGGGGGGAGGGTGGCATGTGAACCATGATTTTGCCAAATTTCCATGGAGGTAAAATTTGCAGTGGGTCAAAGAGAATTTCCACGTTTCAGGATATATGTATCTCTTATGACTAACCTCAGTCCCTGCCACTTTTTTTTTTTCTTAACTCCACAACTAACAGTGTGATGACTAATTTTGGCTTCTCAGATACCAAGTTACTGGGAGAAATTATATTCCAGAAAAGGGATATGAGGATTCTGTTCTCCAGAATGAATTAATCACCCACATACTCCACTTACCAAAATTAAGGAATGAATGTAATCAAGGTGGTGTTATATTCACTGCTCTCCTGGCTCAGAGAACAATCTCTGGTTATTTTGTAGAGTCCCAACTTGGTTAGGTGGTAAAACTTTTTTTTTTTTTATCCCACCATTCAGTCCCTGAGGGGACTGCTTGCTGGTGTGGGTACGTTTCTTCCTGGGTGAGAAAGAGGATGCTAGGGGCTAGAAGACCTTCATCCCCTCATCTTTACCCACAGCCAAGTTTTCCCTATCTCTTCCTAGTCTGTCTGTGTCATCTTTTTGCTTTCTTTCTCTTCTTCCCTGGTTAATCTGGTTCAGTTTCTGATCAACAGAAAACTTTTGCAAGCTCCTGAGAATTTCTAACACTCTGACCGGTGGCTTCTTTTTTAAGACTTACAGTCTTTGTTGGCGCTTATAAGATAGGTGAATTCTGTCTATTAGTGTAGGCTGGAGTGGAAAAAGCCAATTGAGGTGCAAGAGAGAATTTGATAACTCCAGAGGGGCAAGGGGGATTATATACTAGACATATTTAGCAATAAAACCCCACTAAAATAGCAGTTCCTAAAATGTGCACCGAGGCACCCCAGGTCCCTCAAAAATTCCCAGGGCAATACAAGGTATTTTAAAATTCAATTGAAATACAACAATACTTGCTATATGTTAAACAGCACAGGAACTACTCTATTGTAATTATTAATTTCAATATTATATTGTGCTACATTTCTTTCAGTGGCATCCTGTCCTTGTGAAGCTGTTTTTTGTTTGTTTGTTTTTGTGGATTCAACAACAAAAAGCAAGCCCTGTGTGAAAATCAATATGGAATGGGAAAGGAAGGTGGTAGTGTCCAATCTGATTCCAAGATATGAGAAGTTGTGCAATGCCCAGTAGGTACACACTTCCTGTCAATAACTAACTATGGTTATATAAGGATGAAATAAAAATATTATGTTCCTTTTAATTTATGTGTATTGGTTTCTCTTTCAATTTGTGTATAATATTTTTTCAAACAGCTATTGAGTTCTTAAGACATAAATACTTATTAAGTTGTTTGGACCTCACTTAATACATACAACTGTTAAGTGTATTTTTGTACCAGGGCTTCCAAGAAGCAATTACTGAGACACTAAGGGCACTGTGAAGCAAGAAAGATTGGGGATATCTGCATCACATTATCAACCTGATTTACACTGTACACTTTTGAAAGTGTGAACTTGTGTAGCTTTAGTCTTTCCCAGAGTTCTAGCAGGAAAGCTTTGTACAAGGGTAAGTCTCCAGAGCATGGTAAGTTTGGGGGTGTCATTTTGGGTCCATGCTGTCCAGGTGCCCCTGGTAACACTACACCTGGTAGCAGGTCCTGTTTCAGAAGAAATCTACAATGATAGCACCCAGCACAGCACACTGTCGATAAATACTTTTAGGTAAATATTTATTTGTTAAATAATTTTTAATTAAGTGTAAAGTATCCAGCAAAAGAAGATCTAGGATGTGTGTAGTCAGTACATTTTTCTTTACAGTAATGAGTCTTTCATCTTCTAGTCTTTTTCCCTGTTGCTCCACTGATTTGAAAGAGAAAGGGACATTATCCCCTCTCCATCATCGTCCTTCCCTTTATTTTGTTCCCTTGTGATGAGGATGTGCTCATGCCTGGGACCAAGGCCAGTTTAGATGCTAGAAGAGTTTTGTTTGCCATGAGGAATGCAGAACTGGATAGGATTTTTAGAGACTGATTAGGTTCTTCCCTTTATTTTTTTTTTGGAGAGACCTCACAAATTTGAGTGGTTTGCTCATGGCCACTTGACTTCCTACTTTCAGAGCTGGGACATACACGTAGTTCCAATTTCCTGTGTGATACTCATTTAATTACACTGCCTTTGGTTTCTCAGTGAAATTTAAGCTCATTTTAGCCTTTAAAAAATCCTTGAAGTTGATCAGTCATAATTTCTTTCCTTCAATTTGAAGCAGCTTATTGCTTCATGTTTGAGAGGAAGCCATTATTTCATCCTGAAGATGGTTCTTTTGTAATGGCAGGCTAACTAAATTTTCTCTTTGAGTTTAGGAAGTGCTTGGGAAAGAGGGGTGCTGTGCACTATAAATATAAATGGATATATTCTACTGAAACAAGCTATAGCATATCACATCTGATATTTTCCGTGACTTCGCATATAGATAGTACGAATTAGGAAATGCACTTTTTTTGAACTCTACAGCTGTTCATAAAATTGTCACAGAAATTTGCATTTAAAATATACATATGGGGAATTTGCACGCATTTATGGAGCTCTCTGGAATCCTTAAGAAATAGAATTTAATACTCGTTGTCAAATACTTCTTAGTTATATTCTAGGAAAAGAATGAATAACTGATATAAGTAAGCCTTGTTTAATTTGGACCTTATGAGCTTTAATAATGGCGTATACAAGCTCTTAAATTTGATGGATTACATTTCTATTTAAAAGATGGGATATAATTATACTTTTTTTTTGACAGTGTAACAGAGCTAATAAAATATCATTGGATCAAGGCTATTTTTATGACATGGACCCCAAAATAGTGTATAATAATCAAAATTTATATAAGTGGTCAGCAAATTAAAACATGGAATTGTTTCAATAAAGGAATTATTTAATAAAGGATTTACATTCAAATTCACTTTTCTAGACAGTGAACTTTTACACAAGTTACATTGAAATAGTTGCATTATTTCAAACTGAGCTTAATTTTAATTAGTAAATTTTTGCTAAAAAAATTATTTTTGTACTATTAAAGTTGTGCATATTCATTGTGGGAAATTTAGAAAGTACCAAAAAAAAAACACAAAACTCCTAAAATGATAAATTAATGCTCATGTAATTACACCATCTAGAGATAATTTCCATTAGCATTTTGTGTATCTTTTTTGGATAAGGGTTTCAGTGAGAACATAAACTTCCACCACTTCATTATTAAAGACAATGTATTTTACTTCATTGTATTTTACTAAGTCCATAAATCATGGTTAAATATTTTCCTTTTTTTGGGCATTTAGGAAGTTTCCTTTTTTTTTCTTTGCTAGAATTAATAACATTTTGATAAACAATCTTATACTTGTTCATTTGCACACCTTTCTCATTATTTGCTTAGGATAAATTCCCAGAAGTGGGATTTTCTAGATTAAAATGCTTGTACATTACTAAGTCTTTGGATAAACATTTTTTGTATTAACCTCTAAAACAGCTGTATCAAATGTACCAGAGACATACTCTTCTGCTCCATGACTCTAAAATTCTGAATAACTATTCACATCTTCTGCCAACCTGCTAGGAAAAAAAGGAAGGGAATCATAATGTTTATTTTGCATTTTAAATTACTTATGAGGCTGTTGACTGAAAAAAAAAGGCGCAATCTAAAAATTGAGAATTATGTTTATTTGGCAGACTTTCTGATGACTCAAGCCTGGAAGGCAGCCTCTCAGAAAGCTCTGAGGGATTGCTCTGAAGAGGTAAGGGAGAAGCCAGGATATATAGGAGTTTTGCAACAAAAACCAGGTAGTCAAAACATTAAAAGGTTACTGTAATTTAAAGAAAACGGGACATCTCAAGTTAATGAATTTAGTGTTCTATGTACAGGAAGATGCAAGAGTCTGGGCTCATTGAAATCATTCCTTTGTTATGCACCTTAACTATCTAGGGTATCCCGCTTTTCTCCATCCTGAATCCCCTCTGGGTGCACAGTCAGGGCCCGCTGCAGTGGCTGCTGGCTTGATGGCCTCAACATCCTTTGTTTGCTGATATGGCAGGCAACATTCTTAGTCCACAAGGCTTTACATTTTTCTTTGTTACTGAAATATTGTAAAACGTCAAAATGCATAGAGATTACTATGACAATATCCATGAAATGAGAATGTACAAATGTTAATAATTTATTATTTTGGTTAGAGTATACAGTTACAGCTCTGTGTGTGTGTGTATGTGTGTGTGTGTGTGTGTGTGTGTGTGTGTGTGTGTGAAATAAAATCTTACATGTAATGTTGAATTTCCCCTTATTCTCCTCCGAAATCCCATTTCTCTACACTCATCTCCAGAAGCAAGCATATATCATAAACTTGTTATGTATCATTCCAGTTTATGTTTTTAGTTCCAGGTGTTTTTTGTTTTGTTTTGATTTTTGAACATTAGATTTTAAGTAATGACTATGTAGTTAGACATACGTCTGTTTCACTAGGGCTTTTTTAGTTACTTTTTTGTTTTTGGTATAATGCTTCTTGTATCCATTGTTCTTATTTATCCTTAGGAAATTCTTTTATCCTTAGGAAATTCTTTTACAGAGGAAGAGCTAAGTTAGAAAACGGAGTTTTGGCTCAAGGCTGAAGGAGAAGGATGACTGGGAGAGTTCAGGGTTGTTTTCACTTTGTTTTACCCTGAAGCAGCAAACAGGCAGTGCAAAGAATACAAATGAGTTAAGAATCTAAGCCTATAGATGCAGCACCCCATTTTCTTCTTTATGCCTCACACAGGCCTTCCCCAACTCAGTGGTCTTGACAGCCCTTGTGGAGTGAAATGTGCTCCAGGCAGAAAAAGCATAGACCTGTGGGTTTCTTGCTTTTTTTAATCCTGAAGATCAACAGCAGTCAAAACAACTTTACTACTAGTTTGGGGTACCCAATCCCCATCCTCTCATACTCCTCACCAAGAGAATCCCAATTTTATTTGGATTGGCAATGTTCCAAGCTAAACAGGAGCACTTCTCAGTTTCCTTTGATGTTACGAGGGACACACCAATGAGAAAAAAATACGGAAGCTACTTGGAGGGCTTTGGGAAAACTATAAGGGTTGATTCAGCTGCTGTGTACCTTTTTGTCCTGGGCTTTTTTCAGGCATCTTGAGAACATAAAGAGGATTGCGGTCACAACCTAAGGATAGCATGTTGGGAAGCTAGAATTATTTCCAGATTTCTTTTCTATAAGAGAAGATGCTTTGGGAGGGGATTATAATAGGGGAGAAAAGGAGAAAAGAGAAGAGGAAGGGAGAGGAGAGGAGACGGAAAGAAAGGGAAGGAGGGTGGGGGATAGACATATCTCTATATACAGAGAAAGAGAGAAAGAGAGAGATTAATTTGTTTAAGACATTATTTTGAGACATTTGTTACCAGGAGCTTCCTGTGAACAGTTGCAGTCTTAGTCCAGCACAAAATGTGCAATGTTTGAGACACTGCAGATCCAAATATATTTTTATTTAGGATCATTATTAGAACAATTTCTTAAATAGGTATAAAATAATTCTAGTTTCAAAATCACTTCATGCACATTATTAAAGATATTGATTCATTCAATATTTTCTTGCCATTAGTATTATGGCATGAAGTCTGATTCTAATCTGATTTTATAGGCTGTGAAAGCTTTTTAGTATTTTTTCATTATCTTATTATTTTGAAAATTTTCCATGATGTTTTTATATATATATATATATATATATATAATTTCTTTTTAAAATGAAACTGAGTGGCTGTTTCCATGATAGGAAATATCATGCATTTGTTTACTCTAAGAAATTTTATTTCATAAAGTCTTTCTCTATTTCCTTGCCTGTCATTATCTATTTCCTCTGCTGGAACTTCTTAAGCTTTCCTCCGTGCCCCTTAACTCTTATTTTCCATGCTTTTTTCCTCTTTCACAGCATTCTAGAATTCCTTGACCCTATCTTTCAGTTCACTAATTTGTTATCAAATGTACACATTCAACTCTTTAGTCCAACTTCTGAGTTTATTTCATTAATACTTCAATAATCGTATATTTTCATTGCCAAGATTTGTAACTTATATTTTCTAAACTAATCTCTTCTTGTGTTTCACTGTCCTTTCTTGTACTTCTGAATATTTTTTAAAATTATGCTTATTTTTGAGTCTCCTTTTGCTTGCTCTCTTTAATCAGCTGCTATTATTGTTATTGATTTTCAGTCTAGATGCCATTCTTTCTTGCTGACTTGTCTAAGGTATTTGATATTTCTTGATTGCATGCTCATCTTATATTTAGGATTCCCAGTTAGCCTACCTTGACTTCTGTTATTTGTTTACAGCGGTCTGCCTCCAGAAAGGAGGGAAAGGATGTACTGCTCACAGGTGTGGTTGGGGGCCTTTGAGCTGCATTACTTTCCTATTGCTATGTAACAAATCACCACAAAGTAAGTGGCCTACAACAATACCCATTTATTATCTCATAGTCTGTAAGTCAGAAATTCAGATGGGCTTGGCTGTCTTTTCAGCTCAGGGTCTCACAAGGCTGAGATAAAAGTCGTCTGATCTGGGCTCTTTATCTGCTGGCTCTGGGGAAGAAACTGCTTCAACCCTCATTCAGGTTGTTGCAAATCATCGACTTCTTTGTGGTTATAGGTCTGAGGTTTCTGTTTCCTTGCTAGCTGTCAATTCACAGCATAGAGGCTGCTCCCATTCCTTTTCCTTCTCCATGGTCAAACCAAGAAAGGTGTGTGGAGTCTTTTGCACCCTCAGCATCTCTCCAGCCTGCACTTATCCCTCCACCTAGGGAATGGGCTTGGTTTTTAAGGGCTTTTGTGACTACACTGGGTCACCTCTGGATAATCCGGAATAACCTCCCTATTTTATTTATTTATTTATTTATGGCCACGTTGGGTTATCGTCGCTGCACGTGGGCTTTCTCCAGTTGCGGTGAGCCGGGGCCACTTCTCATTGTGGTGGAGCACAGGCTCTAGGCACACTGGCTTCAGTAGTTGTGGCACGTGGGCTCAGTAGTTGTAGCTCATGGGCTCTAGAGTGCGGGCTCAGTAGTTGTGGCACACGAGCTTAGTTGCTTTGCGGCATGTGGGATATTCCTGGAGCAGGGCTCAAACCCATGTCCCCTGCATTGGCAGGTGGATTCTTAACCACTGCACCACCAAGGAAGTCCCTGGAATAACCTCACTATTTTAAATTCAACTCTGCTATGCCACATATTAACAGTCACAGTAGTGATATTTCATCATACTCAGTTTCTGGTGATAAGAAAAGGAATACTGGGGGGGTGGAATTTTTAGAATTTCTAGCAACAAGGACAGAGCCCTATCACTTCATCCCAAGCACCCATATTCTTTATTGCTTCCTGAGGCAAGAAGCCACTGCTTCCTGCTTCTTGGAACAAGTTAGAGGATGGGACATGAATCCTCACCCAGTTGTATTAATATGATAATCTTAGAGATAGATTTTAGGTTGCTCCAAGGCTCACTACTGTTTTTCTTACCTCTAAGCTTGGAGACCTTCAAAGGACTCTCCCACTGTTTTTAGTTGTCCTTTCCCTGCAAGTTTTAGACTTTAATTTTTCCTCTTTCAACTTATTCCCATACACCTTCACTCTTTAAGGAATTCATCATAATTTTTCGCCTACTGAAAACATTATTATCTCCAGAATTCATCTGCAATATTTCTTTTCAAGTCTTCTGTGTAGTGAGTCACTTTCTATGATTAATTAATTTAACTTCTCAAAACATTCTATAGAGTTGACTCTCTCTCCTCTTTAGAATACTCTTGCTTCTCAGTTTTCCTTTCATCTTCCTGGACATATTTCTTAATCTCCCTTGCAGTCTCCACTTTTACTTAAATTCTAAATGTTGGAGCATCTCAATCTCCATCCTGGATTGCATCCTTGTATTATTTTCATTCTCTCCTTAGTAATTAGTTTCCATGATTTTAAAAACTAAATATATCCTAATGACTTAGACCTTTTTATCTCTATTCCATACCTTTCCCTTGTGTTTGAAATCTATCAATATATTTCAGTTTTCTATTTGTTAGGCATCACAAAATTAATATGTTCAGAAGTGAATCCTTGATTTTCCAGCTCCAATATGTTTCTCTCCCAGTAATTCCCATCTCACCACTGGCATCACCAACTACCTCATTGTTCAAAAGGAAGATGTGATACATCTTTTCCCCCTCACTTGGTACATCTAAAATATCACTAGGTCCTGTTAATGTCATATCAATATATAAACTGTGCCCATTCATATCTCTTACTTAGACTATAGAAAAGCCTCGTCTTGTACCCTTACCCCTACTCTTGCTCCACTTTTGTCCATTCCCCATGCAGTATCTAGCATGATACTAAAATATATAGGTATAAATTCAACCATCTGCTCAATCATCTAATGGCTTCCAGTTGCACTAGGGTTAGAATTATAACCTCTTCCCTAATAAGGCATTCATTATCTGATTCTGGTTTAACTCTCCAATCTCACTTTTCCACTCCCTACTACAATCTAGCCCCATGGCATTTTCTAGCCTTTGGTCATCCTTTTTCTATTCCCAGAATGATTGTACCTTGGCTCTTTGCCTATGTGATTCATAATCGCCCTGCAGGTCCCACTTAAATTTTATGTCCCTAGAGAGGACTTTGATGTCTGCCTGTCTCATACTCTCTCTCATATCCTGTCCCGCTTTTCCTATTTACCCCCCCCTTTTTACTTTTTATTAATTGCTTAATCAGTATATGTCTTGACCACATGCTCTAACTCCATGAGGCAGGAGCCACCAATGTCTTGCTCATCCCTGTATCTCCAGTGCCTAACAGAGGACTTGTATAGATCATGCTGTTAGGAGATATTTGCTTAGTGACTAACTAGATGATCTAATGGCTGAGCAATGAATGATGAAAGTACCTTATAAAATAGTATTGTTGTCATTTCCCGTTGACATTTTCATCAATTTTTTCTTTTATTTATCTAAAAAATATGCAATTCCATGCTTGAATTTATTTTTGTACTGTTTCTTTTGTTAATGTATTTATGATCCTCACTTTCTCAAATATGCATTTCCTTTGGACTCAACTTTATTTGAAATTAATATTTCCACCTTTGCATTTATTTAATATTTCTCTGCCAATCCTCTTCTTTTACTTTTTTATTATGTTAGATAGCATATCATTTAATTCCATATTTTTATCCAATTTATAGTTATTGACAATAGGCAAGGAGTTGAGCCTATTTGCATTTGCTGTCATTAATTCTATGCTTGGCTTCTTTGCTCTTTCCCCCCTAATCCTTTGGGAGTTTAGGGGTCTAGTTGCTGCTGAAGAAAATCTTTAGATTTCTTCTTCATTTCTGAGTCCAATCTTGGCATCCTGTCTATGGGTGAGGAATCATGATAGTTTTGGTGTAGTTAGGGAAAAGTGATTGGAGCTTCTTCTCTCCACAAGAGAAAATGGTCAGTGCTGAGCAACACATGAGAGCAGAGACCATGTCTTTTCTAGATTCTCCATGTGTCTCCAGTACCTAAAGTAGTATTGGGTGCAGAACAGTCCCCAACTGTGGACTGAATGAATGGATATAATCAATCCGTTTGTCTTTTCCTATGCCTGGAAGTGTGGCCTAGAGCATCTCGGCCTTAAGCACTGGAGGCCAATATCCCCCTTTTTATCCCAGACTATGGTCATCTTTTCCCTGGTAAGTTTGACAAGGGAGACAAATACACAGGGAAAAAGAAATAAATTGATATTATATTACTAAGTAGAATTTTTGCCCCAAACACCAATGCCTATCCCTTATATATTATGTGCAATTAAATGACTCTCCCTGTCCCCTCTCTCTCTTTCCTCCACCCTGGAAAGTTCACTAATCACATCTCAGGCTTTCTCACTTTGATGAGAGATGACACTGAGTAAATGTACATCCATGGAAGTAAGCTAAAATTCCAAAAGTTCTTGGTTTCTTTCATTATAATTTTATGTCACCCTAAGCTGGCTCCAGGTTTTAGTGAGAATATTGATATACTACTTTAAATTTTGTAATTATTTTTCTTAGTTTGTATTTTTAACTTCCATCCCTATATATTGTTTCATCACCTTTTCATTTCCTAGGTAATGTCTGCTATATTTATCTTCAAGAAGAGAAACGGAGAGAAGAAAAGGAGGAGAGGGAACAGATACCATTCTTCAAGCTGCCACCTTTTCTTGGAGGTGTAGCTGAGTGTATTATATGCTGACATTAACTTGATGCTCCCCTGATCTATCTGACTAAAATGATTGACTCACAGCCTCATGAAGAAGAATGGGCCTGGTGGTGAGGCTAATTCTGCTGGCATCTGAATTTAAAAAATAAAACACAACAGCGACAACAGTAAGCAACCTATACCACTAGAGCTCTTCTTGCAAAAATTTATTTTTTGATTAGGCAATAATTTCAGCTCATTAGATGAAATAGACTTGTCAAATAGTCTGCATAAAAGAAAAATAAGTCATCTACAGCAAAAGAAGGACACTGGGCAAAAAAAAAAAAAAAAGCATACTTTGAGGAAAAAAAATCAAACCATTATAAAGGACTTTACTGAGAACTGCTGCGTTCCCCCATTTCTTTTGCCGGACTCGCTGGAGGTCAACAAGGGAATCCAGCTCTTTGTGTTCATGTCAAATGTCAGATCAGAGCACCCTGATGCAAAGAAAAAAAAAGAGAGAGAAAAGAAAAGAAACAAACAAACAACGAAGAAAACCCCTGATTTCTTCTCTCCCATAGGAGGAAGAAGGAAGGGTTCATTTCCAGGATTTCCTAGTGGTGTCGTAAGGTGTAAATATACCTCCTTAAGAAACATATTCAGCCTCAGTTTGAACATCTATCTCCTTGAATCTTCCACTTAGATAACTGTGAAGCAGTAGTTCCTTTGTTTAAATCTGTTTAACAAATCCCTATACAATTTACTTCAGAAATGAGATGATGTGGCTAAGACAAAAAATGCAGGGCTTCCCTGGTGGCACAGTGGTTGAGAGTCCGCCTGCCGATGCAAGGGACGTGGGTTCGGGCCCCGGTCCGGGAAGGTCCCACATGCCGCGGAGCGGCTGGGCCCGTGAGCCATGGCCACTGAGCCTGCGCTTCCGGAGCCTGTGCTCTGCAACGGGAGAGGCCACAAAAGTGAGAGGCCCGCGTACCGCAAAAAAAAAAAAAAAGCAAATTGTTGAAAGTATATAATGTAATATATGCCTATATATAATATAATCTGTTATAATGTAAAATATACTTGACTAAATATACCAAATATATTTAGCATATTAGTTTTCTGATGCCACCTAAGTTATTTACCAGTGACCTAGAAATAATAAGATACATGTGTGAAGGGATTTTAGGATTATTTATTTGAAGGGCAGAAAGGTCTAGAGTAATCTGTTGTACTGGCATGTTGACTGCTGCACCATGGAGAGAGACAGACTCCAGACACCACAGAAATGTGCCTTTCTGAGATTAGTGTGCAGATAACTCACCAAAAGAGATTTATTGAAAAAGTAATGAGCAGAGATCAATGCATTAGCAGTTAATTTACAAATCAGTCCCTATAGACTGCGAGCACAAGAGGCCCAGCTTCATTCGTAAGATCATAATGCTCATAGTTACTGGAAAGAGATTTAAAGCCATTTTTCATCCCTTTATTTTTTGTTTATCATGTAGAAGAAAAGATTTAGATGTTCAATCGAGATGAGAGGAAAAGCACTTCAGGAAAATTCAGTGACATTCCGACAGTTTGATGACGTGTTTTCTGCCCCTGAAACAGTAGGATTAATGCTACTTGGCACCAGCGACAGGATTTAATCACTCCTCAGCACAGGAGTGCCTCTGTGGTTTATCACCCACATTTTTGCTTTACAAGAAAAGGGCTTTTCTTCATTACAACTGTGTAGTTAGTAGTCTGTCGACACATTCTTCATATTAACTTTCATGCTTTTAGGTAGGGCCATTTTACCTTCATGTCCACCACTGTTATATGACTGTGACAAGGTGACTGGTGATAAAAAGGAAGAATTTGAGACTGTATTAATATTTACTTGATTCCCATTTGAGGGTCATTGGCAGTGACACATCCTTTTGCCGTGAAGTGGAATGATTGATGTTCCTGCTCTTCACCACAGCTGTGAAGGAAGTAATCTGAGGACAGGGATGAAGCATGTTTTTGGAGGTCCTTTTCTCTTTATGTCCTTGAAGGAGGAGGCTGAGGCCAAGGTTGCAGAGGCCTAAAGAGTTCCAGTGTGCTGGTGAGTTTTCCCTAGCCTCTCACAGGCAGGTTTAGAATGGTCTGTAGCACAAGGTTTTTACTGCTTCCCTGATAACACAGCTTTGCTTGCAATGGTGCAGGGCCGTGCATGGATTGTTGGGGAAAACCAGCATTAGTAGCCATGACTTTAGAGTCCCTTAATGGCCTAAGAGCAATAAGCACTAATGTTTGGGCTCCAGAGGAGCAGGGTTCCTGCCCTAAGGCCTGAAAGGGCATGAGCCGCAGTCAGCAGTGGCTTTGGCTGGGTGCCCAAGAAGTGTGATTCCCCTGGGGATCATTTGCAGAGGAGACAGAAATGTGGTGGCAACATAAAAATGCTCAAGCATTTTCAGAGAAAGTACAGCTGTGTTTATTTATCTCCTGAAACCTATTTAAAACCTAAGCATCTTAGGACTAACATCCATTGATAAGGGGATATTTACTGAGCACAAAATCTGGAATTTGAAAGTGGATAAGGTACAGCCTTTATCCTTGGGCCTACTGTGTCAGGGGAGATGGTTACATAAATAGATCATTTCCATTTGAATAAATTCTATAATAGATATAATGGAGATAAAAGCAAAGAATTAGACAATTAAGTCCTATAAGAATTCATTTTCTCATCTTTCGTGTAGCTCTCAGAATTGCTCCAAATGATCACTATGATGATAAAATGAAGCAATAAGTATAAAGTGCTGAGTACAGTGCTTGAAACCTGAATTCTTTCAGCTGTAAAGCAATGGTTTTCTCATCTATGAAATAATCTCGCTTCCTGAAGTTGGAGTGAAGACTAAGTGGGGCAATGTGTGTAAAGCATTTAGCACATTGCTTAGCACGTGTCAAGCGCTCAAAATTGTTAGCTATTGATTTTCATACCACCGTCGTTATTTTCATGGTGCAAACACAGGGCAGCTAATCCAGTGTGTGGCACATTCGTTGGGTGGCTGAAAGGCTGTCAATGCAGTCTTCCCAGAAAATATGATACTTGAGGTGAGTCATGAAGAATAGAAAACTGTCTGACAAGGGAAAAAATTGGGGGGAAAGGGCATTCTAGTGCGTTCAGTTCTTCCATGCAACTTATACTAGTAAGATTTACACAATTTCTTATCTCCTAAATGTTGAACTCATGGTGAGTCACTAGGGCAGGCCTTTAGAATTTCATGCAGCTTTGCAGCTATAATTGCTATAATTAAGTGTGTATGCATAACATACTTAAAGTTAGAAGTCTAGAATTTTTTTTTAATATTGTTTAGTGAAAGCTATTAAAAACAGAAAAAGAAAAAGAGAGCAAGAATATGCTTTAGTTAGGGATTTGGGTTATGAAGTACAGAAACTCACTCAAGTTAGTTCAAATAAAGAGGTGTATACTGTGAGGAGGTATATGTATCAAAAATGAAGAATCCAAGAAAGACTCATAGCAAATTCATACCTAAATAAAAGGCCTGCTTTTTAAAAGTACTTGGTGTTTTGTGGAGTTTAGCCAGAGCTAGATTGAAGATTGTGTAGGTTTTCACAATCCAATTCTATCTGTCTGATGTATTTCCTGCAATTTTTCCAAGTTTCTGCTATTCTATGTTTTGGTGTTTTTGTGAGATATTGGAAGAGGATGAATTTGGGGGCTGCTACCCATTTGCCAAATTTAAAAAAATACTTTCCTAGGGCTTTTTAAACCTTCAGTTAGTGCTTTTATTGACTGTGTTATATGTGAGTTTATTTATGATTAGCCGTGCAACTCCAGTATAGCTGTGGCACAGGCAACCCTAATCAATCCCATCTAATTTGGTGGAGGGGGAAGAGTGGTTTACTTTCTATTTTCAACAACTCAACCATGGAAGGGATAATGACAAGAATCTTCACCCTTACTTAAAGGTAGTTCAAAGGCTGGTCTAGACTTTATCATTATTAATTGCTAAGAGAAAAACAAAAACTAATGCTGAATTGTAGGCTGTAATTCAGAAGATTCATAGAAATGTCCGTATGCAGTGTGGGGCCTGTGTCCATTTACTCCAGAACCTGGCAAGGGACCTCAGCTGCATACTACTGGCCTAGAAGAAAGAAAGGTGCATAGGTTTGTGGCAGTAGTGATGTGTTTTGTTGAGGAACTGGGGAGATGACTATCTCTCTGTTCTCAGAGTGAGTGGTCTTAGGAAGAATTGTCCAAGGACTCTTTTGGTTAATATGCCCATTTCATTCAGGAAAAATTATGGTAAGCCACTTTTTCAGAAAATGAGGTTTCTCTTTTCACCCCTAGATTTAGGAGCTGTAACTGTTTGACAAGTTACAGCTCTAGACCAAAAAGTCATTGCCTGTTATTATATGATTACTGGAAACATTTGTCCCCACCTGAGCAAATATTAGGACCTTAATAGATATTTATTTTATGAATAAATCACAGCAAAGTGTGGGCTCGATCATTCTAAATTAATTCTTCTCTCCATTTTTTTTTCATTCTGTATGTTATCATGAGCTCCCATAATTTCTGGACAAAAAGATAGACTAAATGGACCCTCAGCTAGCTGTGGGACTATGATTGTGGATTTCTCTGCAAGCAAATGAGCTGAGAACTTTTCACAGAATGCTGCCTTGGCAACTTAACTCCTTCACGATGGTTCCTTTTTCCTCATTTCCTTCATTCACAAGTGTCTGACCGTCACATTTACTCTACTCCTTGTTCCTGTACTTACTCATCCAAAAGTTACTGAAGGTTTTCCTGAACTGGAAGGTAGACCATGAAGTGCCCATAAGCTACTACTGAGAAAAGGGAAACTAAACAGTAATTTGTGTATAATATAGACCTATCATAGCATTTTCCTGAATGTGTTGTGGACCAAGGAACAAATCTCATTCTACTTCTTTCTACTTTTTCGGAATCCAGGGATAGTTAGGGTGATCTCAGTTAGGGAAATATGAGAATACTTGCAATTTTTCTTCAGGCTATCACAGTAATAGATCTATAAATTCTCAGATTTAGTTTTTTCTGTCTTTACTCTCTGGCCAGGCAATTTCCCAGTTCTAGAGACTGTGATATGGGCTGTCCTCATTTAAGAGAATTTTAGGAGTAAATAAATGTATTTGACAAAAATACATAAAATACAAATAAATACGATATTTTAATGTTTTATATTAACATTAGCTTTCAGATCACAAATCATCTGTTTCATGATAAAAATGATTAATATCTGTTAAAAGCAGCATTCTGTGATGGTCTTCCTCCTTGTGACACGTTGAGAAAGAGATTGGAGTTCCTGCTCTGAGGTTTTTGTTTTTCTGACCTGCTATTAAGCTTCTCTGCACAATAGCAGTGATGGGAAAGTCATATTTTCTCTGTGCTTGTGGGAAGAGTCACTTCCAGCTTGAATTCAAGGTAGAAACTGTACACAGCGATACCTCATGTGGAGAATAATTAAACATGTCTCCTGGCCTGTGGCCACATTTTAACCATTTCATGTCCAAGTGCTGAGAATTAGGCCCAGAAAACCAATGTGCTACCTGGCTTTTCCCATTTTTTATTGAACTCTATATGCATAGTCACTCTAGCTGCCACCCAGCATTGAGAGAACTGATTTCATGAGTTTTCTCTACCATATTTCTTTTTTGGTATTGGAGGTATTTAAGTGACCATGTGATAGATTATAAACTCCAACCTAGAAAGCACAGCACAGCAAAATATAACACAACCTGTAAATGTCAAGTCATAACTTTAAATACATTTTAACAGTAAAATCATTATAGAATGTCTTACAAGTACAGACAAGGAGCAGAGGTTCCTTTCTATTTTGCTATAGTTAAGAAGGCTTTGGATTCAAAGGAGAAAAAATAAAGGACTTAGCATTTGGAGTACAAATTGTTTGTTAGTCATTGGAGTTCTACGTGATAGATATAATTCTGTCCTAAAGATAAGAAAGTAGGCAAGTAGACAACAAATCTAAAGTACAATGTGTTGAAAATTCATCTTTTCGTGTTTTGTACAAGGAAGATTCAACTGCTTGGCCACCCAGGAGCTTTAAATTTCTTCTTTTACAACTAGCAGAATTTTTCTTCAGTTTTACACATTGTGTAATATGAAACAGTAGCTTAATTACCAAAGTCACGATAATATCTACAGTATCAAATTCCCCTATGCTTTTCTTGGAGGAGAGCTTAGTAGTTTTGCTAACAGACATGAATCCTCTTATGCTGGAAGGTTGGAATAAACTGAAACCAGATCAGAATTTTGTGACACAGTATAGATATTATCTTTTTTTTTTTAACATCTTTATTGCAGTATAAATGATTCACAATGGTGTATTAGTTTCTGCTTTATAACAAAGTGAATCAGCTATACCTATACATATATCCCCATATCTCTTGCCTCTTGCATCTCCCTCCCTCACACACTCACTATCCCACCCCTCTAGGTGGTCACAAAGCACGGAGCTGATCTCCCTGTGCTATGCGGCTGCTTCCCACTAGCTATCTATTTTACATTTGGTTGTATATATAAGTCCATGCCAATCTCTCACTTCGTCCGAACTTACCCTTCCCCTTCCCCATGTCCTCAAGTCCATTCTCTAGTAGGTCTGTGTCTTTATTCCTGTCCTGCCCCTACGTTCTTCAGAACCATTTTTTTTTTTTTAAATTCCAAATATATGTGTTAGCATATGGTATTTGTTTTTCTCTTTCTGACTTACTTCACTCTGTATGACAGACCCTAGGTCCATCAACCTCACTACAAATAACTCAATTTCATTTCTTTTTAAGGCGAGTAATATTCCATTGTATATATGTGCCACATTTTCTTTATCCATTCATCTGTATGCTCAGTAGTGGGATTGCTGGGTCGTATGGTAGTTCCATTTTTAGTTTTTTAAGGAACCTCCATACCGATCTCCATAATGGCCATATCAGTTTACATTCCCACCAACAGTGCAGGAAGATTCCCACTTCTCCACACCCTATCCAGCATTTATTGTTTGTAGATTTTTTAATGATGGCATTCTGACTGGTGTGATGTGATACCTTATTGTAGTTTCGATTTGCATTTCTCTAATATTTAATGATATTGAGTATTCTTTTTGTGTTTGTTGGCAATCTGTATATCTTCATTGGAGAAATGTCTATTTAGGTCTTCTGCCCATTTTTGGATTGGGTTGTTTGATTTTTGATATTGAGCTGCATGAGCTGCTTGACATTTTGGAGATTAATCCTTTGTCTGTTGCTTCATTTGCAAATATTTTCTCCCATTCTGAGGGTTGTCTTTTCGTATGGTTTCCTTTGCTGTGCAAAAGCTTTTAAGTTTCATTAGGTCCTATTTATTTATTTTTGTTTTTATTTCCATTTATCTAGGAGGTGGGTCAAAAAGGATCTTGGTGGGATTTATGTCATAGAGTTTTCTGCCTACGTTTTCCACTAAGAGTTTTATAGTGTTGGGCCTTACATTTAGGTCTTTAATACATTTTGAGTTTATTTCTGTGTATGGTGTTAGGGAGTGTCTTAACTTCATTCTTTTACATGTAGCTGTCCAGTTTTCCCAGCACCACTTATTGAAGAGGATGTCTTTTCTCCATTGTATATTCTTCCCTCCTTTATCAAAGATAAGGTGACCATATGTGTGTGGGTTTATCTCTGGGCTTTCTATCCTGTTCCGTTGATCTATATTTCTGTTTTTGTGGCAGTGCCAGACTGTCTTGATTACTGTAGCTTTGTAGTATAGTCTGAAGTCAAGGAGCAGGACTTCTCCAGCTCTATTTTTCTTCCTCAATATTGTTTGGGAAATTCGGGGTATTTTGTGTTTCCATACAAGGTGTGAAAGTTTTTCTTCTAGTTCTGTGAAAAATGCCAGTGGTAGTTTGATAGGGATTTCAGTGAATCTGTAGATTGCTTTAGGTAGTATAGTCATTTTCACAGTGTTGATTCTTCCAATCCAAGAACATGGTATATCTCTCCATCTGTATATATCATCTTTAATTTCTTTCATCAGTCTCTTATCGTCTTCTGCATACAGGTCTTTTGGCTCCTTAGATAGGTTAATTCCTAGGTATTTTATTCTTTTGCTTACAATGATAAATGGGAGTTTTTCCTTAATTTCTCTTTCAGATTTGTCATCATTAGTGTATAGGAATGCAAGTGATTTCTGTGCAATAATTTTGTACCCTGCTACTTTACCAAATTCATTGATTAGCTCTAGTAGTTTTCTGGTAGCATGTTTAGGATTTTCTATGTATAGTATCATGTCATCTGCAATCAGTGACAGCTTTACTTCTTCTTTTCTGAATTGGATTCCTTTTATTTCTTTTTCTTCTCTGATTACTGTGGCTAAAACTTCCAAAACAATGTTGAATAAGAGTGGTGAGAGTGGGCAACCTTGTCTTGTTCCTGATCTTAGTCTGGTCCTGGTTTATAGTTTGTTGGAAGATTTTTTTTTTTTTTTTGTGGTACATGGACCTCTCACTGTTGTGGCCTCTCCCATTGTGGAGCACAGGCTCCAGATGCGCAGACTCAGCACCCATGGCTCACGGGCCTAGCCGCTCTGTCACATGTGGGCTCCTCCCAGACTGCGGCACAAACCCGTGTCCCCTGAATCGGCAGGTGGACTCTCAACCACTGCACCACCAGGGAAGCCCCTGTTGGAAGATTTTAATCACAGTTTCAATATCAGTGCTCGCGATTGGTCTGTTTATATTTTCTATTTCTTCCTGGTTCAGTCTCAGAAGGTTGTGCTTTTCTAAGAATTTGTTCATTTCTTTCAGGTTGTCCATTTTATTGGCATAGAGTTTCTTCTAGTAATCTCTCATGATCCTTTGTATTTCTGCAGTGTCAGTTGTTACTTCTCCTTTTTCGTTTCTAATTCTATTGATTTGAGTCTTCTCCCTTTTTTTCGTGGTGAGTCTGGTTAGTGATTTATCAATTTTGCTTATCTTCTCAAAGAACCAGCTTTTACTTTTTTTGATCTTTGCTATTGTTTCCTTCATTTCTTTTTCATTTATTTCTGACCTGATCTTTATGATTTCTTTACTTTTGCTAACTTTGTTGGTTTTTTGTTCTTCTTTCTCTAACTGCTTCAGGTGTAAGGTTAGGTTGTTTATTTGAGATGTTTCTTGCTTCTTAATGTAGGACTGTATTGCTATAAACTTCCCCCTTAGAACTGCTTTGGCTGCATCCCATAGGTTTTGGGTCAACGTGTTTTCATTGTCATTTGTTTCTAGGGCGTGGTGAGTCTGGTTAGTGATTTATCAATTTTGCTTATCTTCTCAAAGAACCAGCTTTTACTTTTTTTGATCTTTGCTATTGTTTCCTTCATTTCTTTTTCATTTATTTCTGACCTGATCTTTATGATTTCTTTACTTTTGCTAACTTTGTTGGTTTTTTGTTCTTCTTTCTCTAACTGCTTCAGGTGTAAGGTTAGGTTGTTTATTTGAGATGTTTCTTGCTTCTTAATGTAGGACTGTATTGCTATAAACTTCCCCCTTAGAACTGCTTTGGCTGCATCCCATAGGTTTTGGGTCAACGTGTTTTCATTGTCATTTGTTTCTAGGGATTTTTGGATTTCCTCTTTGATTTCCTCAGTGATCTCTTGGTTAGTCGTGTATTGCTTAGCCTCTATGTGTTTGTATTTTTTACAGATTTTTTTCCTGTAATTGATATCAGGTCTCATAGCATTGTGGTCAGAAAAGTTACTTGATACGAATTCAATTTTCTTACTTTCACCAAGGCTTGATTTGTGACCCAAGTTATGATCTATCTTGAAGAATGTTCCATGAGCACTTGAGAAGAAAGTGTATTCTGTTGTTTTAAGAGAGACAGGAAGTGTTGACACTGACAAAATCTAGGAATTAGTGGAGCAGGTTGATAGCAGGCCCTAAACACAAAGTCCATGCATAAGTTATAAGTTAGCATGTATAAGATCATATCTCGAGAGACCTTCAAGATGACAGAACAGTAAGATGTGGAGATCACTTTCCTCCTCACAAATACATCAGAAATACATCTACATGTGGAACAACTCCTACAGAATACCTACTGAACGCTGGCAGAAGACCTCAGACATCCCAAAAGGCAAGAAACTCCCCACATACCTGGGTAGGGCAAAATAAAAAAGAAAAAACAGAGAAAAGAATAGGGATGGGACCTCCACCAGTGGGAGGGCATTGTGAAGGAGGAAAAGTTTCCACCCAGTAGGAAGCACCTTCCCTGGTGGAGATGGCGGGTGGCAGGGGGGAATCTCTGGAGCCATGGAGGAGACCACAGCAACAGGAGTGCAGAGGGCAAAGCAAAGAGATTCCCACACAGAGGTATGGTGCCAACCAGCACTCACCATCCTGAGAGGCTTCTCTGCTCAGCCGCCAGGACAGGTGGGGGCTGGGAGCTAAGGCTCCAGCTTCAGAGGTCAGATCCCAGGAATAGGACTGGGTTAGGCTTCCTGAACACAGCCTGAAGGGGGCTAGTGCACTACAGCTAGCAAGGAGGGAGTCCGGGAAAAAGTCTGGAACTGCCAAAGAGGCAAGAGACTTTTTCTTGCCTTTTTGTTTCATAGTGTACGAGGAAAGGGGATTCAGAGCACAGTCTAAATGAGCTCCAGAGACAGGCGCAAGCTGCTGGTATTAGCGCAAACACCAGAGACAAGCATGAGACGTTAAGGCTGCTGGTGCAGGCGGCAAGAAGTCTGTGTGCAAGCACAGGTCACTATCCACACCTCCCCTCCAAGGAGCCTGTGCAGTCTACCACTGTCAGGGTCCCGTGACCCAGGGACAACTTCCCTGGGAGAACACACGGCATGCCTCAGGCTGTTGCAATGTCCTGCTGGCCTCTGCCACTGCAGGCTCGCCCCACATTCCATACCCCTCCCTCCCCCTGGCCTGAGTGAGCCAGAGCTCACTAAGCAGCTGCTCCTTTAACCCCGTCCTGTATGAGCAAAGAACAGAAGGCCTCAGGCGACCTATACACAGAGGCGGGGCCAAATCCAAAGGTGACCCCCAGGAGCTGCATGAACAAAGACGAGAAAGGGAAATATCTCCAAGCAGCTTCAGGAGCAGCAGATTAAATCTCCACAATCAACTTCATGTACTCTGCATCTGTGGAATACCTGTATAGACAATGATTCATCCCAAATTAAGGTGGTGGACTTTGGGAGCAACGATATAAATATTTTTTCCTTTTTCTCTTTTTGTGAGTGTGTATGTGTATGCTTGTGTGTGTGATTATGTCTGTATAGCTTTGCTTTTACCATTTGTCCTAGGGTCTTGTCTGTCCTTTTTCTTTGTTTGTTTCTTTTTGTTTTAATGGTATAGCTTTTAGCGCTTGCTGTCATTGGTGGATTTATTTTTTGGTTTGGTTGCTCTCTTCTTTCTTTCTTTCTTTTTTTTTTTTTCCAGGCTTTCTAATTTCAGTAATGTCATAGGTGTATCTAGTGATTTTAACTAACATTTCCCTATTGACACAATGTGAGTGGTTTTCCATGTGTTAGTTTCCAATCATTTTTTAAAAATTTTTATTGCAGTATAGTTAATTTACAATGTTGTGTTCTTCATTACATATGTTTTTTTAGTTGTTTGTTGTTGTTTTTGTTTGTTATTTTATTTTTTTAACATCTTTACTGGAATATAACTTTTTTACAATGGTGTGTTAGTTTCTGCTTTACAACAAAGTGAATCAGTTATACATAAACATATGTTCCCATATCTCTTCCCTCTTGCGTGTCCCACCCTCCCACCCTCCCTATCCCACCCTCTAGGTGGTCACAAAGCACCAAGTGGATCTCCCTGTGCTATGTGGCTGCTTCCCACTAGCTCTCTATTTTATATTTCGTAGTGTATATATGTCCATGCCACTCTCTCACTTCATCACAGCTTACCCTTCCTCCTCCCCATATCCTCAAGTCCATGCTCTAGTAGGTCTGTGTTTTATTCCCATCCTACCCCTAGTCTCTTCATGACATTTTTTTTCTTACATTCCATATATATGTGTTAGCATACGGTATTTGTTTTTCTCCTTCTGACTTACTTCACTCTGTATGACAGACACCAGGTCTATCCACTGAACTACAAATAAATCAGTTTCATTTCTTTTTATGGCTGAGTAATATTCCATTGTATATATGTGCCACATCTTCTTTATCCATTCATCTGTTGATGGACACTTAGGTTGCTTCCATGTCCTGGCTATCGTAAATAGAGCTGCAATGAACACTTTGGTACATGACTCTTTTTGAATTATGGTTTT
>NC_041225.1:3795157-3795557 GCF_002837175.3 Physeter macrocephalus | reverse complement strand
AAAGCTTTGAAGTTTCATTAGGTCCCATTTGTTTATTTTTGTTTTTATTTCCATTACTCTAGGAGGTGGATCAAAAAGGATCTTGCTGTGATTTATGTCATAGAGTGTTCTGCCTAGGTTTTCCTCTAAGAGTTTGATAGTGTCTGGCCTTACATGTAGGTCTTTAACACATTTTGAGTTTATTTTTGTGTACGGTGTTAGGGAGTGTTCTAATTTCATACTTTTACATGTACCTGTCCAGTTTTCCCAGCACCACTTATAGAAAGGCTATCTTTTCTCCACTGTATATACCTCCCTCCTTTATCAAAGATAAGGTGACCATATGTGTGTGGGTTGATCTCTGGGCTTTCTATCCTGTTCCATTGACCGATATTTCTGTTTTTGTGCCAGTACCATACTG
>NC_041225.1:3715106-3794000 GCF_002837175.3 Physeter macrocephalus | reverse complement strand
TTCTCTCTATGCCTACTTTCTGCAGGGTTTTTATCATAAATGGGTGTTGAATTTTGTCAAAAGCTTTCTCTGCATCTATTGAGATGATCATATGGTTTTTCTCCTTCAGTTTGTTGATATGGTGTATCACGTTGATTGATTTGCATATATTGAAGAATCCTTGCATTCCTGGGATAAACCCCATTTGATCATGTTGTATGACCGTTTTAATGTGCTGTTGGATTCTGTTGGCTAGTATTTTGATGAGGATTTTTGTATCTATGTTCATCAGTGATATTGGCCTCTAGTTTTCTTTCTTTGTGACATCTTTGTCTGGTTTTGGTATCGGAGTTATGGTGGCCTCATAGAATGAGTTTGGGAGTGTTCCTCCCTCTGCTATCTTTTGGAAGAGTTTGAGGATAGGTGTTAGCTCTTCTCTAAATGTTTGATAGAATTCGCCTGTGAAGCCATCTGGTCCTGGGCTTTTGTTTGTTGGAAGATTTTTAATCACAGTTTCAATTTCAGTGCTTGTGATTGGCCTGTTCATATTTTCTATTTCTTCCTGGTTCAGTCTCGGCAGCTTGTGCATTTCTAAGAATTTGTCCATTTCTTCCAGGTTGTCCATTTTATTGGCATACAGTTGCTTGTAGTAATCTCTAATAATCTTTTGTATTTCTGCAGTGTCAGTTGTTACATCTCCTTTTTCATTTCTAATTCTATTGATTTGAGTCTTCTCCCTTTTATTCTTGATGAGTCTGGCTAATGGTTTATCAATTTTATTTATCTTCTCAAAGAACCAGCTTTTAGTTTTATTGATCTTTGCTATTGTTTCCTTCATTTCTTTTTCATTTATTTCTGATCTGATCTTTATGATTTCTTTCCTTCTGCTAAATTTGGGGTTCTTTTGTTCTTCTTTCTCTAATTGCTTTAGGTGCAAAGTTAGGTTGTTTATACGAGATGTTTCCTGTTTCTTAAGGTAGGATTGTATTGCTATAAACTTCCCTCTTAGAACTGCTTTTGCTGCATCCCATAGGTTTTGGGTCGTCGTGTCTCCATTGTCATTTGTTTCTAAGTATTTTTTGATTTCCTCTTTGATTTCTTCAGTGATCACTTCGTTATTAAGTAGTGTATTGTTTAGCCTCCATGTGTTTGTATTTTTTACAGATCTTTTCCTGTAATTGATATCTAGTCTCATAGCGTTGTGGTCAGAAAAGATACTTGATATGATTTCAATTTTCTTAAATTTGCCAAGGCTAGATTTGTGACCCAATATATGATCTATCCTGGAGAATGTTCCATGAGCACTTGAGAAAAATGTGTATTCTGTTGTTTTTGGATGGAATGTCCTATAAATATCAATTAAGTCCATCTTGTGTAATGTATCATTTAAAGCTTGTGTTTCCTTATTTATTTTCATTTTGGATGATCTGTCCATTGGTGAAAGTGGGGTGTTAAAGTCCCCTACTATGATTGTGTTACTGTCGATTTCCCCTTTTATGGCTGTTAGTATTTGCCTTATGTATTGAGGTGCTCCTATGTTGGGTGCATAAATATTTACAATTGTTATATCTTCTTCATGGATCGATCCCTTGATCATTATATAGTGTCCTTCTTTGTCTCTTGTTATAGTTTTTACTTTAAAGTCTATTTTGTCTGATATGAGAATTGCTACTCCAGCTTTCTTCTGATTTCCATTTGCATGGAATATCTTTTTCCATCCCCTCACTTTCAGTCTGTATGTGTCCCTAGGTCTGAAGTGGGTCTCTTGTAGACAGCATATATATGGGTCTTGTTTTTGTATCCATTCAGCCAGTCTGTGTCTTTTGGTGGGAGCATTTAATCCATTTACATTTAAGGTAATTATCGATATGTATGGTTCTATTACCATTTACTGAATTGTTTCGGGTTGTTCTTGTAGGTCTTTTCCTTCTCTTGTGTTTCTTGCCTAGAGAAGTTCCTTTAGCATTTGTTGTAAAGCTGGTTTGGTGGTGCTGAACTCTCTCAGCTTTTGCTTGTCTGTAAAGGTTTTAATTTCTCCATCAAATCTGAATGAGATCCTTGCTGGGTAGAGTAATCTTGGTTGTAGGTTTTTCTCCTTCATCACTTTATATATGTCCTGCCACTCCCTTCTGGTTTGCGGAGTTTCTGCTGAAAGATCAGATGTTAACCTTATGGGGATTCCCTGTGTGTTATTTGTTGTTTTTCCCTTGCTGCTTTTAATATGTTTTCTTTGTATTTAATTTTTGATAGTTTGATTAATATGTGTCTTGGCGTGTTTCTCCTTGGATTTATCCTGTATGGGACTCTCTGTGCTTCCTGGAATTGACTGACTATTTCTTTTCCTATATTAGGGAAGTTCTCAACTATAATCTCTTCAAATATTTTCTCAGTCTCTTTCTTTTTCTCTTCTTCTTCTGGGACCCCTATAATTTGAATGTTGGTGCGTTTAATGTTGTCCCAGAGGTCTCTGAGACTGTCCTCAGTTCTTTTCATTCTTTTTTCTTTATTCTGCTCTGCAGTAGTTATTTCCACTATTTTATCTTCCAGGTCACTTATCCGTCCTTCTGCCTCAGTTATTCTGCTACTGAGCCCATCTAGAGTATTTTTCATTTCATTTATTGTGTTGCTCATCGTTGCTTGCTTCCTCTTTATTTCTTCTAGGTCCTTGTTAACTGTTTCTTGCAATTTGTCTATTCTATTTCCAAGATTTTGAATCATCTTTACTATCATTATTCTGAATTCGTTTTCAGGTAGACTGCCTATTTCCTCTTCATTTGTTAGGTCTGGTGGGTTTTTTACCTTGCTCCTTCATCAGCTATGTGTTTTTCTGTCTTTTCATTTTGCTTACTGTGTTTGGGTGTCTCCTTTTTGCAGTCTGCCGGTTCGTAGTTCCCATTGATTTTGGTGACTGTCCCCAGTGGCTAAGGTTGGTTCAGTGGGTTGAGTAGGTTTCCTGGTTGGGGAGACGAGTGCCTAAGTTCTGGTGCATGAGGCTGGATCTTGTCTTTCTGATGGGCAGGTCCACGTCTGGTGGTGTGTTTTGGCATGTTGGTAGCCTTATGATTTTAGGCACCCTCTCTGCTAATGGATGGGGCTGTAGTCCTGTCTTGCTATTTGTTGGGCATAGGGTGTCCAGCACTGTCCATTGTTGGTCGTTGAGTGAAGCTGGGTCATGGTGTTGAGATGGAGATCTCTGGTAGATTTTCACCATTTGATATTGCATGGAGCTGGGAGGTCTCTTGTCTCAGAGACACAGCCCTGACGCCTGGCTGGATCGCCAAGAGCCTTTAATCCACACGGCTCAAAATAAAAGGGAGAAAAAATAGAAAGAAAGGAAGAATGGAAGGAAGGAAGGAAGGAAGAAAGGAAGAAAGGAGGGAACTAAGGAAGGAAGGAAGGAAGAAATGACGGAAGGAAGAAAGCAAGAAAGGAAGGAAAGTAGGAAGGAAGGAAGGAAGGAAGAGAGGAAGAAAAGGAGGAAGGAAAGGAGGAAAGAAGGGAGGAAGAAAGGGAGGAAGGAAAGGAGGAAGGAAGGGATGAAATAAGGGAGGAAGGAAGGAAGAAAGGAGGGAAGGAGGGAAGAAAGGAAGGGAGAAAGGAAGAAAGAAAGGGAGAAGACAAAATAAAGTAGGATAAAATATAGTTATTAAAATAAAAAATAATTATTAACACATACACACTTACAAAAAGAGAAAAAGGGGAAAATAGTAATATATCTTGCTCCCAAAGTCCACCTCATCTTGGGATGATTCGCTGTCTATTCAGGTATTCCACAGATGCAGCGCACTTCAAGTTGATTGTGGAGCTTTAATCCACTGCTACTGAGGCTGCTGGGAGAGACCTCCCCCTTTCCTCTTTGTTCGCACAGCTCCTGGGGTTCAGCTTTGGACTTGGACCTGCCTCTGCACCTAGGTCGTCCGAGGGTGTCTGTTCTTCACTCAGACAGGATGGGGTTAAAGGAGCAGCTGATTCGGGGGCTCTGGCTCAGGCCAGGGGGAGGGAGGGACAAGGATGCAGGGCGAGCCTACGGCGCCGGAGGCTGGCGTGACGTTGCACCAGCCCGAGGCGCGCCACACATCCTCCCGGGGAAGCTGTCCCCGGATCCCGGGACACTGGCAGTGGCGGGCTGCACAGGCTTCCGGGATGGGAGGTGTGGAGAGTGACCTGTGCTTGCACACAGGTCTCTTGGTGGTGGCAGCAGCAGCCCTAGCATCCCACGCCCATTTCTGGTGTCCGCACCGATCGCCATGGCTTGTGCCCGTTTCTGGAGCTCCTTTATGCTGTGCGCTTAATCCCCTCTCCTCTCGCACCAGGAAACAGAGACAAGAAAAAGTCTCTTGTCTCTTTGGCAGCTCTGCGCCCGTTTCTGGAGCTCCTTTTGCCTTTGGGGAAGTCTGAAGTCTTCTGCCAGTGTTCAGTACGTGTTCTGTAGGAGTTTTTCCACATGTAGGTGTATTTTTGACGTATTTGTGGGGAGGAAGGTGATGTCCACATCTTATTCCCCTGAAATCTTGAAGGTCCCTCTCCCATGTATTTTTATTTGTAGGATTATTCTCTTCCTTTGGTTAGTTTTCAATACTTTTTTACATAAACAATTTAGCTACAATCTAATATTTGCTTTTATATATGTATAAACAGTGCTTTCTGGTTTTTCCTGTTGCCACTCCACTTTGTTAGGTGCATAATATGCACATAAAGCACATATTGTGATTTAAGAAAAATGGAGAAACATACAAAAAGATGCTTTTATGTGAAATGGAGCCTTGAGCTGCATGTAGGATGGTTTTCAGAGAGAAAACATACTTGGGTAATTGACTTTACAACATGTAAAATTATACAAATTTATGTTTGAAACAAGGTGAAAAAAATTCTAAGCCAAATAATGGTATGCTATGTCTTCTAGACTGAGTATATAAAAGCCACAGGGGAGAAAAATAGAAATTCAGTTAATGGTGGGATTAATTAGGCAGGTACTGAAAGCTGAATGTCAGAGTAATATCTATGCCTAGAAATCAAGAATATAATGAGATACATAATAATGAGAACAGTAAAAAGAATAAAAGAGGGGAGAGTTTTCATGAAGAGTGCAAAGACTAGGAATTGTGAATGTACTTGAACTCAATCTCCTTCTGATACCTGCACTGTGGATCAATGAGATTGCTTCCTGCATGACCAATGTGTTATTGGCCAAGAAGTGATCTGAACAAGTCCCCTGCAGCACCCAGATCAGTTTGTTAAATGTGGCACCAAGAAAATCACTAAAACCAAGTAAATTTCCTTAGAACATGAAGTAACATCAATAAAATCACTGCCAGCCTTGGTGGATAAGCCAACTTTGAATACTGTATAAAAGAGTCATCCCAAGTAGAACCATTGGTCTCTTTCCTCCACTTGCTTCCTCAACCCCTTGACCTTAGTCTCTCTATATATAGAATTATTCTCCAATTCCACAAAATGCTTCGCTTTTCTTATCTCCATAATTTTTCACTGGCTGTTCCTACGACCTAGAATGTTCTTTTACCTATTCTAAAATTATATAAAACAGCTAGTTTGGCATTAAAAGGGCCTAGTTCTAATACCCATTTAATCATTTACTAATTTTATGACCATAAAACAATTATTTAAAATTTCTGAGCATGTGTTTCTTCATCTAAAAATGGGAATAATGATAATACTTGCTGTATTAGATTTCTAGGGCTGCCATACAAACTACTATAAACTGGGTGGCTTAAACAATAGAAACATATTTTCTCTCAGTTCTGGAGGCTGGAAGTCTGAAATCAAGATGTTGGCAGTGTTGGTTTCTTCCGACAGCTCTAATGCAGAATCTCTTCAGTATCTTCATCCTAGCTTCTGGTGGTTTTACAGCAATCTTCGGCATTCCTTGGCTTGTGGCAGAATAACTTCAGTCTTCACATGGCCTTCTCCCTGGTTCTCTGTCTCTGTATACAAATTTCTCCTTTTTATGAGAACACAGTCATATTGGATTAGGGGTCCGTCCTACTTCAGTATGATCTCATTTTAACTAAACTCTTAACTAATTACATCTGTAATGACCCTACTTCTAAATAAGTTCACATTCTGACATACTAGGGATGAGGACTTCAACATATGTATTTGCAGGGAACACAATACAACTTATAACACCTAATTCACAGGGTTGTTGTGAAGAATCAATATGGTGTTTGACACACGATAAATGATGAAAAATTGCCTGATGCAAAATGTTTCAGGTATTTTTTCCTATTTATTGTTTGCATTCTTCTCTCTCTCCCCCCCCACCCGCCCCCACACACAGGAACTCACTCTTTTACATTTTAGGTAGCCAATTATTTCCATTTTTTTCTTTTGTGTGCTTTCTAATTTGGCATCATCATGCTGCATTTCTCTACAAAGAGAATACCTCTTTCACCAGCCTTTATTTTATTTCCTATAGCAGCAAAACATTGTGTGACAAGGGAATCATTGACACAGGTTATGCTTTACAAGTAACAGAATTCTGTTTGTATTTTCTGCAACATTTTTGCTGTCTCAACTACATAAAGGCAGTTTGAAAGCTAAACCTACCATCCTGAAAACGAACTGGATTTATAAAATGGGTCGTTTGTTAGACAACAGCCTTCGTCAATAATACAATGCTATTCTATACAGAGAAGGCAAGTTCTCACGTCAAAAGTTCCCCAAACTTTCCACTTTGCAAGGACTTGTTCATAATACTCTCATAAGAAATTGCTTTTGGTACAGAATTCACTGTAAGCTGTCAAAACAAATGTGAAAATTTCTGGCTTTAAAGTCATGGTTAATACACATCTTGTTGCCACAGTGACAGCTGGAGCAAGCAGAGTTGTCCATTATGAAAGGATCAACATTCAATGGATTTTAATAAAAAGCCCTTAGAGAATCATGAGGTCTCAAAATGTGGCATAGATGCTTAAAATTAAAATAGCAATAAAAATGGATATAGATGGTAAACATTTCAGGATGAGTCAAATGTATAATTTCATGCCTTTTGTTTCTTTACTATAGACCTGGCTTTCATGTAAATGCATAGGAACTGTGGCAAAATTAAACAATCTAAATGCTTTATTCCTGAACCACATGAGAGGTTCTAGCAGCCCCCTTCCAAAACGTGAGACAGCAGATTGTTATGAGAATGAAGTAATATAGTTCATGTAAAATCTTAGCACAGTGCCCAGCAATGAGACTTTTCTTATTTATCCCTGCCATCATCACCATTATATTAGAGATCATTTTTTACAAAACATCTAAATTCAAGTTTGTGCTTTTTGCTTATTACCTAAAAAAGACTACAAATAAAAGAGAAATTTCCAAAAGAACATTTGTTTTTAGAAATTGAAAATGTTTGCAGTTCTTCTTTCTCTTATCACTGCTTTCTCAACAGTCCAGTATCTCAGAATAAATCCTCTCTTTTGTTTGTGTGTCATCTCAAAGCATACAAAATTCTAAAAGGCATTTTGGGATTATATGCATTTCGCGGATGAAGTCCCTGAGGATCCACAATACTTCTCAAAAACATTGACAATATAACAAGAATAATTTAAAATATAAATACTGCAGAGTCTAGTGGAACGAATAATAAATTGTTGAAAGCACAACCACATACAGAACAGGAACAATGATCAGATTAACAGTAGTGCTTTTTGACAGAGGCTTTTATTTCAAATAGTCTCTAGGTAGCCACCATGAATTAGGAGCTAGGGGAATAAGCAGAGCATAGAGGCCAGAAAGTTAAAGATGAGTTCTTAGCTTTATAAACAAAGTTTAGTCAGGCCTTTGGCTGTATTTACTTGAGCATAGGCCTGGCCAGAAGCAAATACATTGAGGTTCTACCAATTTTTGAAAATAATATTTCTAAAGAACTGCTAAGTCAGGCTTATAATGCCTTTCCTGTCAAATTACCACAACAGTCTCCTGCCTCCAAACCCTCACCAATAGGAATGAAACATCTAAAGCTATGTGAATCCCAGGAAGGACAACCTTGTCAATGCCCAACTTGGTATGACCATGAGAGAAAATGGACAGATGTATCTCTTAGATGGAAGAGCCAGAGGTTATGTAGGGAAATGGAAAGCGGAACAGGGGTCACCAGATGAGTTAATCATAGAAAGTACTCCATTGTTAAGACAAGGAACTCTCACTGTTTCTTCCAAACAGGTTAAGCAAATTGTTTTGGCCCAGTAGCGGTTGTATAATTCCCATTTTTTTCTCTTTTCAAATGGAAGTTTTTATTGCATCTACCTCTTTCCTTCTTATACTTTCCCCATCTTATATTAGGTGTCTTGGAGTGGAGGAGCAGATAAATGTATTTAATTTACAATTGATCAGACCACAGAAGCTACATGAAAACCTGGTAAAGAGGGCTGTACATTACTTGGGCTTTGAGCTCAATGCACTTACCAGATGCAGAAACTGGGTTGTTACCTTTTGGCAGAGCAATAAGTACTTTTATTAGTGGAAGGAGGACCTGTAAAGATGTGGATAGTTAAATAGGGGCTGTCACAGAGACTGTATTGGCTATCAAATATTTCATTTCACCTTCATCTTTAAAACAGAATTCTCATTTTACTCTGCGCTGGTTTTATTCATTGCTTAAAGTATGCATTTTTCTAGCTTCTTTGGAAGCTAAAATGGGTAAGGAAATGTAAATAAGTTACTGGGTAGGGCTTTTACTGATTCCTTTAACATGGTTGGCCCAGACCTGAGGACTGCCTTTTTACTTTTCACACTTTTTTTCCAACCTGGAATACAACTACTGTGGCTGGAGTCCTGCAGCCCTCCTGTGACTTTGAAATTAGAAATAACACACCAAAGATGGTTGGCAAAAAGGGAGAAAGTTCTGGATCCTGACCAAGATGGTCTTAATGTTCCCTTCAGAATGACTAAACTTTGGACAATTTCTTCTTAGCTCTAAGCCCTTGATCCCCCTTTTATTACCACATTTATTTTAGAAAATTTGTAATTGCAAATCCTATCTTGTCCTTTTGAAATGTATATGAATCTCCTTGGAAGCCTCTGTCAAGTTTTAAGACCCAAGAGATGTCTTTCCCAAGGACCTGGGAACCAGCTTTTTGAAATGTAAGTATCAAAGGAAAATGGAGCCCCATCTATCAGTCTCTGTGGAAAGATAGGAGCCTAACTTCAGTGGGTGCCTTGCTCCAAGTTAAAACTATCTCCCTACAGAAAAAGAGGCGAAAGTTTGCTTTTCCTATGTGTAAAGCTAATTAACAAACATTGATAACCCTAGCTCTTAAAGTGTCTCCTGATCTTTGTTTCAGCAAACCTGAATATCCAGACTGGTCTGTATTCTTTCTTTTATTTCTGGCAATACTATCTGAATAAATCAACTTCTATCTGCTCATCTTGTCCAGTACTATTTTTCTTTCACAATCTCTAATGACTTTATGGAATCACAGACACATCTCTGGACTGCCTAGTTCCAAACTTCTTGACATCATAAAATAAATTCCTGATTTATTAAAGTCGCTGTAGTCAGGCCACTATTACAAGTAGCTAAAAGTGATTTCCAATTGATTGGAAGCTTTGAGATGCAAGAGTGAGTAACAAAAGTGGTATATATATGGACAAGTTTACTGCTGTGTCTAGAATATATTCTGAGAGTGGGCCAATCATAGTTAAATATTCTAATCTCCTTTTATTTTCCAAGAGAAGGGTACAAAGTATTAATTTAATTAGAACCTTATAAATTTATGTATACATGATAAATTTCAAAAGTAACTACTAAAAGACTAAATATGGAAGTATGTAACTGTCAAACCTATGGAAATAAAACTTAGAATAAGAAAATAGGGACTTAATCAATCTAACAGAAAATCAGTAAAATAGAAATAAAAATTAAGTGTATAAAAAGTCAGAGAGATAGAATGCACAAAATCAGATAATCTTCCATCAGATGTTAACTATGTGAGAAGCTGGATGATTGTGGCTGTCATTTCACAGTGGATTTGTATATTACATCATCACATTGTACATTTAAAAATCACATTTGCAGCTTAAATACATAGAATTTTAATTTGTCAATCATACCTCAATAAAGCTAGAAAAAAAAGAAAAGTTCTATATTTAGGGGATGTAAAAAGTAACCTTGAAATGCATATTGTAAAAATTTATGAAACTCACAACCAGCCACACTCCTCTTTCAGTAACTGAGAAGTTAAGCAGAAGAACACACACACACACACACACACACACACACACACACACAATGTGCACAGTGTAATTAGGCTTAATTTAATATATTCAGGAATCCTTATATAACAAAAATCAGAGACTATACATTTTTCTCAAACACACATGGAACACTTACAAATAATATCTGCATTTTAGGTTGCAGAAGAAGATTTAGTTCAACTTGATTTAGCATTAACTCAAAAATATATATGTATATATAGGGAAATTGAAATAGGATATGATCCCTCTTCACTGTGGTCCTTAATGTCTTAACTGCTAATATTTCTTGGTCCAAAATCTAATCTTATAAATAAAGAAAAACAGAATCCATTCTGGATTTTAGGGACGATCTGGTCTATCCCAAACTTGTAAGGAATATTCAAGACTAGAAGAGGGAGAAGACATTTCCACTGACCTCTCCAATTTCTCTACAGATATTCAAGAACTTTCAGTAAATGGAATCACTAAAAACCAGAACATTGCCTGGCCTTCTGCTTCTTCAAGTAAGTTTCAGGATATAGAAGAACATTTGAGGATAGAATTGATCAAAGAAAGGGAAAAACTCCAGGAAAAACTAATGGTCCTCCAAATTAAACAATTAAATAACTCATGAAATAAAAGTCTAAGTAAAAATATCTAACTGAAAAATAGATAAGAGCATTTGACAATATTGTAAGAGAAAGGACCATTGGAAAATTAATTGCCCAACACTGGCTCAATGACATAGAAAATGGAAAGGGGATGACACCCTTTTCCTAAGTGAGGGTTGTCCAAGGAAGTTGTGCATCTTCTGTGTCCACAATTACCACTATATTCTAAAGGGAAAATATCTCTACTATTATAGGGACAAAGGATCCCTTTCTTAATAGACAAACAAGCAATAATTTGATCATTAATCCTACCACCATTCTGTCACTTCTTCCTTGGAGTAATCATGCTGTCTCAGTGGAAGCAATTTTAATTACTCTTCAAACTCCATCTTATCACAAACTTTTTTAGTCTCCTTAAGCCACTCAAGTTGTCAGAAAGCCTTCTTTTTCCCATTAATCTGGTGGAATGAGATTTGTTTTATGAGGTGTCTTTAAATGTGAATAGAATAGATTCCTTCTGGAAAACCCAGAAGAAGAATCCCCAGCCATTTGATGACACAGATTGACTACCCACTTTCTGATACTTCCCCTACTGGTATTTTAGAATGTAAGTTTGTCCCATATAGTCTCTGAGACAAAGGTGGCCCAGATGTGGGATACATACACATACCCTTAAAAGTCTCAATTGAACTGACTGTGCCTTTATGAAAACTAGCCCCATACTCACTGAAAAAACTGTGGACCATTCCTCCAAGGACTCGTTATTTCCTCTGTTATCCGTAGTAACACTCCTTTCTGTCTGTCAAATAGGTAAATGGGTGAGGATATTGCTCTGTACAAGGCTTATGAGACCTTGATAGGTTTGTACTTCTTTACTTCCCAGTAGTACCAACTCTTATGTCATCCTCTTGTCCATTCTCAAGAAATATTCTTATCTTACAGTAGAGGATATATTTTCAATATTACAGCAAGCTTCATGAGTTTTCAATCTGTGCGGTAGCACAAGCCTCATGCTGAGAAGGGCCCTGTGCTTGGTTTCCAGCTGCTGTCACCATCTTCAATTTTTAAATGATGTTTGAACAAGGAGCTCCTCATTTTCCTTTGCACCAGGCCTCACAAATTAAGTTCCCAATCCTGGTCATCATTCAAAGAATGATCCATGCATCTAGACTTGTACTATTTACTTACAAACATAGTGGGGAATCAACAGTATATGTGTCTTAATTTCTTAAGATTTGAGAGATGTGCTCTCTTACTTTTCTGCCATAATCTTAAAGATAAACTCCAATTTTGTCAGATTCAAGTGTATTACATATGCAATGCCAGCACACAATGAAAAATGGGAAAGCCAATCACCAGATGCCCCATACATATGGGAATCGATGACTTGGCCTATCCATGACTTGGCTCTTTTTATAGGCTGATATGGCCAAACACTGCAAGGGAGTAATTCAGTATACTGAAGTTTATAATCAACAGTTGCCGGTGACTTTTCTCAAAGATAAACCATAGGAACCACTGCATGCCCTTCAGCTTGGAAACTTGGTTTACTAGAAATGACACAAACATAAGAAATAAGAATACTCTTGAACCTCATAAAACCTGATAAAATACTGCAGGAAATCTCCAAGGAATAGAATCTTGTCATGTTCCTCATTTAAAAGGGCATTGCATACCTCATCCGTATTAAAAATGTTTGCTCTGTGAAAGACCCTGTGAAGGGGATAAAATGACAAGTTACAGAGTGGATGACAGTATTTGAAAACCACATATTCAGCAAAGGACTTGCATTTAAAATATGTTAAGAACTCTCAAAAATCAAATGTAAAGCAAACAAACAAAAATAATCCAATTATAAAGTGGGCAAAGACAAGAGCAGACATTTCACTAAAAACAACAAACCGATGGCAAATAAGCACATTAAAAAGTGTTCAGCATCATTAACCATTAAGGAAATGTAGATTAAAGCCACAATGGTAGGATTTCCCTGGTGGCACAGTGGCTGAGAGTCTACCTGACGATTCAGGGGACACGGGTTTGTGTCCCAGTCTGGGAAGATCCCACATGCTGCAGAGTGGCTGGGCCTGTGAGCCATGGCTGCTGAGCCTGCATGTCTGGAGCCTGTGCTCTGCAACAGGAAAGGCCACAACAGTGAGAGGCCCGCATACCACAAAAAAAAAAAAAAAAATCCACAATGGTATACTACTACACACTATTAAAATGGGTAAAAAAAAAAAAATAGTGGCAATATCAAATATGGTTAGAATCACCCACAGATTGCTGATGAGAATATAAAGTAGTATAATAACTTTGGTAGCAGTAAAATGCTAAAATGTAATGAAATATCCTTACATGCAATAGCTTGGATGAATCTGGAGGTAATTATGCTGAGTCAGAAAAAAGAAGTCAATCTAAAGGTTATATGCTGTATGTAATATATGTATGTATAGTTACATACTCTACAATTTCACCTATATAACATTCCTCAAATAAGAATACAGAAATGAAGAATATATTAGTAACTGCCAGGGGTTCAGACCAGGTCAGGTAGATGTGGAAGTTAGATGGGTATGACTGTAAAAAGACAACGCCAGAGATCCTAGCGATGATAGAATCTTGACTGTATTAATGTTGGTATCCTGGTTGTGACTTTGTACTAGAGTTTTGCAAAATGTTACCCTTGGGAAAAATGAGTGAAGGGTACACAGACTCTCTCTGTAGCATTTCTTACACTGCAGGTAAATACATAATTATCTCAAAATAAAAAGTCAAAAAATATATTCTTTCACATATTCTCCTGAATTGTTACCATGGTACACCTTAGAAACGAATTTTTCTAGCTTTTCATTTTGCCCATTTTCCAATCAAGAAAGGCTCAAATCAGTAATTTTGGAATCCTAAAATAAGATGAAGTCAAAGTTGTCTCTTGAGATTCAAACTTGGGTTGTAATTTCAACTATGTTTATGGCCTGATAATTAAAACGGGTCATTAAATTAAGCAATTAATTATGTCTTTAGAGGCTTATTATTAATAATCTCTGTCCAGTTCCATTCTTTGCTATGAGTAACAGTGTTATATTTAAATGTTTTGGCCGACCTTCCTTTTTATTTAGCAGATATAAGGTTATTAAACTAGTTATGAAGAAATATGACATCTTTAGTTGATCTGATAATTGGTATCTTTGATTCTCTAAAGGAATAATTGTGCTGACTCTCATTCAGATCAGTGTGGAAAGGAAGAGGAAACCAATATCCTTACAAGAGGGTAATGCAGTGCTACAGAAACAATGATCATGTTCAGGGGAGCTCTAAACAAGACTGGGCGGCTAAAGATGTAGTGACATTTGTGGTGTGGTAAAAAGAATATGCTCAGTTCTACAACTTAAAATATAGGAATTTCCTGCACATAGAAATGAAGAGACCAAGAACAGCTATGGCAATCTTTTGCAATACAAACATGGTAAGAAACCTTGTTCTACCAGTTAGCAAAAGTTACTACAAAGCCGCCACAATTTAGACAGTGTAGAATTTGTACACAACCAGACAAAAAGTGAAGACATTTCTGTTGAGTATATACTCTTTTTATTCTCTTTCACCCTCACTAGGTTTTTGTTTCCTTGTTTGTTTGTTTGTTTTTACTTTCTGCCTTCTTTACCTTCTCAAGCTCCTGATTTGTGAATATTGTAGTGCCCTGGAACTCAGACGTCAGGCTTTTCTTACACTCATTTTTAAGATAATTTCAATGTTCTATCTTTAAATATCACCTATAAGTGTATAACTCCTGATTTTACATCTTCAGCTTAGCCTCTCTCAATCGTCTGTACAATATATCCACCACATAGTTAACGGGAACCTCAAACTTAATTGTCCCAAATCACTTCTTATTCTCAATTCTGTGGTAGACACCACTCTTTGTCTACTGGTGTTCATTCTCCCTGTCTGCCTTTTTGTAACAGAAACTCCTGAGTTTTCTTGTGATTAAGACATATATTTATATTCTCATATTTTCTTTCAGCTAATTGTTGCTGTAGGACAAAACTAAGCCCTCTAAAATGTCAATGGAAGTGCTGTGTTCAACCTCTAAGTCATCTTAATGATGTCCTGGAATATAATTTTCCCTTTACTGAGCTGCATTTGAGATATGGAAGTGAGCCATCTCTATTTATGAGCAAAAAGACAGCCCCCTGGAAAATTGTGCAGCAATGAGCTTAGAAAGAGCCTGGGTCTCAAAATGACTCCTGAGCAGAACCATCTTTCCAGCCTTGTATGGCTTTCTGCTGGTATGTTTTGTGAGACAGAAATAAGCTTTTCTCTTAAACTACTGTTTATTTGGTGTCTTTATTCTCACACTGTAGTCTGTAATGAAATTCATATACCCTCCAAACCTAGTCCTGCCTCATTTTTCTTCATCCTTGACTCCTCTCATACCCCATCGTCAAGCACTCAGCATATTCTGTTGGGTCTACCTTCAAAATAGATTCCAAATTTTACTATTCTATACCTACTCCCATTGTCTAAATTACCATGATATGTTACCTAGATTATGGTATTCATATCTTAACGGCCTTTTTATTTATTTATTTTTGTTTCTGTCTTCCTCAAATTTATTTTCAATCTAGCAATTTATTTTGAAACACATCAAATCATATCACCCCCATACTTAATTGCCTCCAGTTGTTCTACTTTACAACATTCTTACAAAAGTCTACATAGCATACCCTACTTCTAACTCTGTGAACTCATTTTCCATCACTCTACTCCTTACTCACATGTCTTTACAGATTATGGCCAATTTGCTTAGGACATTTCCAGCTTAAGAACCTCCATTTGTTTGAAATTGTTTCAGGAAAGATATCCACATGGCTCACTCTATCACTTTTTACTTTATTTTATGAATTTTAATTTTTTACTGAAAAAAATTCTATTCTCATATAGGTTATTACAAAATATTGAGTATAGTTCCCTGTGCTATACAGTTGGTCCTTGTTTTTTTTAATCTATTTTATATTTAGTAGTGTGTATATGTTACTCCCAAATTCCCAATTTATCCCTCCCCTCCCCAGCCTTTCCCCTTTGGTAATGATGTTTGTTTTTTATATCTGTGAGTCTGTTTTTGTTTTTTGAATAACTTTATTTGTATCACTTTTTAGATTCCACATGTAAGTGATATCATATGATACTTGTCTTTTTCTGTCTGACTTATTTCACTTAATATGATAATCTGTAGATCTATCCATGTTGCTAGAGATGGTATTATTTCATTCTTTTTTATGGCTGAGTAGTATTTTAGTGTGTGTGTGTGTGTGTGTGTGTGTGTGTGTGTGTGTGTGTGTGTGTATGTATGGTACATCTTCTTTATCCATTCATCTGTTGATGGACATTTAGGTTGCTTCCATGTCTTGGCTATTGTAAATAGTGCTGTAATGAATATTAGGGTGCTTGTATCTTTTTGAATTAACTCCATCACTTTCTTTAGATCTCATCATAAACATTATCTTATCAGTGAGGTCTTCCCTATAAAATATCAACTCCACACCATTTTCTCTTACTACTTATTTTCATTACTCTGTTCTATTTTTCTCCATAACATATCACTTTTTTACTTATAATGAGTTAACTCTTTATGGTTTTATGTAAACTCTATAAGGACAGGGCTATTTTGTTTGAATTCCTGGTCTCCTGCTATATTTCATGTCGATAAAATTGCCTGAATCATAGTAGCCACTCAATAAATAAGGTTTAAATTAATTAAGTAATAATGAACATATGTTCAATAAGATATGAAACAACTATAACAAATGATATTACTGAAGAATACCTAATTATACAAAAATAATCCAAGAAAGCCGGGGGGGGGCGGGTAAATTGAGAAATTGGGATTGACATATAATATACACACTACTATATATAAAATAGATAACTAATAAGGGTCTACTGTACAGCACAGGAAACTCTTCTCAATACTCTTTAGTGACTTATATGGGAAAATAATCTAAAAAAGAGTGGATATATGTTTGTGTGTAACTGATTCATTTTGCTGCACAGCAGAAACTAACACAACATTGTAAATTAACTATACACCAATACTTTTTTAAAGTAATTAGATTGCTTAAAAAATCATAAAAAAGTGCTAATTAAAAATATAATATTTAAGTAAAATTAGTTTGATGAAAAAATGAAAAATGACTGTATAATATGTCCCTTGCATGTATCACCCCCAAAGAACCCAATGACTTTACCTACATTCATGAACAAAAGTGACTTCATGGAAACTTTGGGGTCCAGGTAGGAGATTTTGAATGTCTAACACAGTCTAAGAGAGCTATTTTGAGAAGGCAGGCTCATACCCAGGTGACTGACTCACTGACTGTGGTCCTAGCTATAGACTTGGAAACAGCTCTGTACCCCTGAAGACTTGGCTGTAGCCCCGTTTGTAACCATCCTGTCACCAGCACCCCAAGGGACCTGGGAGGAGTCATTCCCAATTGTGCATTGGGCAATAGACATATAGGACTTTGTCTTGGCTGTGGACCCTGAAGTGGCTGTGAATGAGCTCCAGCCCCTCTTGGCTGTGGTCCAAGAGCCCTTGGACCATAAAACTCAGTCAGACTGTAGATTCTGAAAGGATCCTTTAACTGGTCTATAGCCTATCCCAGACACAATCTGATAAGTCAGGCTGGCTCAGGGACCCACTAGGAGAAACTCCCTTATGCATCCACAGAGATCCTAAAAGGCCCTATATGCAACTCAGACTCCCAAACAACCACAGTCTGCTAGTCTGCCAGCAGTACTGAGGGTCTGGTGTCCCAGTGGGAGATACTCTACTGATGGCCCTGGAGATCTTGAAAGGGCCCTACACTTGACTCCAAGCACCTCATAGCCACAATCTACCAGGAATCTTAAGGGTATACAGGGTATCAGTGGGAGACATTCCCACCTACAACCCCATAGAAATTCTGAAAGGATCTACATTGTGCTGAGCTCCTCCACACCATAGTCCATGAACAGTCCTATTGGTAAAGGAACACACAAGGAGTTACATGCAGCTGCACCCCCATAGATCTTGAAGGACCATGAACTCAGCTCCAAACACCTCACAGCTACATTCAGCCAATAGACCTGCCAACACAAGGATCCAGTAGGACACACTCCTGTCTGTGACACTGGAGATCCTGAAAGGACCCTATAATTGGTTCCAGGTCTTTCCAGCCACAGTCCACAAGAATACTGGTGGACTAGGGAAGGAGTGGGAGGCATCTAAGAAGACTCTGAAATGGTCCTATACTTGACTTCAACCCTTCCAATCATGGTCAGGGACAAGTCTGGCCTGACCAGAGAGGTAGTGGGAGACATGCCCATTTGCACCTCCAGAGCCAACTTGGCTGTGTAACCCAAAACTGGCCTGGTGCTTAATTCTAGTCTGACTGTCTCAGTCAGTCTAGGGCCAGTCCTGCCCACCCAGAAACACTTTCAGTGATAAGGCAGCAGCCCTCACAGATACGTGGCAGAAGCCACACTTCCCATACACCTATTAACAGGCTTGCTGTCTAAGTATCCAATAGTGGACAGTGAAACAGACTCTTATCCCAGCACCACCCTACTGAACAAGGTACTGGAAATGGTCCCATCCACCTAGGGACCTGAGAGAATTCGCACCTTCCCAAGTCCCTGGTAAGAAGCCCACCAACCATAAACCCTGCTTCACACCCAATATCAGCCTCAAACTAGCTTCAGCCTAGCACAACTGCAATTCTGGATGAAATCCCAACAGCCTAAGAAGCAGACAGAAGGAGCTCTTTACCTGCTAAGGCCAGTCTTAAGACTAGAATAAGAGTTTACTCCTTCAAATGCATAAACACAAATGCAAAGCTACATTGATTATGAAGAATTGGGCAAATATGACACCTTCAAAGGAAACTAAGTTCCAGTGACTGCCCCAAAGGAATGGAGAGCTACAAATTTCTTGACAAAGAATTCCAAATAATCATCTTAAAGCAGTTCAATGAAATGTAAGAGAACACAGATAAACACCTAAACAAAATTAGAAAAACAATGCATAAACAAAATGAGAAGTTTAATAAAGACATAGAAACTAAAAAAAAAAAAAAAAAAAATACAAAACACCAGAAATCCTGGAACTGAAGGATACAATGACAGAACTAGGAAATTCAATACAGAGCTTCAACAACCAATTTGATCATGCAAAAGAAAGGATCAGCAAACCTGAAGAAAGATCATTTGAAATGAGCCAGTTAGAGAGAATCAAAGAAAAAAAAAGAATGAAAAAGAATGAAGAAGGTCTATGTGAATAAAGCAAATGGACATTCACACCATGGGACTCTCAGATGGAGAAGAGAGAGAGAGAGAGAAAGGAGCAGAAAAATTATTTGAAGAAATAATATTTGAAATCTTCCTAAATTTAGTGAGAGTTATGAACAATCAGGTACAGGACATGATCAAACCAAAGATTACTCCAAAGTATACTATAATCAGAATGTTAAAATCAAGGACAAGGAGAGAATTTTGAAAGAAATAAGAGTAAAATGACTCATCATGTACAATGGAACCCCCACAAGCCTATCAACAGATTTTTCTGCAAAAATCTTACAAGCTATGAGAGAATAGGATGATATATTCAAAGGGCTGAGAGAGAGAAAAGAAGAAAAAAAAACACTGCCAACCAAGAATATTATACAAAACACCAGAAATCCTGGAACTGAAGGATACAATGACAGAACTAGGAAATTCAATACAGAGCTTCAACAACCAATTTGATCATGCAAAAGAAAGGATCAGCAAACCTGAAGAAAGATCATTTGAAATGAGCCAGTTAGAGAGAATCAAAGAAAAAAAAAGAATGAAAAAGAATGAAGAAGGTCTATGTGAATAAAGCAAATGGACATTCACACCATGGGACTCTCAGATGGAGAAGAGAGAGAGAGAGAGAAAGGAGCAGAAAAATTATTTGAAGAAATAATATTTGAAATCTTCCTAAATTTAGTGAGAGTTATGAACAATCAGGTACAGGACATGATCAAACCAAAGATTACTCCAAAGTATACTATAATCAGAATGTTAAAATCAAGGACAAGGAGAGAATTTTGAAAGAAATAAGAGTAAAATGACTCATCATGTACAATGGAACCCCCACAAGCCTATCAACAGATTTTTCTGCAAAAATCTTACAAGCTATGAGAGAATAGGATGATATATTCAAAGGGCTGAGAGAGAGAAAAGAAGAAAAAAAAACACTGCCAACCAAGAATATTATACTCAGCAAAACTTTCCTCAAGAAATGAGAGATAGGGCTTCCCTGGTGGCACAGTGGTTAAGAATCCACCTGTTAATGCAGGGGACACGGGTTCGAGCCCTGGTCTGGGAAGATCCCACATGCCGTGGAGCAACTAAGCCCGTGCGCCACAACTACTGAGCCTGTGCTCTGGAGCCTGTGAGCCACAACTACTGAAGCCCGTGAGCCTATAGCCCATGCTCCACAACAAGAGAAGCCACTGCAATGAGAAGCCATGCACCATGAGCCCCCGCTCACCACAACTAGAGAAAAGCCCAAGCATGACAACGGAAACTCAATGCAGACAAAAATAAAAATAAATAAATTTATAACAAAAATAAAAAAGAAATGAGAGATAGAGATATTTCCAAAAATGAAAGAGAGAGATGTTTCTAGATATTTCAAGGTAAAAGCTAAGAAAATCCACCCCCTTAGACCTGCCTTAAAAGAAATGCTAAAGGGATTTCATCAAGTTAGAATGAAAAGATGTTATGTAACAACATGAAAACATATAAAAGTATGAAACTAGTAAAAGTACAGAATATGTATTCCTAATATCTAATGGTGTGTAAATCACTTTTATCTTTAGTATAAAAGTTCAAAAACAATAACTTTATATAAACTATACAGGATCATATGGTACTTCTACTTTTGTTTTTTTAAGGAACCTCCATACGTTCTCCTGAGTAGCTGTACCAAGTTGCAGTCCCACCAATAGTGTAGGAGGGTTCTCTTTTCTCCTCACCTTTGCCAGCATTTATTTGTAGATTTTTTGATGATGGCCATTCTGAAAAATGTGAAGTGACACCTCATTGTAGTATTGGTTTGCATTTCTCTAATGATTAGTGATGTTGAGCATCCTTTCATGTGTTTGTTGGCAATCTGTATATCTTCTTTGGAGAAATGTCTATTTAGGTCTTCTGCACATTTTTGGATTGGGTTGTTTGGGTTTTTTTGATACTGAGCTGCATGAGCTTTCTGTATTGACATATTTTGGAAATTAATCCCTTGTCAGTTGCTTCATTTGCAAATATTTTCTCCCATTCTTAGGGTTGTCTTTTCATTTTGTTTATGGTTTCTTTTGCTGTGCAAAAGCTTTTAAGTTTAATTAGATCACATTTGTTTATTATTGTTTCTATTTTCATTACTGTAGGAGGGGGTCAAAAGATATCTTGTGATATATGTCAGAGTGTTCTGCCTATGTTTTCCTCTAAGAGTTTTACAGTGTCCACCTTACATTTAAATCTTTAATCCATTTTGAGTTTATTTTTGTGTATGGCATTAGGGAGTGTCTAATTTCATTCTTTTATATGTCAGTGTCCAATTTTCCCAGCACCATTTATTGAAGATAGTGTCTTTTCTCCTTTGTATATTCTTGCCTCCTTTGTCATCAGTTAGGTGACCATAGGTGCATGGGTTTATCTCTGGGATTTCTATCCTGGTACATTGATCTATATTTCTGGTTTTGTAAGTCAGACACAGAAAAACAAATAACATATGATATCGCTTATATGTGAAATCTAAAAAAAATACTAAAATTTAAATACAATAAAGAGTAGTAGTACTAAAATTTAAATACGATAAAGAGTAGTTTCCCACTTTGATGGCAAGTCAACACATCCTGGTACTATACCCTACAGATAATCTAAATTTTAAAAATATATGTATGTTTTATTCAACATTTTTAAACAATCCTCCAAAACTAAAAAAAAATGCAAACCGTGGTTTAAAAAAGTATAAATACCTAGAACAATTTGTTGATGGATGCACAATATAAAAACATGTAAAGTATGACATCAATAACATAAAATGTCGACGAGAAGCAAAAGTGTAGAGTTTTTGTATGTGATTGAAGGTAAGTTGTTATCAGCTTAAAACAGACTGTTATGTCTACAAGTTTCTTCACGTAAGCCTCATAGTAATCTCAAAGAAAAAACCTATTGCAGTTATACAAAGGAAAAAGAGAAGAGAATTAAAGCATACCACTAAAAAAAAAAAAAAAAAAAATCCAAAGAAGGCAATCATAGAAAAAGAAAAAATACAGAAAGTCAGAAAACAATTAATAAAATGACAATATTAAGTCCTTGCCAATCAATAATTACATTAAATGTAAATGGACTAAATTCCCCAATCAAAAGATACACAGTGGCTGAATTCATTAAAAGATAAGATCCAACAATATTTTGCCTATAGGAGATTCACTTTAGCTTTTTGGACACACATAGGTTAAAAATGAAGGGAAAGAAAAAAAGATATTCCATGCAAATGGTAACCAAACAAGAGCAGGAGTGGCTATACTTAGATATAATAAAATAGACATCCAGTCAGAATCGGTCACAAGAATAGTGACCAAGGTCACTATGTAGTGATAAAAGCGGCATTTCTTCAAGAACATATAACAGTTGTAAAAATATATGCACCTAACTTGGGAGCACCTAAATATTCAAAGGAAATATTAACAGAAGTGATTGGAATAAAAGACAACAATACAATAATAGTGAAAGATTTTAATACCTCACATTCAATATTGAATATTTCATCCAGTCAGAAAATTAATAAGGAAACAGCCAACCTGAACAATACTATAGATCAAATGTACCTAGCAGACTTATACAGAAAGTTCTATCCAAACAGCACCAGAATACACACACTTCTCAAAACGAATGAAGGATTGTCCAGAAGAGGTTGTATATTGGATCACAGGTAAGCTTTAGAAAATTCAAGAAGAATGAAATCATATATGATATCTTTTCTGACCACAATTGTATGAAAATTAAAACATATAACAGAAAGAAATCTAAATAATTTACAACTACGTGAAAATTAAACTACACATGCCTGAATAACCAATGGGTCAAAGAAGAAATCAAAAGGAAAATTAGAAAATATCTTGAGACAAATTAAAATGAAAACACAACATACCAAAATGCATGGGATACAGCAAAAAGTTCTGAGGAAAGTTTATATTGATAAATGTCTCCATTAAGCAACAAGAAAGATCTAAAATAAACAACCTAACTTTACACCTCAAGAAATTAGAAAAATAAAAATAAGCTAAGCCCAAATTTAACAAAAGAAAGGAAATTAAATATTAGAGGAGAAATAAATAAAATAAAGACTAGAAAGGAAATAGAAAAAAATCAATGCAACTAATAGTTGGTTTTGAAAAGACAAACAAAATTGACAAATCTTTATCTAGACTAACTAAGAAAAAAAAAGAGAGAGGATTCAAACAAAATTATGAATGAAGGAATGGACATTACATCTGACACCACAGAAATACAAAGGGTTATGGGAGGCTACTACAAACGTTTATACATCAACAAATTGGATGACCTACAAACATACCACTTATGAAGACTGAATCATGAAAAAGTAGAAAATCTGAACAGACCAATAACACGCAAGGAGATTGAAAGTGTAATGAAAAACTCCCAAAAAACAAAAGTCAAGAAACAGATAACTGCAGCTGGTGGATTCTATCATACCTTAAAAAAAAGTATTAATACCAATTCTTCTCAAGCTCTTCCAAAAATTTAAACAGAGGAAACACTCCAAAACTCACTTTTTGAGGCCAGCATTACCCTGGTACTAAATTCAGAAAAGGAACTTTAAAAAAAAGAGAAAATGACAGGCAATATCCCTGATAAATATAGAGACAAAAATTCTTAGAAAAATTCTAACAAACTGAATTCAAGGGCACATTAAAAGGATCATACACCATGATAAGCTGGGATTTATTCCAGGGATGCAAGGATGGTTTAACATAAGCAAATCAATAAATGTGATACATCACAATAATAGAATTAAAGATACAAATCTTATAATCCTCTCAATTAATGAATAAAAGTATTTGACAAAATTCAACATTTGTTCATGATGAAAACTCTCAATTTATTAGGTTCAGAAGGAACACATCTCAACATAATAAATGCCATATGTGGCAAGACAACTTTTGCTAAAATTATAGTCAACAGTGAATGATAAAATCTTTTCCTCTAATTTCAGAAACAAAACAAGGTCACCCACTCTCACCACTTCTCGCCTTCATAATCCTGGAAATTCTAGCCAGAGCAATTAGGCAAAGAAAATAAATAAAAGGCATCCAGATTGGAAAGGAAGAACTAAAATTACCTCTGTTATAGCAAGATCTTATATATAGAAAATCATAAAGACTCTACCACACAATTGTAAGAATTATAAATGAATTCAGTACAGTTGCAGGATATAAAGTCAAGTCACCATACAAAAATCAGTTGCACATCCACACACTAACAGTGAAATATCTGAAAAAGAAATAAAGAAAACAATCCCACTTACAATAGCATCAACATTAATAAAATACTTAGAATAAACTTAACCAAGGAAGTGAAGTTCTATACATTGAAAACTAGAAGATATTAATGAAATAAATTGAAGTCACAAATAAATGGACAGATATTCCATGTTTGTGGATCAAAAGAATTAATATTGTTAAAATACCCATATTACTCCAAACCATCTATACAGTCCATGTAATCCCTATCAAAATTCCAATGGCATTTTTCACTGTAATAGGAAAAGCATTTCTAAAGTTTGTATGGAACTGCAAAAAAATTAAATGGCCAAAGCAATCATGAGAAAGAACAAAGCTGGACACATCACACTTCTGACTTCAAACTATACTACAAAGCTATAGTAATCAAAAGAGTATGGTACTGGCATAAAATCAGACACACACACCAGTAGGATAAAATAGCAAGCCCAGAAATAAACTCATGTTTAAATAGTTGACTAATATTTGACAAGGGAGTCAAGAATACTCAATGGATAGAAGATAACATTTCCTATAATTGGTGGGGAAAATAGAAAATACAAAAAATAGAAAATAGAAAATACGAAAATTTTAAATTTTTCTATGTGTATATCCACTGCCATTCACCACTTACAAAATTAACTTGAAATGAATTAAAAGCTTAAGTGCAAGATTGAAAACATAAATCTCCTAAAGAAAACAGGGAAAAGCTTCTTGACTTTGGTCTTGGCAATGATATTTTGGGTATGATATCATAAGAACAGGCAACAAAAGCAAAAATAAGTGAATGAGACTACATCAACCTAAAGCTTCTGCATAAGAAAAGAAAGAATCAACAGAATGAGGAGGAAACGCACAGAATAGGGAAAATATTTGCAAACTGTAAATCAGATAAAGGGTTAATATTCAAAATATATAAGGAATTCATAGAACTCAATAACAAAAAGAAAAGAAAAGAAAAAATATTCAATAATATTGTTTTAAAAATGGGGAAAGGTCCTGAATAGACTTTTTTCTGAAGAAGACATAAAAATGGCCAACAGGTACCCATAAAGATGTTCAACATCAATAATCATCAAGGAAATGCAAATATAAACCACAATGAGATATCACCTCTTACATGTTAAAATGGCTATTGCCAAAAGGGCAAAGATAACAAGTGTTGGCCAGGATGTACAGAAAAGGGAACGCTAGTGCACTGTTGGTGGGAATGTGGATTGGTGTAGCCACTATGGAAAACAGTATGAAATTTCCTCAAAAAAGTAAAAGTAGAACTACCATATGATCCAGCAATTCCACTTCTGGGTATATATCCAAAGGAGATGAAGTCACTATCTCCAAGAGATATCTGTATCCCCATGTTCTTTGCAGCATTATTCACAACAGGCAAGACATGGAAATAACTTACGTGTTCATTGACACTTGGATAAAGAAGGTGTCATACATTATACAATGGAATAACATTCAGCCATAAAAAGATGGAAATCCTACTCTTTGTGGCAACATGGATGGACCTTGAGGGTATTATGCTAAGTGAAATAAGTCAGACAGAGAAAAATAATACCATAGGATCTTGCCTATATCTAAGATCTAGAAAAACAAAAACAAACAAACAAACAAAAACCCCATAGCAATGTTAGCTAGAATGGTGGTTACAAGGGGCTGAGGTTAGGGGGAATGGGGAATTGATCACAGGGTACAAACTTCCAGTTATACAATAAATAAGTTCTGGGGATCTAGTGTACAGCAATAGTGACTATAGTTAACAATAACTATACTTTAAATTTATTTCAATGCTTGAAATATTCAAATACTTATTTTAATATTTAATACAATATTGAATATATGAAAATTGCTAAGAGAGTAGATCTTAAATGTTTTCACTACACACAAAAAACTGTAATTTTGTGAGGTGATGAATATGTTAACTAATCCTACTGTAGTAATGATTTTACCATAAATATGTATGTTAAGTCATCATGCTGTATACCTTAAACTTATGCAATATTATGTCTATTGTATCTCAGTAAAGCTGGAAAAAATATAAGTATTTATGTAAGAAATATTTTGGTTGATGTAATAGCTCCTGCTACGGAATCTTGCTAGCTATCAGAGAATGTTAAATGCATTATTTCATTTAATACATGCAACATTTTCTAATTGGGTTATATTGTTTTCCTTATTTTTCAAGCAATGAAACCAATGCCTCACAGTTCAGTGACTTGCCAAAGGTCACACAATTAAAATCTGTCTCACTAGTACTCCCCTAAACATCATCATTATACAAGTCCTGAAAATACAGCCACAAAAATTAACAGTGGTTTTCTTTACTAAATGGGTTTATAATAGATTTCCATTTTTATTTTTCTACTCTATATTAGAGTAATATAAAAAGAGTTTAGCAACAAAAATAAATATTATTAATAACAAGGAAAGAAAACAATTAAAATACTTTTATAGAAGAAAATGGAAAGTTGTTTTGCTTTGATAATTCACCATAAGAGGAATACAAATGGTCAATAAATATATGAAAAATCTTTACCCAGCTTTCTTGTTTTTGTTTTATTTTATTTTAATACAATTTTAAAAAATTTACTCTTGTTCCTGTATCATTGAGACTGTATGTTCTTGCATTCTGTGGACAATATTAAAGTGTTCTCTAAAGTTCTTTATAATCATATTTAGAGCTATTCTCTTAACCTTCAGAATTAATCTTCTTTCCCTTGTAATGTAGTCTTTCTGCAAGGGAAAGAGATAGAGATGAGAGAGAGAGAATGAGAAATCTATCTAGACACTATAGTGGCCAAAAGAAATTTTGTGGCTTGCTCTTAGCTTCTCTATCTGTGCATTTGATGATATTCTCATCCTCTTCCCAGAATTAAGCCAGAAAAAGCTAGATGTAGGCACATCTCTCTGCCAGTTGCCAGTTTCCAGGAAAAAGCAGATTCTGTCACACTTTCATCTAGTGTAGTTTTAGTGACCCAAGATGAAATCGTCTCTTTATCACTTTCTCGTTTATATGGAACTCTTAGCAGTTAAAGTACATTAATAAAAGCAAACACCTCCCCCAAAACAAAACAAAACAAAAACTTAGTTTCACTCTTACTCTTTTTTGTTGTTGCTGTTCTTTAGTGCCTGCAGACTTTTAATTGTTGGGACTCTACCACTGTCAGTCTTCTCCTTTATTTTCTGTCCACTTGTTTATGAAAAGAGATATTGATGGAGTAAAGAACATAATTTTTGCCTCAAAATCAACAGCAATGCCATGGGATAGTGTAGTAATATTATTGTTGGATATTTGGGGTTTCTCAACCAGGGTTCATACATATGGGAAATCATCCAAATTCTTGCCATGTGCCATCTAATTGCTGGCTTTCCTTCCTCTCTGATGAGGTGGCCACAGACTGAGTTGTCCAATCAGTTCCTTTGACCTTCTGGTTAATGATGTTCTTCTTGGGCTCTGAAAACACGTTCACTGTTATTTCTAGTTTTCATCTTAAATTTGAATCTTCTTCTTTGTCTCTGTTTCTAAGCATTTTAGATGAATGTTGAGAAATTATTCACTGGTATCTACAAGCCACTTTATACCAAAACAATTAATTAATTAACTCTTATTGATCAGATTTGGTTTTTGTTTTGATTATTTGCAACTGTATTGCAGTTAGAATTAACTTTTAACCTTATTTGTAGATAATTTCTTATGTGATGTACACGTATCAGTGACACCATTTTTCATTTAACAGCACTCAAATTTAAGGCCACTTTTTCTTTACTGCAACTGTGTTCATAAAATGGTGGTATCCGTAGATTTACTTAAGGAAGTATTCAGTGTTGTATAAATATCAGTTTTCAGTATTTTGTTGATTTTATAATCAGTGAATACCATTATTAGCTTCATTGTTTCCCAAAAATCTTTTGCTGACTTTGTTACAGAGCTATGGGATAAGAGAATAGCTCACTAGTTCTGGGACAAATGTCCCGTACCCATTTCTCCCAATTTCAGGAAAACACTCTTCCTCTCCTCTTCTTTGCCAGCCTGTTGATTTGGAGCTAATATACTGTAACAGAAAGAAACTGGCTGTTGAAAAGATTTTAGCTCTGCCACTTGGTCAGATTACAATGGTCAGGCTATCTAATTTTTTGAGTCTGTTTACTCATCTGTAAGATAAGTATAATCCCTTTGGGAGGCTGATGAAGGTATTGCTTGAGATGGCAGCAAGTGAGAATCCAATGACTATAATTTTCATTTTTGATTCCTTGAACATCGGAAACAGCTCATTGTCTTAAAAAGTGAAAGTGATTAGAATTGGAAAAGAATAATCATTAGTGTTCCTTTATTCTCCAACCTTAGGATGTTTGCTTTCCAAACACCCTGTTTGCCTGGCAGAATAAATCTGATAAATAGGAGCAAAAACTCACACTTGCATTATTCTCTTTTCCTTTCCAGATTTCCCTCTTAGAAGTGACAAATATATAGTTTTCTCTGAAAATTGCTTAACACTTTTCATACCAGGCATTAAATCTTTACTGAGTACCTAACATGTGCCTGGCTCTGTAATAGTTGCAGGGGTTATGATTTTGAATAATGAGTATCCAATGTTTAGCACAGACAGAATTTCTTTCTTTTTGAAGCTAAGTATTGAAGAGGGAAATCAACATTAATCGAGAAACCATACACACAAATATAAAATTGTAATTCTGAAAAGTGCTAAAAAGAGGTTCAAGGCTTATTAAAGACTATAATTTTGAGATATGACCTAGTGAGAGAGGTAAGGAAACGTTTTGATGAAGATATGCTCTTTTTCACTTGAGACTTGAATGTTGTGAAGGTTTAGCAATGTGAACGGGAAAAGAATAAAGCAGAGGCATCAGTCTGTTCAATGGCCATATGGTGAAAGGGAGCATTCCAAGTTCAAGAGCCAGAGAGATTATGTTTATGTCTAGAGAGGAGAGAATGAAGAGGAACATGGTGTTAGATGAGAGAGGATAGCTTGATAAGAGAGACCTTGCAGGGACTTTCAGTTTGTTTCAGTTACCTATTACAGCATAACAAACAACTCCATAACTTAGTAGCATAAATCAATAACCATATTATTATGCTCAAAGATAGTGTCTATCAGTAACATGGAGATAACACAGTGAGAATGGCCCTCTTCTCTTACCTGGCTTCTGAGGTGACCTGAATGGATGGAGGCTGAAATGGTTGGGTCTGAGAGATCCACTTCCAAGATTGTTTCTTTATTCCCATATCTAGCATCTGAACTTGGATGCCTGAAGACTGACATGGCCAGGGCTGGCAAATGGTGTCTACATGTGGTCTCTCCAGCATGTCAGTCTTAGGGTTGTCCAGCTCAGTACTCTAGAAGTAAGTGTTCTACCAGAAAGAATCCTGCATGACCTTATATGATCTAGTCTTGGAAGCCATATAATGTCACTTCTAATGTACTTTATTGGGTGAAGATTCCCAGATACAAGTGGAGGAAATATTGACTCCAAATCTTGGTAAGAGGAGAGTCAAAGAATTAGTGGCCATGATTAAAAATCACCACACAGATAATGTTAAGGACTTGTGGCTTTCATCCCAAGAACAGTGGAAAGGGTTTTAAGCATGAGATAATCATGGTCAGGTGTGTGTTTTGATAATGGCACTGACTGTGGAGTAAGAAACAGTTTAGAAGAAGACTAAAGTAGAGGCAAGTGGGCAAGATGGATGTTTAAAGAGCAATCTAGGCAAAAATAACATTAGCTGGAATAGAGTGACATTTGTAGAGATGAAGAGAAGCAGATGACTTTGAAAGGAAGGGAAATGACAGGGATGGTTCCAGGTTTTTTGGTTTGCACAACTGGATATACGATAAATCTCTTTTCTGAGATTGGGAACAGGAATAGAGATGAGACAGAGGAAGATGATGCATTTCATTTCATAAATAATGAATTTAGGATAACATTAATATATCCAAAAGGAGATGCTAAGTGACTGATTATATCTTTCTGGAAAAGTGAGAATAATATGAATAAGGATAGAGAATCCTGCATCTTATTAATTGCAGTTTGTTACTTAGATATGTTATCAGTTTGGTGGAAGAGCATGATTTGATGTTGCTCAATAAGCCATTAAATATGTTTGGAGCATCTACTGTGTGAACAGCAGTGTAGTAGGAGAGGAGTTATAGGTAAATTTCTTACCCTTAAAGAAATTAACATGTAATTAGGATAGCATAGGTAAGGACATGAAATGTTAAGAAACAAATAATAAAGTGCAGTTCAGTAAATATTATGACGTAATGTTTTTGTAATTGTTTGGAGTTATAGGGAAGTCTACTTAGCCTACTAGGAGTAGATAAGTTAGGTTCCAATAGATCATCTGAGGCAGGGCTATGCTACACTTTAGGTGTATAGGTGTTCAATAAAAACATATTATATAATAAAAATGCAGAGCACCTGCTCAGAGCTGAATGATTATTAGATAAATCCTCATAATGACATGACATTGTTTACAGTAGTGTGTTTTTGCTTGCTAGTTGATAAAACTCAGCTTTTGCTTCTAGGTTGCCACCTCCCTTCACTCTCTTCACTATAACCTCTGCTCACGACCCTTAGGGAGCTTTAGTTTATGGCTGGCACTCTAAGAGAAGAAGATCTTAAAGAGGACGTCAGCATCTGATCCTCTCCAATCTGTTACATTTCCTGTAAAATCAACGACATTTTCCAGAGATTTCTTGGAATTGTGTAAATGAACCTGTGACAGAAGAATAATGTGTTGTCAAATAGAAGATACAGATAATACATTCTAAAGCTGTACAAATTGTGACATGCTACTGGGTTATTAAATTGACTGTGTGCCATGACCAGAATTTTAAAAAATGAAATAGAATATGATAGAATAGAAAATAATGGAATAGAATGGGTAAAATATAATAGCAAGTATTGAAATGGGTTGCTATTATTACTATTCACACAAAATATTTACATTAGCTACAGTGTAGACATGTACACTTTGACCTCACTGAAAAAGAAGAAAAGAAACAAGCTCAACTATGCACCAGATTTGCATGTAACATTGACCTCATGTGTTCCCTGCTGGATTAATTTAAAATCTAGCTAGCACCAGCACCACCAGATGCATTAAACATCTTTCTTAATATTTAATATTTTACTATTCATATGGGGATTTCTCTTTAAATTTTATATTTAATAATCTCAAAATTTATATTCTTTTAATTTGTTCATACATTATAAGGGAAAGTATTGTTTTATATAACATATCAATATCCCAACAAAAATGGTGTTATTTCAGAGTGAAGAATTTATTTTAGTCTTATTTGCATACCTATCACCTAGAGCTTGATGAATTTTGGTTTTTTAAGACATATTTTTTTATATCATTGAATAAGTCAATTGATTCATTAATAACATACAAGAGTGCTATCAGTCTGTATAATCTTTCAGCTTCAACACAAGAGAAAGAAACTGGTGCTTAAGGGGCCTGGCATGGTCTTAGAGAAGCTCTTCCCCTCTGTGATGACAAATGGGTAAAGCCTGGCTTCATGGCAACACATTATTCTCCCACTTCAAATCATCTGCCCTAGGCTTCCTACTGTCCCTCTGAGAACATTATTTTGTTCCTCTGGCTCAAAGATTTAGAATCATGTCACCATTTTCCATGTGGATAATAATGATAACATATTAACCAATGAACCTGAAACTATCTGGTCTGAAGCTTTCCAGTAATCAAACATTGTTGGGAGACCCTCCTTCCACCTAGTGAATCTGCTAAACTCCACTGTCCTACAGTGATGGGATAGCAAGAAACAGACCTCAGGCAAATGGTTACACCAAGTTGCTGTGGTCAGGACATCAGAAATGTCCTGACATTTAAGAGAAGTGGGCAGCACCTATCACATTTTGATTTCTGGCTCCGAAGGGATTCCATCTACCCTGATTGAATTCCATCTACCTTGATTGTCTCTGTTTTTTCTTTTTTCTTTTGCCCTACCCAAGTACGTGGGGATTTTCTTGCCTTTTGGGAAGTCTGAGTTCTTCTGCCAGAATTCAGTAGATGTCCTGTAGGATTTGTTCCACATGTAGTTGTATTTTTGATGTATTTGTGGGGAGGAAGGTGATCTCCATGTCTTACTCCTCCACCAACTTGAAGGTCTCTGAAAATATATGTCTTTTAAAAAATTCCTTGGCCCAGTATTCCCTACCTACACCAGGTCAATAATCCTGCTTGAAATTTTATCATTACAGTGTCTCCCTATATCTAAGTGATAACATCAGAAAATTTCTCTTAAAATTCACGTTTATAACTCATCTACCACTTAAGGAATATCTAAACTTCATTGTCTGGCTTACAAGCTCAAAGGAAGTTGTTAAATTAGACATTTTTCATTTTGGAGACAAAGACGAGAGATCAGCAAGGTGAACATCAGTGGAGAGAAACTCTTGCTTATGTTTACATGCTCCATATTCAAATATCTCAGCAATACCCCTGCCCCTTCTGGTCTTATTCTGAACTCAAATATTGGGGTTTTCTTTTTTATGTTGAAGCTGTCTCTTAATTTTCTTTCACTGAGGAATCAGTTGCTCAGAGATATTTAAAAATACTTATTTATAAAGAATCCCTCTGAGAACTTAGCTTTGTTTTAGCAGTTAAGATTCCCATGATATCAAAGAAAATAATTTTGTTTTGGGAGGTTGGAATACAAGGGGGCTGATCTATCTAAAATATTTGTCAGATCCTATGTGGAAACTGTACCTTTGGAGATTAGAAATAAGGATTTGACATTTTAATTGGTATTCCTTGTATTCATTGGGTTGAGATTTCTCAAGACATCAATCTGTTTTAGTGACAGAAAATTCAACTAGATCAAAATGAAAGGTTTGCAGCAGAACTATAAATCTGGCAGTAGTTATATGCAGGTTCCTTCCTACAGTGGTAGTAATTTGCTTTTATGTCAGACAATCTCAAGAATTTGGTCATAATGGGTTCTAGTGTGCTGTTGGGATTCTGTAGGGCAAAATGGGACATGAATTAGCTGATATTTTCTATGCTGAAGCACCATTCTTATTTGATCAAATGTTAATAGATTGACAAGAAGAAGGACACAGCTAGGTTTTTGGAACCAAATATGTATTCTTCTGCCAGGCTTACTCCTTTACTTTATCTTTGACAATGTCTTGAAGGAGCTGGTTTCTAATGATTAATTAGATTTAAGTCCTACAGATAAGTGAACTTAAAGTATATTAGCACACTTTGGGCACCAGGAAAGATTTCTTCTGTTTATTAATTGCTGAAACTATGTTTGGGAGATGTTCTTTTTGTGAATTTAAAATTTCCAGTAAAGAAAAAATCAGAAATTTTTTCACATACACTAGTATTATCAAAGTTCAGACTCAATCAGAAAAAAAGTAAAATTAGCTTGATCTTCTTTAAAGAATTACATATAAGTTTTAGATGTTTTTAATTCTACATATATATTTATACAAATACATTCAATAGACAAAAATATTTTTGAATCTACTATGTGTCTCACACAATAAAGGATCTTGGGATTATGAAAATAATGTACTTTTTTTTTTTTTTGCATATATCCCTTCCAGTAACTTTAGGTGAAGGGTAGAGAGGGGAGTGAATAACTTACCAAATCTCTTAGGGTTTGTATATTGTTCTACTTTGTACTGTAGTTATTTGTGTATATTTTATTTATCATTATAGAGTTACATAAAGTAATTGTTTAATGATATTATTTTCACCCATCATCATTCCTAGAAAACTCTCTGCAATATAGTAAAATGTAATATAGTAAGATTAATAAATAATTCCTTATATTTTTAAGGAAAGATTTTGTTATGGAGCTAGTTTCTGCAAAATATAAATGTGAGAGTAAACATATCAAAAGATAATAAACTAGAAAGAGAGTTCAAGAGAAACATATTACTAAAAATTCTTGAAATGAAATGGGAGGTCTAGTTAAAGATGGCAGATTGAGCAAGTATGTTGAACTCTTTTCCACTCTGACACTGACTAAATAACAAGGAATTTTTAAATAGACATATATTTTCGGAGACCTTCAAGATGGCGGAGGAGTAAGACGTGGAGATCACCCTCCTCCCCACAAATACATCAAAAATACATCTACATGTGAAACAACTCCTACAGAACACCTATTGAATGCTGGCAGAAGACCTCAGACTTCCCAAAAGTCAAGAAAATCTCCACATACCTGGGTAGGGCAAAAGAAAACAAGAAAAAACAGAGACAAAAAAAAGGGATGTGACCTGCACCTCTGGGAGGGAACTATGAAGGAGGAAAAGTTTCCACACACTAGATAGCCCCTTCACTGGTGGGGATGGTGAGGGGGAAGCTGCAGAGCCACAGAGAAGAGTGCAGCAACAGAGGTGCAGAGGGCAAAGTGAAGAGATTCCTCACAGAGGATCAGTGCTGACCAGCACTTACCAGACTGAGATGCTTATCTGCTCACCTGCTAGGGCGGATGGGGGCTGGGATCTGAGGCTTGGGCTTCAGAGGTCAGATCCCAGGGAGAGGATTGCGGTTGGTGTGTGAAGATGGCCTGAAGGGGGCTAGTGTACCACAGCTAGCTGAGAGGTAGTCCAGGGAAAAGTCTAGACCTTCTGGAGATGCAAGAGACCATTGTTTCGGGGTGCATGAGGAGCGGGGTTTCCTGCTCTGTGTACCCACACACAGCATAGCACTGTATAAGTGAGCTCCAGAGATGGGCACAAGCTGAGGCTATAGTCTCGGACCCCAGAGAAGGGCATGGACTGCTACTGCTGCCACCGCTGCCACCAAGAATCCTGTGTGTAAGTGGAGGTCACTACACACAACCCACCAGGAGCCTGTGCAGCACACTACTGCCAGGGTCCCATGATTCAGGGCTAACATCCCCAGGAGGACACACAGCATGCCTCAGGCTGTTGCAATGTCATGCCAGCCTCTGATGTTGCAGGCACGCTCCGTGTTCCAATTAAGACTACCATACACCTCCCTCTCCCTGACCTCAGTGATCCAGAGAGTCCTAATCAGCCACTACTTTAACCCCCACCTGTTTGGACAGGGAACAGATGCCTGAGGGTGGGCTACACACAGAGGTGTGGCCAAAATGAAAGCTGAACCCCAGGATCTGTGCAAAGAGAAAGGGAAATTTCTCTGTGCAGCCTCAGGAGCAGAGGATTAAACCCCCTAAATCGGGTTGATAAACCCTGTGGAATACCTGAATAGACAACAAATGTTCCCAAAATTGAGATGGTGGACTTTGGGAGCAACTGTGGAGTTGGGGTTTGCTTTCTGCATTTGATTTGTTTTTGGTTTTATTCTTATCTTAGTTTAGTTTTTAGAGTTTGTTTTCATTGTTGGGCTTGTTTATTGCTTTGGTTGGTCTCTTTGTTTCTTTCTCTTTTTGTGAGTGTGTGGGTGTATATTTCTTTGTGCGATTTTGTCTTTAGTTTTGCTTTTACCATTTGTCTTGGGGTTCTGGTTTTTTTTTTTTTTTTTTTTCTCTTCTTCTTCTTCCTTTTCTTCTGAGCCATGAAACTGGAAGGGTCTTGGTGCCACCGGCTGGGTGTCAGGCCTGAGCCTCTGATGTGGGAGGGCTGAGCTGAGGATATTGGACAACCAGAGACCTCCTAACCCCACATAATATTAATTGGTGAGAACTCTCCCACAGACGTCCATCTCAACAATAAGACCCAGCTCCACCCAAAGGTCAGCAAGATCCAGTGCTGTATGCCTCATGCCAAACAGTGAGCAAGACAGGAGCACAATCCCACCCATTAGCAGAGAGGCTGCCTAAAGTCATTCTAAGTAAACAGACACCGCAAAACACACCACCGGACGTGGACTTGCCCAAAAGAAAGACAAGATCCAGCCAGACCCACCAGAAATCAGGCACCAGTCCTCCCCACCACGAAGCCTACACAAACCACTGAATCAACCTCAACCACTGCGGGCAAAGAGAAGAAATAAGAGGAACTACAAACCTGAATCCTGCAAAAAGGAGACGCCAAACACAGTAAGTTAAACAAATTGAGAAGACAGAGAAATATGCAGCAGATGAATGAGCAAGGTAAAAACACACCAGACCAAACAAATGAAGAGGAAATAGGGTGTCTACATGAAAAATAATTCAGAGTAATGATAGTAAAGATGATCCAAAATCTCGGAAATAGAATGGAGAAAATACAAGAAACGTTTAACAGGGACCTAGAAGAACTAAAGCACAAAGAAGCAATGATGAACAACACAATAAACAAAATTAAAAATACTCTGGAAGGAATCAATAGCAGAATAACTGAGGCAGAAGAATGGATAAGTGACCTGGAAGATAGAATAGTGGAAATAACAACCACAGAGCAGAATAAAGAAAAAAGAATGAAAAGAATTGAGGACAGTCTCAGAGACTTCTGCGACAACATTAAATGAACCAACATTCGAATTATGGGGGTCCAAGAAGAAGAAGAGAAAAAGAAAGTGTCTGAGAAAATATTTGAAGAGATTATAGTCAAAAACTTCCCTAATGTGGGAAAGGAAATAGTCAATCAAGTCCAGGAAGTGCAGAGAGTCCGATACAAGATAAATCAAAGGAGAAACACACCAAGACATGTATTAATCAAACTATCAAAAATTAAATACAAAGAAAAAATATTAAAAGCAGCAAGAGAAAAGCAAGCAATAACATACAAGGGAATCCCCATAAGGTTAACAGCTGATCTTTCAGCAGAAACTCTGCAAGCCAGAAGAGAGGGGCAGGATACATTTAATGTGATGAAAGGGAAAAATCTACAACCAAGATTACTCTACATGGCAAGGATCTCATTCAGATTCAGCAGAGACATTAAAAGCTTTGCAGACAAGCAAAAGTTAAGAGAATTCAGCACCACCAAACCAGCTTAAAAACAAATGTTAAAGGAGCTTCTCTAGAAGGGAACCACAAGAATATAAAAACGCCTACAAAAACAAACCCAAAACAGTTCAGAAAATGGTAATAGGAACATACATATCAATAATTACCTTAAATGTAAATGGATTAAATTCTCCAACCAAAAGACACAGACTGGCTGAATGGATACAAAAACAAGACCCATATGTATGCTGCCTACAAGGGACCCACTTCAGACCTAGGGACACATATAGACAGAAAGTGAGGGGATGGAAAAAGATATTCCATGCAAATGGAAATCAAAAGAAAGTTGGAGTAGCAATACTCATATCAGACAAAATGGACTTTAAAATAAAGACTATTACAACAGACAAAGAAGGACACTACATAATGATCAAGGGATCAATCCAAGAAGAAGATATAACAATTGTAAATATTTATGCACCCAACATAGGAGCACCTCAATAAATAAGGCAAATACTAACAGCCATAAATAGGAAAATGAACAGTAACACAATCATAGTAGGGAACTTTAAGAACCCACTTTCACCAATGGACAGATCATCCAAAATGAAAATAAAAAAAGAAAACACCAACTTTAAATGACACTTTAGACCAGATGGACTTAACTGACATTTATAAGACATTCCATCCAAAAACAGCAGAATACACTTTCTTTTGAAGTGCACATGGAACATTCTCTAGGATAGATCATATCATGGGTCACAAATCGAGCCTCAGTAAATTTAGGAAAATTGAAATCATATCAAGTATCTTTTCCGACCACAACACTATGAGACTAGAATCAATTACAAGAAAAAAACTGTAAAAGATACAAACATATGGAGGCTAAACAGTATCCTACTAGATAACAAAGAGATCAGTGAAGAAATCAAAAAAGAAATCAAAAACTAGAAGAAACAAATAACAATGAAAACACGATGACCCAAAACCTACGGGACACAGCAAAAGCAGTTCTAAGAGGGAAGTTTATAGCAATACAATCCTACCTCAAAAAACAAGAAAAATCTAAAAAAAAATCCTAACCCTACATCTAAAGCAATTAGAGAAAGAAGAGCAAAACAAAACAAAGCAAAAAAGTGGCAGAAGGAAAGAAAGTACAAAGATAAAATAAGAAATAAATGAAGATATATATACACTAATATGTTTAAAATAGATAACTAAGAAGAACATGCTATATAAAAAACAATTATAAAAATCAAAAAAGAAGAAATAAATGAAAAAGAAATGAAAGAGACAATAGCAAAGATCAATAAAACTAAAAGCTGGTTCTTTGAGAAGAGAAATAAAATTGATAAACCATTAGCCAGACTCATCAAGCAAAAAAGAGAGAAGAATCAAATCAACAGAATTAGAAATAAAAAAAGAGAAGTAACAACTGACACTGCAGTAATACAAAGGATCATAAGAGACTAAAACAAGCAACTGTATGCCAATAAAATGGACAACCTAGAAGAAATGGATAAATTCTTAAAAAAATACAACCTTCCAATATTGAACCAGGAAGAAATAGAAGATATGAACAGAACAATCAAAAGCACTGAACTTGACACTGTGGTTTAAAATCTTCCAACAAATAAAAGTCCAGAACCACATGGCTTCACAGTTGAATTCTATCAAACCTTTACAGAAGAGCTAACACCTATCCTTTTCAAACTCTTCCAAAATATGGAGAGGGAGGAACATTCCAAAACTCATTCTACGAGGCCACCATCACCCTCGTACCAAAAACAGACAAAGATGTCACAAAAAACAAAACTACAGGCCAATATCACTGATGAACATAGATGCAAAAATCCTCAACAAACACTAGCAAACAGCACATTAAAAGGATCATACACCATGATCAAGTGGGTTTCATCCCAGGAAAGCAAGGATTCTTCAATATATACAAATCAATTAATGTGACACACCATATTAACAAATTGAAAGATAAAAATCATGTGATCATCTCAATAGATACAGAGAAAGCTTTGGATAAAACTCATCACCTATTTATGATAAAACTGTCCAGAAAGTGGGCATAGAGGGAACATACCTCAACATAATAAAAGCCATATATGACAAAATCACAGCCAACACCATTCTCAATGGTGAAAACATGAAAGCATTTCCTCTAAGATCAGAAGACAAGGGTGCCCATTCTCATCACTATTCTTCAACAGAGATTTGGAAGTTTTAGCCACAGCAATCAGAGAAGAAAAAGAAATAAAAGGAATCCAAATTGGAAAAGAAGAAGTAAAACTGTCACTGTTTACAGATGACATAATACTATACATAGAGAATTCCAAAGATGCTACCAGACAACTACTAGAGCTGATCAATGAATTTTTGGTAAAGGGGCAGGGTGAAAAATTAATGCAGAGAAATCTCTTGCATTCCTATACAATAACAATGAAAAATCTGAAAGAGAAATTAAGGAAACACTCCTATTTACCATTGAAACAAAAAGAATAAAATACCTAGGTATAAACCTACCTAAGGAGACAAAAGACCTGTACACAGAAAACTATGACACTGATGAAAGAAATTAAACACGATAAAAACAGATGGAGAGATATACCATGTACTTGCATTGGAAGTATCAACATTGTGAAAAGGACTATACTACCCAAAGCAATCTATAGATTCAATGCAATCCCTATGAAACAACCACTGGCATTTTTCACAGAACTAGAACAAAAATTTTACAATTTGTATGGAAACACAAAAGACCCCAAATAGCTAAAGCAATCTTGAGAAGGAAAAACGGAGCTGGAGGAATCAGGCTTCCTGGCTTCAGACTATACTACAAACCTACAGTAATCAAGACAGTATGGTACTGGCACAATAACAAATATAGATGAATGGAACAGGATAGAAAGCCCAGAGATAAACCCACACACATATGGCCACCTTATCTTTGATAAAGGAGGCAAAAATATACAATGGAGAAAAGACAGCCTCCTAAATAAGTGGTGCTGTGAAAACTGGACAGCTACATGTAGAAGAATAAAATTAGAACACTTCCTAACACAATACAAAAAAAACTAACTTAAAATGGATTAAAGACCTAAATGTAAGGCGAGACACTGTAAAACTCTTAGAGGACAATATAGGCAGAACACACTTTGACATAAATCACAGTATGATCCTTTCTGAACCACCTACTAGAATAATGGAAATAAAAACAAAAATAAACAAATGGGACCTAATGAAACTTAAAAGCTTTTGCATAGCAAAGGAAACCATAAACAAGATAAAAAGGCAACCCTCAGAATGGGAGAAAAGATTTGCAAATGAAGGAACTGACAAAGGATTAATCTCTTAAATATACAAGCAGCCCATCCAGCTCAATACCAAAAAAACAAGCAATCAAATCCACAAATGGGCCAAAGACCTAAATAGACATTTCTCCAAAGAAGATATACAGATTGCCAACAAACACATGAAAGAATGCTCAACATCACTAATCATTAGAGAAATGCAAATCAAAAGTACAATGAAGTATCACCTCACACCAGTCAGAATGGCCATCATCAAAAAATCTACAAACAATAAATGTTGGAGAGGGTGTGCAGAAAAGGGAATACTCTTGCACTGTTGGTGTGAATGTAAATTGATAGAACCACTATGGAGAACAGTATGGAGATACCTTAAAAAACTAAAAATAGAACTACCATAGGACCCAGAAATCCCATTACTGGGCATATACCCTGAGAAAACCATAATTCAAAAAGTGTCATGTAACACAATGTTCATTACAGCTCTATTTACAATAGCCACGATATGGAAGCAACCTAAGTGTCCATCAACAGATGAATGGATAAAGAAGAAGTGGCACACATATACAATGGAATATTTCTCAGCCATATAAAGAAACGAAATTGAGTTATTTGTAGTGAGATGGATGGACCTAGAGTCTGTCATACAGAGTGAAGTAAGTCAGATAGAGGAAAACAAATACCATATGCTAACACATATATATGGAATCTAAAAAACAAACAAAAAAATGGTTTTGAAGAACCTAGGGACAGGACAGGAATAAAGATGCAGATATAGAGAATGGACTTGAGGACATGGGGAGGGGGAAGGGTAAGCTGGGACAAAGTGAGAGAGTGGCATGGACATATATACACTACCAAATGTAAAGTAGATAGCTAGTAGGAAGCAGCTGTCTAGCACAGGGAGATCAGCTTGGTGCTTTGTGACCACCCAGACGGGTGGGATAGGGATGATGGGAGGGAGATGCAAGAGAGAGGAGATATGGAGATATACGTATATGTATATCTGATTCACTTTGTTATAAAGCAGAAACTAACACATCATTGTAAAGCAGTCATACCCCAATAAAAATTTTAAAAAGATTAAAGAGATGTACCACAATGTTCATTGCAGCACTATTTACAATAGCCAGGACATGGAAGCAACCTAAGTGTCCATCAACAGATGAAGGGATAAAGAAGACGTGGCATGTATATATAATGGAATATTACTCAGCCATAAAAAGAAACAAAATTGAGTCATTTGTAATGAGGTGGATGGACCTAGAGTCTGTCATACGGAGTGAAGTAAGTCAGAAAGAGAAAAACAAATACTGTATGCTAACACATATATATGGAATCTAAAAAAAAGAAAAATGGTTCTGGGAGACCTAGTGGCAGCTCAGGAATAAAGATGCAGAGGTAGAGAAAGGATTTGAGGACATTGTGTGGGGTGGGGAAGTTGGGAGAAAGTGAGAGAGTAGCATTGACATATATACACTGCCAAATGTAAAATAAATAGCTAGTGGGAAGCAGCTGCATGGCACAGGGACATCAGCTCTGTGCTTTGTGTCCACCTAGAGGGGTGGGATAGGGAGGGAGGGAGGCAGGCACAAGTCAGAGGGGATATGGGGATAAATGTATACATATAGCTGATTCACTTTGTTATACAGAAGAAACAAACACAACATTGTAAAGCAATTAAACTCCAATAGAGAAGTAAGAAAAAAAAAAGACAAGACATATATTTTCAAGGACTGAAAAAGACTAACGAAGACAATCTACCAACAAAATTTGAGAAGCTAGAAAACATTTGCCTGGTGTCAATGACTCAATAGAACTGAGAAGGCAGAATCTAAAGTTTGAAGTAGGAAAATCTAGTAAGCAATATAATATTTATACAGGGCTCTACCCTCCAAAGTGTATGGAAAAACCGGTTACCTTTGGAAGTGGTGATAAGAATGGGGTTACAAACAGAAGGACTGGTTCAAAGTCTGTTTACAAAACAAATATTGTGTGCCCTCCTGAACTCCACACTGCCAGGACATCTCCTCCCAGTCCCTAATTCTCTGAAAAGTGTAAAACAAGCCAGGTGACAGATAGGGATAGATATTTGCATTGCCTACAAATAACCAAGAAACTTGGAAACCCAACAATAAAAATACAAAAGAACTGGTAGAATTGAAATTGCAAACAATATAAGTGAATTATTCTCCGTAAAGGAAATATCAGTAGGGATATCAGTTAAAGAGACATTCTACTTGATTGGTTATCAGAGAAATACAAATTAAATTAACACTGAATAAACATTGCAATTTCATACTGGGGGAAAAAATGGGTGGTCAACTTCTAGAGTAGTAGTAGAGAAATAGACATTCTCTTATAATGATGGTAGGATTGTTAATGAGTGTGGTCAGTTTGTAAAGGAATCTGGCCTTTCCTAGACAGTGAAATACAACATTCGCAATTCTGTCGTATCTGCATAACCCAAAGAAACTGTAACATTGGCACACAGAAGCGTTCACGGGTTGTTTGTTTCTGACTTGTCTGCTCTAAGCAAAGTTGCAGTCTTTAGTCTTTAGTCAATCACATAAAATATGGAATATGAATTTTGACCAGTTTTAGATTTGGATATAAGTGGGATCATGTATTACTTGTTATTCTGTCTGGCTCATTCCATTCAGCATAATGTCTTCCAAGTTCATACATGTTGTAGCAAAGGACAAGATTCCTTCTTTTCTAAGTCTGAATAATATTTCATGGTATGTATACACCATATATTCATTATCAATTCAGTCAATCATATGTCAATAAAAACTAAGTGGAATGTGCCTGTCCTTGAATACCATACAGCAGTTGGAAGGAACTAAGTAAATCCACATTAAACATTATGTAGAGTGAAAAAGTAGGATATAAAATGAGACATATAGCACAACACCAATTACTACCTTAAAGCATATTGTACCCAAAATAATACTAAGCACAGCATTTTTGTGGATTAACAATACATGTGTATAAACAAAGAGAGTAGGTCTGTGTAAGGAAATTGGTGAGATTAGAAATGGGGTTACAGCTGCAGGATGAATGATTGATAAAATCATGATAATGTGTCATTAAATAAAGATGAGGATTAGCACAGTTCTCAGTCCCTGGAATCCTTTAAGCAAACTAATAAAAAGCAAACCACAAAAGGTAATTGAAGCAAGGAAAATTGCCCAACACAGTATCTGATGCATAGTTATTGTTCAATAATTGTTTTTGGAACAACTGAATGAATGAATGAATTTGTGAGTGAACAAATAAATGAATAAATGATATGTTTTATACACTATGAAGTTTAGTATACTGAATAGAAAGTATGTACAAAAATAGAGTGCAACCAAAAAAACATTTTTCCCTATGTAATCCAAATAGATGTGTGCTACAATGATTGATAATTGGCTTGGACTGGGGCTTAGCTATGATTATTTATGAAACTGAGGACAAAATGAAGAATTGATTTAGATGATGCTAATTGTGTTGAAAAAGCATGATGGTATTTGGAATTCAGTTCTTCTTCCCATTCTAGGGGCTTTTAGGTCTTTTCATAAGAAAAGGAGACTATGATCAATTTAGAAATCTCTGTAAGGCAAGTTCAGTGGGAAATACATTTTCTAACTACAATGTTTAGTTCAGCATAATTAACATGAATAATTCAGGACAATTTCCTAATACTTATATCTGAGAGCTTAGTTGGATCCTAGCTGCCCTGAAAATGTAGTCAGAATGTAAATTTATCAGCAAAGAGTGGGAAGTAGGTAGTTTGATTAAAATGTAATATGCATTTAGAATTAACAGTATTTAGGGTCTTAACAAAATGACCTTAACAGTATTATTTTACAGAAATGCATTTGCATAATTGTTGCAATGACATCTCCCTCTCTTCCCATCTCTTCCCTTACACCTCCTTACATATTTAATTTCTCCCTTGATCAATAGAGAGGACCATAGCTTATTTTATATTTCATTTTAAGTTGAATGCCAGCTAAAAGGAAATAGTAATTTTAACCTAAGTAAAGTAGGCAAAAATTCTGCTTTAATAAAAATTAGAATGTTTGAATCAATTATCTGTACTGGGTCCTGTTTGCCATATTTATTTCATTATTTCAGCAGAATATTTACCTTTGTGAACGTGTGAACGTCCAATTTAGTTCACTCTTACTGTTTATACACCCCCAAAAAAAGGCATTAGATTATAGTGTGGGTTATAAGAGAATGGACTTTATACGTTAAAGTAGGATTTTTTAAAAATTTCAAGCTCTCTGAATCAATTTGAAATCTGTTTCAGTATGAAACAAAATATCTGAATAGAACTCTTGACTGCTGGTAAATAGGAGAAAACTGCAAATCAGTGCTTTCCCTGACCTAAGGGATGAAGAGATTTTCTTTCACTGGCCTCGTATATTTTGGGTGGCAACAGTTAATTTGTTGACCTGGACTCAGAGAAATAACTACTTTGATCTGGTATTAGACACACCAAGAGAAGAGTTTGGAACTGTTTGAGGGTGGACAGTTCAAATGGCAATGATAGTGAAAGAACGGGAGAGGGGCCAGAGGCAAGAGTGTTAGCTGACAGTCCACTACCATCAGCTAAAGAAATGATGAAGAGATGATCAGTTTAGACCAGTGCTCTTAACATTCTGGGGCTCATGGCCGTATGGAGTCTGATTAAAATTACATCCATCGAATATACTTACATTCATCTTTGCTTTCCTGTTACATGGAACCCTTTAAAAAACTGAAAGAAATGAAAGAAAATATAAGTTCCTGATGTCTTATTTTCAATCTTGTCACTTTTAAACTACATGGTTCTTTTATATAATAAATGATTATCTAAATTCAAATCTAGCTCTATCATGTACAAGCTGTGGGTCACAGGGTGACTTACTTAATGTCTTTAACTAAGTTACTAAATGTCTTACAAATATCATAGACATAATATTCCATACATAATTATAAATATACTATAAATGTATATATATATTCAGTTACTTTCTCAATCGTTGACTTTGGATGAAAATATTTCCATAACTGGAATTGCTGAATGGAAATGAGTTTGATGAACTAGTAAATACATTTTATGCAAATTGCCAGATTATCTTCTAATTTATGCTCTTTCTAGCAGTATAGGAGAGTGTCTTTCCCTCATACTTTTCCAAATGCTGAGTAATATCATACATTTTAATTTTGCTATTACTATAGTTAGAAATTATTCTTAACTGCTGTGCTTGCATTTCCCTGATATATTAGGAATTATTAACTTTTGAGTTTAAAATTAGCTATTTATATCTTTCCCCTATGACATTTACTGTTTATATTTTTAGTCTTCTTTCTCCAGAAAGAAAGGAGCTCTTCTTTTCCCTATGAATTTGAAAGAATTATTTGTATCATAAGATTATCCCTAATTATTCTCATATGTATGTTGAAAACATGTTTCTCAGTTTATATTTTATCTTTTTTATAGTGTTTTCTAAAAATGTGTATATATTTTAAGGCTCACGTGAAGATATTTATGTTTCTCTTTATGACATTTGTTCATGCTAATGGAATTTCTGGGTTTCATTTTTTATCAATAAATATCTAATCTGCCTAAGTTATTAGTTAGGAATTTAATTGACTCAAAGTATAATTTTATCATATAATAAGGTCTTAAAGAAATTTTTATTTTGGAATAATTTTAAATTTATAGAAAAAAATGTAAAGTAGTTTAGATATTTCTCATTCTATCCTTTATTGAGTTTCCTCTAGTGTTAACATCTTGCATAATGATGAGTACCCTTGACAAAATTTAAAAGTTAATATTGACACAATATTATTAACTAAATTACAGACTGCTGGAATTTCTTTGGATTCATATTTATACTTTTTACTCTCTTTATATGTCTGTCTACTCCTATGTCAACATTGATGCTTTCATTATTGTTAATTTATAAATAATTTCAGTGTCTTGTGGAGCAAAGCCAAATTATTATTATTAATAGATTTTACTTAGTTGTTCTGGATGACATATTTACTTTTCCAAATGAACTACAAAATCATGGAGCAAGATTTAGGAAAATGTAATATTGAAATTTAGTCAACATTGTTAACCAACTATACTCCAATACAAAATAAAAACTTTTTAAATTAAATTAAATTTTGAAAAAAGAAATTAATTTTTCCCTAAAGATTCATTTTGGGAGGATTAAAATCTTTAAATGGCTCTTCTTCATGCATATATTTTGAGTCTCTTTTTTTTTCTATGCTGGACTCTAGTCTTCCTCACTTTAAAATTATGGAGGAATGCCCTTCATCTCTCTCCCTATAGTTTGGGAAGAGCTAACTTCACTCTATATCCGCCAAGAGCTTTCTTTAATCTCTGCTACTGCTCCTGCTTATTCACCTTAGACTAATGTGATGAGTTTTAGTGTATGTCTCTGATCCACTCTGTACCCTTCTATATTAAGTAGGATACAATCAGGTCCAGGAATGGAACTATGAAAATAACCTCTGTTGTTTACTTTACAGCAAGTCACAAAATATGTGGTTCCATCATATCGTCAAAATACCAGACTCTTAATTTACATCTTCTGTACACTCTCTTCAGGTTCTTTGTATTTATGCATGCTACCTCATGGTCCAAGATGGATGTTGCAGTTCTAGACAATATTTTTTCACATCAATATCCCAAGCAGGAAGAAAGGGAGTATTTGGAGAAAAGGCACTCATTTTTTCTCATTAATCAGGACTGGGTCACATGGTCCATTCAACTAACTGCAAGAGAAACTGGGAAAAAAACATACCTGGAACAGGACTGTAAGCACCATGATTGGCTTAGATCAATGCTGGGTCTGGAAACAATAAGAGTTCTATTAACAAGGGACAATAAGGAGCAATTGATGTTGCATAAATAATCACTGTAGCTGCTAGTGTCTCTGAGCTGGAATAAATCTATATATTTTTAATGACCACTCTATACAATAGAATGAGAAACTGTCTTATGAAACTGTCCCTATTCCATTTCTCCTAGCTGATGCTCAAAACATCTCATTTAGGGGCTTTAAGATAGGTCCAATTTTCGCAGCTTCACTGTGAAATGTCTTCTTTTCTTTTTTTTTTTTTTTGCGGTATGCGGGCCTCTCACTGTTGTGGCCTCTCCCGTTGGGGGGCACAGGCTCCGGACGCGCAGGCTCAGCGGCCATGGCTCACGGGCCCAGCCGCTCCGCGGCATGTGGGATCTTCCCGGACCGGGGCACGAACCCGCGTCCCCTGCATCGGCAGGTGGACTCTCAACCACTGCGCCACCAGGGAAGCCCAAATGTCTTCTTTTTATACTAATTTCCTTGGGACATCTAAATTATGATTACTTTAATCTTAGATTTTTATGTGCCTACTTTTCCATTGCTACAGAGGATTAAAATGATAAGATTTTTTACAGTACCGGTACCATAGCCACAACTTTTACATAATCAAGCCTTTAGATCAAATATCAGTTTACATTCTAAGTATTTTTTATTGACATTAGAAATATATACTTAGACTATAAACCTTTGCATTTGGGAGGTGCAACAAATTCCATTCAGAAAAGTAGAGAGGACACAGAAGCACAGCATGCTCCCTTTTGAAACTTCTATCTGAGAATTCTTCATTTTACTGATAAAGTTTAATTTTGAAGAAATGGCTTAGCCTGAAATTCAATTGTGTCTTCTAATTGAATTCCCCACATAAGCAAAATTACTGAACCAATTGTAGGCAATGTTGGACAAGGGCAAGACCCTTAATACAGAGAAGGCAATGTTGGACCAGAGTGGAAAGGTAGATTATAAATATGGTCATCTTCTATAGACAGTTTTGCTCCCAAGAAGGAGAAAAAAAACTGACCCAAGTATCTATCTCCATGTATTGGTATCAAATATCTCAATCAGAGAAGCCACCTCATCCCCCTGGAGTAGAAAGTGTAATTGGACAGAATAAGGACAGGAGGTACACAAACTGTGTTTGGCTACTCATAAGGGGAGTATTAGAGTGTGGTGAAAAGACTTTCCCTCCAAAATTTTATACATAAATTTTATTTTGTTTTTTCAGAAACCAGGCTCCTTCTTATTAATGGTACATTTCCTTGGAGTTGCTATTTCATACATAAGGAATACTATATACATATTACACACACACACATACACACACACAGACAATTGGTCTAGACAATTGGTCTGGCTGCTAAGTTAATGAAGACATCACAATATCAGTTTGAGATTATCCACTCCAAACCCTGAAGCTTACATAACTCAAGGTCCAAGGACTTACCTGAGTCCCCTTAACCCCCAAATTGATTTGCTGGTTAGTGCAAAACTCGGACCAGGACCTATGATGATCATTCCCAGGGTAGTGCTCTCCTCACTACAGAATATGGTGCTTCTTATAATAACTGTTAATAACTAATGGCATTGTCTTTAAAACAAAAATGTTAATTATTGTTCCAACATAAGCAAGATGGCCATATATTCATTTGTACTCTGTTTTTCATTGTTCTATAAAAAAGTTCTAATGTGTATAAGATGAAGGTTAGTGCTATTTTCCAGGACTGTAAAACCTAAGTGCAAATTGATTTTTATCATAGTTCTGCTTAATATTGCCTAACCATAGGAGATAAGAAAATAAACTATTAGATATGTCTGTTTACTACAAAAGCATTTTGACTAAATTTTTAAGAAACATCTGGCATTGAAATAATGATGGTGTCTAATATTACTACAATTTACTGAACAAGATTGACTGAAGCAGTTGGGACAATGATATATAAGCCCACAATTCCAATACAGAAATCTTAGAAATCATTGAGACAACCAGAAATAATTCCTTGTTTTGTAAATAAGCTGGGAAAGAATAGGCCAATGGGAAGCAGGCCCTAGCTTCCAAAGACAGAAATAAGACAGGACCCCATGATAAGAGGCCTGAGCCTTGTCATAGTTCAGGGCTGCCATAATGTTCATGCTGCTAGTTCCATAGATTCCTTGGGAATTTACAATAGAAATATAACCGCAGTGAAAACCTAGAAATAGGTAGCCTCTCTTTTAAAGGAATCATTAACTATACTCCATCCTGAGCTTGTGGTGGTGCCACTTCTTGCCTTTTTTGTCTACCTCACCTCCAATAAAATAGGGTTTGTCTAAAGATCCCCATTGACAGAATGACTAACCAGGGCTTATTCTTATTCATTCCTCTCTATCTTCTTACCTCTCTTACCACTTACCTTTATTCCAAGGAACATTTGAACTTCATATTTTACGTGATTTTGGACTTAATGCCCATCTCTTGCCTTCTCAGTATTAACACTCAGATCCCAAGAGCCAACATAAAGGTTACTGAACCATCACACAGAGCAGATGTGCTCCAGTTAGAATATTTGTGGATGAATGCAACAAAAACCTAAATACAAAACAGTGTGTCCTAAGCTCACATAAATGTATGATGAGACATGAGGCAGATTTTATAACTGGGTTAAGTCCATGCTTCCATGGACTGAAGCACAGGTGTAAGGATTCAGATCTTTGGTGTCTCTCTCCACTCTGCTCTTCTGCTTCTTGTGGTTCTTGCTTCTGAGTGTGGAAAAACTGTCCCTGAAAATTACCATCAACTTCTCCTCTTAGGTCATTGGCCAGACTTTGGTCATATGCTCTTTCTTAAACAAACACCTGGCAAGAAAGATAGGACTATCTTTAAACCAGGATTTCTCAACCTTGACACTGTTGACACTTGGGGCCAAATAATAATTTTTTATGAAGTGTTGCCTACACATGCTAGAAAGTTTAGCAGCATCCCTGGATGCTACCCAGTAAATATCATACCCCCTACCCAATGTGACAACCCAAAATATTTCTAGACATTTCCAAATATCCCTAAGGACAAAATTGTCCCTTGTTGAGAACTATAGCTTTAGACTAATAAAGCTTACTCCGGAGCTAAATGTGAGCTGAATTTGCACTGTGGCACTGAGTTATGTAACAGAGAGGTAGCTACTCTATCCAAATCAATATCCTTTTAAGAATGAAATAGAATAGAGGGGTGACATGAGGGTAATCCACAATGAAAACTTCATGTTTAAGTCAAGTCCCATGTTAATATTGCTGATAATCAATCCAGGATATGCTTGACACTGCCCAGTTAGGTTGCTATCCATTGTCTTACTGACTGTGGAAGGGCTATGTCTATAATGAACAAGATCTGGATAGAAAGAAGGAAGGCTTGATAGAGAAGGAAGCCTTTCTCCTTATGAAAATCTCATTTCTGGCACTGGCCATGACTGCTCAGTGGGACTACAGCCTACAATTCCTACTAACTGGACAAATGAAGCTGTTCTCAGTTATCTACATTAACATACCATTGTTAGCATCTGAGATATGTCAGCAGTTGCAGTATTTTAAGAAAATTTGGGGGTGAGTTGTGGACCATTGGGATTGACATTATACCTTTTGAAGAAATTGGATCACTTGGTGGCCCTTGAACTAACCTGTCCTTTTGTTCATCTATGTGATGTAATACCCAGTAGCAGGATCTCTCTTGCAGTCATTCCCAATCTTTTCCTGTTCCCCTCATTTAGGTGTGAGGGGGTGCCCCTTTACTCAGGAGCCCATATATAATACAGAAGATGTCTTCTAAGTTGCTTTACCATGAAGATGACAAGTAGAAGATACATGTTAATTATTTTGGGGTTTCCTGGAACATAGCTCAGGATAAACCCAACACATAGCCTGTGGAGTATTGTTACATGCTGGCATTAATCTCTTTCTTTTATAATTCTTTCCCAGGTACTGGCCTGGATGCCTGGGGAACAGATTTCCATTTTAATGTTAGCAGATGCAGGTATCAAGCTTCTTTCCTCTGGGCTTATTGTCACATGTGTGAATTATATTGTATTTTAAACCAAGCAAAAAAAGCTTTTGACATGGCTTAAATTTTTAGCTAAATGGGCCACCATGGAATGGAATTACAAATTTGTGCATCCATTCATTCATTCACCACAGATTTGTTTAGTAGGCATTGTGTAAATTCCTAAAGGTATGTTGATAATTAAAGCTCCTTGATCTTTCCATCAAGGAACTCAGGGTCTAATGGGGAAGAAAAATGTGTAAACAGATGATTAAAGGGGGTTCTAAAAAGTGTCATCAAAAGAATGAACAAAATATTGGACAGATGCAGTAAACTTCTAAACAAAATCTGAGTCAGATTCCCAGCAGGAAACAAGGCACATTCAAAGAACTAACTGAAAAGAACTTAGCGAAGTGACTCTTTACAGAGATGTTGGCTGCATTTGGAGAAACAGAATAGAATGATGGGGCATCCAGGGACTAGCAACAATGGAAGCCATGGGGCTTGAAGAGGCAGAGGACAATGTTACTAGAACTCGCAAACATTGCTGACATAGGAAAGGGACTTCCCACAACATCTGAGGCCTTGGGTAGAGGAACAAAAGGAATGCAACACTGTCCAAACTGTGGTCCGGGAAGGGGCAGTGAGCAGTGTGCAGAATAAATAACCTGACCTTCCCCACTTCCTACATTTGGTTTTGTGTTGCTACCTCTCATTGGCTATTTCCAACCAGAAAACAGGGTACGGTGATGTGTTCTATAGAAATCAACCTCTTGGCAAACAGGGAAGGAAATAAAGGGAAAGAATTGTACATCCATTGCATACCAGCAAGGTGAGATGCATGGAGAGGGTTCTGCTGGTTGGACACAGGCAGCTGAAGCCAGGTTGAGAAGGGCTTTGGACTCTCATCTCACTTCATTTAGTAGAGATAAGACACTGGCAGAGCGAAGAAAATTTGGTTTCTTCCTTTAATGTTTCCCCTTACATAAGAAATTTCAGTGAAAGACTGTATATGTGTGTGTGTATGCATCTGTATGTATGTGTGTGTGTGCATTTTGCTTTCTGATTTGCATAAAGCAAGAATTTTCAGAGGTTAAGGTGATCTTAGAAAAGTATTTTTTAAGAAGACTTTTAATATTTCTTATTAGAAGCAACTACTGTAACTACCAAGAAAATATTTTTAATAGGAAAAAAATATAGCTAACCAGGATAAGCAAGTTCATAGTCATAAAAAAATGCAAAGTATTGCAGCTCTATTGATCTTGAGGTACCTAGAAAACTCATAAGAGGTTAGTAAGCCTAATATCAATTCAGATCCTAGTTTTTAGTTCCTCACATCACCTGTCAGGTTGATCAGAGATGCCCAGGCTTTTCAAGTCATCATTAAAATAGAGGTGGCTTAGGGCACTTTGAGATATGTTATTTTGCTCCCACTCCCATTTCATCTGGGCTCCAGACAACTGAGGTTTTTTTAAAAAGATTGTTAGACTAATTGGTCAAGTACACATGTATTTCCATCAGTTTTCATAATTAGGTTGGCTTTTTTTTTTCCCTCAAAGCTTAGTTGGAAAAATGACAAAGGATGAGCTGTTTGTGTATCATTAATCTGTATCCTCATTAACTTAAGTAAGATCTTTAGTCAAAAAGAAAAGATTGGACTGATGATGGTTTCTGGCTGTTTGATTGTTTATCACTCTTTTTGTTATTTTTCACTCTCTACATCCCCTTTATTCAGCCAATTGTGAATATAAGCAATCAATAAAACTCCAGGTGCCATCGTTTGGCACTTCTCTTGCATATATTACATAAGATGGGGAAAATAAAACTGTATTATAGTTAATTGATAAAGTTTTTAAGAAAAACAACAAAACTTTGAACATTTTCAAGCCAACATAATGCAGTTGTATTTTGTAGGTATATATTTGTATAAAATTATGACTGGAACATTATTTTGACAAATATGTAATATGAACCCAGAAGAGGTATGCATAGTCATATACAGATTATATATCCCAATATATGTTCTATTAGCATTGATTTTACCTATAAATCAAGTGCACATGAGCATTTTTACCAATTGACAACTTTTGAAGAACTTCTGTAGATCTTATTCTTTTTCACATACTAACAAGAAGGAAAAAATATTGATATTTCTTTTGGTATCTAAGATATCAGTCAGCCAGTAAGCACTTGATAGGCATGTTATGCACTAGCTTATATGCAATAAAAAGTAATTTTCCAGTATGATTCTTCACATCAAAGTAAAATGGATTATAGAGGAAATCTTAACCACTAGACCTGTATAATCTCTATTAGAAAATATAGCAAATTATTAAGTATTTTGAAAATGAATTTTCAAATTTTTATTTTTAATAAAAATGGTATAACATTATATATATATGCACATAGTGAAATGATTCCTACTGTCAAGCTAACATATCCATCTCAAGTAGTTACCTATTTTTCAATGAGATCACCTGAAGTCTACTTTCTTAGCAAATTTCCACATCACCTATAGTATCATTAACTATAGTCCTCATGTTGTACTTTATAGACCTATTCATCCTATAGAACTGAAACCTTCTGCCCTTTGACCAATATTTTCCCATTCCTCTCACCTCTCCACCCTGGTAACCACCATTCTACTCTCTGTTACTATATATTCAAATTTTTTAGATTCTATGTATGAGACATCATGCAATTTTGTCCCTTCTATCTGGCTTATTTCACTTAGCATACTGTCTTCCAGTTTCATCTATGTTGTTGCAAATGGTGAATATATACAGTGGAATATTTTTCAGCCTTAAAATGAAAATGAGTTTTCTTAATTTCAAGTATGATACATGTTTTAAAGTATTTTTAACTGAGTGCTAATGAAAGATAAGCCAATAAAAAGAAAGTCTCCAAACTTACATAGTATATGGTGGCTATAATATCTCTTAACCTATAGTGATTAAATTTTAGAGCTCAGCAATTGAAAGAAGTCACCAGGGATACCAAGGATGCATCCTTGGTTTTATCACCTCTAGGCTTTAGATAAGTACCAATTTTTCAGTCAGTGCCCCTTCAATTTTAAATATACCTCTTAGATTCAGAACGAAAGAAATTATTTTGGCTATTAAATCAATTAAAAGCCTGCAGTCTGTAACTGAGCTATGACACATTCTGGAATAGAGTATTTGGGGTCAGGAATGTTGAGTTTTGGGAGTGTTTGCTAAATATGGCTGCTCCACAGTGCCATGAGAACTCCCATGCTCTTTTCCCCGCTTCACACTGTAGGGTAGAGGACTAGGTTTGAAAGTTGGTGTGGATTTTTTCACCAGCCCTGTTAAACAGGAGCCCTGAGATCTGTTCCTGGGCAGTGGCTCTGTCGCCATGGTTGTATGAATGACAAGCATAACAGAGAGACATTGAGAAGGCATATGTTGTTACAATATCCTTGCTGTGTGACTTGGAAGCAGAGAGGAAAACAACTGAATAGCAGTGTCCATTGAACATCTGGGGTTGATCTTGTTGATTGTGCCCAAGAATCATTGGCTGAGTCTCTCTTTGCTGTAATAACTGTGGCAGAACAAAACCAAGCAGCTCATTTCCCAGTTAGTTCTGCTTTAAGGGGTTCAATGGGCAGCCACTTGAAGTTCTGTTTCCTGTTTCTTACAGAACTCCAAATGTAGATTTGTCAAGATTGTGTAAGAAGCTTTTAATCATATGTCTCCTTCTTCCTTCTTCTCTCCTTACCTTGCTTACTTTCCTCCCTCCTACTTTCCTTTTTCCTCTCTCTAATTCCTTCTTTTCTTCCTTCCTTCTTCTCTTTTTTCTTCCTTCTTTTAATCTTTCTACATTCAAATTATGAATCACTGTTATGTATTAGATAATGTTGAAGCACCAAGGATACAGCAGCGAATAAAAATAAACAAAGTGCCTGCCAACATGGAGCTAATGAGGGGAAATAAAGCACACAACAAATAGGTAAACAAGGTATAAAATATAATATAATATATGCACTAAGGAGAAAAATAAAAAAAGATAAGAAAATAGAAAGCATTATTTTAGGTAGTGTGGTTGTATTGGTTTTTTAAGACTGCTGTAACAAATTATTACAACTTGGTGGCTTACAACAACATAAACATATGCTATAATAGTTCTGGAGACCAGAAATCCTAAATCAGCTTGTGGGCAAAGCTGTGCTCCCTCAAAAGGCTCTAGGGGAGGATCTTCCCTTGCCTCTTCCCATTTCTGGTGGTTCCATATATCCCATGCTTGTCATTGCATAATCACAGTCTCTACTTCCATTTTCTTCTGTCTCTTATAAGTACACTGTCATTGGGCTCACCTGGGTCATCCAGGATGATATAATCTCAATATTCTTAACCTAATTACGTTTTCAAAGCCTTTTTTTTTTCCCAAATAAGGTCACATTTACAGTTTCTGTTGATTAGGCCATTGACATATCTTTTTTTTGGCAGGAGAGACAACATTGAACCAGCTATGGTGACAAAAAATGCTCTTCGGATAAGTTGGTCAAGAAAGGGCTTTCAGATGAGATAATATTTGAACTGAGACCAGGGCAAAGTAAAGAAATGAGCCAATATGGAAAATTATATGATCAAAAATATGTAGTTCCCACTCATCCCCAAAAGGATTGATATCTTCACAAATGTTTGAAAACATCTATGAAGTATACTCTAAAAAGAGTTCTACACCCACCTTTTGGGGCCAGGAGTAAATGAAAGTGCTGGAAGCTTCTTGAATTTTGATCACAAGTTCTCATTGTGGTATCCATTCTCCATGCAAAGTTGTCTAGTAAAGCAGAACCTCCCTAACTCTCCTCCATTCTTCCCTTAAAATTTTATTTTTGCATACTACTAACATCTTAATTCTTCATAAAATTCATGTAGTCCTGGAAAGTCCATAATTTTCATAAATGTAGTTTGGAAGTACCAACTTGAGAAAAATGAGGAAGGGGTGAAATGTTCAGGGGTTTGGAGGGAAAAGAATAAGGAGAATGAACAAAGGGAGTGATTATTTCCCCAAATAAAATTAATCAACTTCAAAATGTACCTAAGAATTGACCACAGTAACCTTAGTGGATTTTAAATGCTGCTGGGAAGTGTCTTGTTCAGTGAAGGAAGGAAAATATTTTTTTTTCCTACAGGAAGAGATTCTCATTCTGCTATCTAACAAGAATTCTTCATGCTGGAAGCAGAACAATTTTATTATAAGGCAGAAAACAGCATGAGGTAGATCTGTTTTAGATTCTTCATAAAGGATTTTTTTTTTTTTTTTTTTTTTTTTACTCCTTAACCTAATATTTTACCTGTAACCCAGTTGTAAGCCATAGATATGAAGAGGTTGGTTATCTGTTCACATATTCTGCAAGTCAATGTCTCATACCCCTATCTCTCCAAGTGACCCAGTGCAATAATCAGCATTCCCAAAGTAAAAGGGAATACAGGTTTCCTCCCTTAAATATAGTTTTTATTAACCAGATAACACAAAACATTAAAACTAGAAGGCAACTTCTACATTTTATATTGAAGAAAAACTAGCTTTGTATTCAAGAGTTGGAAAACCTGATTCTTAAATCCATTTCTGAAATTCCATTTCCTCATCTAAAATGTGGCTAAATAACTGTTTTCATAAGATGTGTACAAATATTTTTCTCTTAATATCCTAAGTATTAAGTAGAGTTAAAGATAACCACCTCAAAGCATTTTAGCTTTGAGAACCCACTGAATGTTGGGACAACGTGGATAAACTTGCAAGCTATTATGCTATGTGAAATAAGCCAGACACAAAGAAAAATACTGTGTGATCTTACATGTGGAATCTAAAAAATTTGAATAATAGAAACAGAGAGTAAAAGAGTGATTACTAAGTGTGGGGAGGTGGGGAAAATGGGAAGATGTTGGTCAAAGGGTACAAAGTTGCAGTTATGTAGAATGAATGTTATAGAGATCTAATGTATAGAATGATGTCTATGTTAATAATACTATATTGTATACTAGAAATTTACTGAGAGTCAATTTCAGGTGCTCTTAACACACACATACAGAATGTAACTATGTGAGGAGATGGATATATTAATTAGCTTGACTATAGTAATCATTTCACTTTGTATATGTATATCAAATACCATGTACACTTTATATAAAATTTTATAAAAAATAGTGTTTTTTTAAAAAAATTTCTTTCCTCTCTCACTCTAGCTGTCATACAGAAGCTATGAGATGTGGACTATGTCTTCTTTCCAATGGGAAACAAAACTACTCACATTTCCTTTGCAATGAGGGTGATGAGCCTTCTAAGGAGCTCTCTAGTCTCTCACTATTGTACCTTCCTATCATCTCAAGTATTATGCTTATGCGTCCTTGCTCTTACCTATATAGTTAACCACATTCTCTTTCTCCAAAATCTTTTGCATTATCCTTGAAGCATGTTCTATTGATTTCCACCTTTAAAATAAAACAGAAGCATTCATTGCATCAATCACATTCTTCCCTTAACATTATCATTCAACCCTGACATCCTCTTCTAGTTACAATCTTTTCTACTTCTTTTAAAGTCAAATTTCTTGAAATAAATTTCTGCATGCATTGCATATGTTTTACAATTTTCTGCTCATCATTAAGCAACAGTAATCTGGCTTCTGCCTTCACTGATTGACTTGAAACTGCCATTTTTAGTGTCACCAGCAACTTCAATGTTTTAAATTCAACAGCAACAATTTAAACCATTGTTCCTTTTTCTAAGTTATTATTTTTAATATCCTCTATCTAACCCTTAAATAATACAGTTCATCATTGCTTTGTCTTAGGTCTTCTTCTCTTCTAATTTTACATATTTTTCCTAGGTCATTGCATTAATCCCAAAGTTGGCAGTTATTTTGGCCATGCTTCTAACTCAAAATTGTGTTTTAAGCCCATTTATCTCTTCCTAACTTGAGAATCCCGTATCTACTCTCTACTGATATCCCTAGTTTTATGAGACCAGGTATCTCAATTGCTACATAAGTAAAACTAATTTAATAATCTTCCTCTCTAAACCACATTTTTCTCTATGTTAGTCATTAATGTTTTCATCATCTATTCAGTTTATTATATTCAATGTGGTAGTGGCCATACTCTGCCTATCCAATAGATAACAAAGCCCTCTTGATTCTAACTCTGGAATAACTCCAGACTTTTTATACATATATACTATCAAAGCGCTAGTTTAAGTCTGCATAATCTTTCACCTGTAATATTGCAATAGCCTCCTAATTTGATTCCTTTCAGACACAATATCTCTGTAAAGTTCATCCAGCTAGAGAGATGTTCCAAAAATGGAAATTATGTCATATCATGTTTGGGTTTTCCTTTTGCCTTTGAGTAAAAACATAAGCCCTTAACAGGCCCACAGATATTGGCTAACCTGAACCATTAATTTGCTTCTGGAATTACAACACATTCTTTCCTCTCTAGAGATCTTCACATAGACTCTTCTTTTTGCTTACAGTTCTCTTAAACCAGCTGCACTTAACACACAGCAAAATCAAACTGCTTTGCCACTCCCATTCACCAAGTCAAAGTCAATGCACTTGTCAAATCTTGTTAACCCTCACCTATTCATACAGCATTTTTCTGACCATCCTGACTAAATGAGGTCTTCTCATTATCCTCTTTGATAGCAGACTCTGTGGCTTTGATAAATTATCAAAATTTTAGTTAAATGTAATATAATGTACCTGTTTAGTGTCTGTTTCTCAATTTGGACTATGAGCTACATAAGAGTGGGAAAATGTTATCTTCCTGGATATATTCTCAGTACAAATAAAAACATCTTGAAGACAGCCATGCCATATGAATTATAGAATGAAGAAGTAAAACTCCATTGGTTTGAAAGATAGCCATCACTTTCTCACTTCTAGGAATCAGACATACCAGCAATATCTCTCTGCTTTCTGGAAAATACCCTCTACTCTTACCCCAGTCAAATGTCTAGCTTTTCCATTGTTGTGAAGTTCAACTATTAGGGTATAAATCTACTGTTCTTTATCATGACATTTTATTGTTGTTTCAACAAATCAGTAGATCCTGGTATAATAAAGAGCTCTGGATTAATTAATTTTCTGTATCGACTTTAAACAGTACAAAAAGACAAATTCCTGTAGTAAAAAAAAAGTATTATGAACATGGAAAACTAGAAAGATATGCCACTTCAATGGTTGAACAGTTATTTAGTTTTAAGAAAATGAAAATACATGACTCAGTGACAATTACTTAAAATACTTAGGCAATTTCATTACTTCTCTAATTTATTTATAATCAAGTTATTTTCAATACAATTTTATTTAAAAGAAACACATCCAAGATTTTTCTTCTATCTAATATTAAGCTTTATAAGATTTAATAAGGAAGGTTCAATGTTCATAGATATACATTTATGTATTAAGCAAAAAATGATGTCTACTCTCTCACTTTACTCATTTTCAGTTAAAAGTCATTTTTGTTTTAATTTGATCAAATTGTTAACACTGGTTTCACCTTCTCCAAATAGATTAGTTTGGCATAAATAATGTCTTGTAAATTGATGTTACTTCAATTAATGATAGAGACTTTTAACAACTTCAGTTTCAAGAAATGCCATTAGATAATGAATTGGTCCTTTCCTTGGTTTTAAAAATGGCCTTGGGAAGGCTTATCATAATGAAGTCAGTGATGTCCTCTTAGAATGAGAATTGAAAAGTGATGACAATTTTTGACAAGAATAAATTAAAGACCCGGAAGATAATTTACTTTATTCCTTAAATATTAGGAATAAAGAGCAACAGAAGCCCCAAATAATATAATAATAAAGTACGACAACAGGTAAATTAGGAGGAAAAAATCAATGAGTTTCCCAGAACCATATACTAGTAAATCATTCTCTCTGAACTTAAGACACCCTCAACTCCATTACACGCTCTTTTAGAAAGCAGAGTATTTTTCTTCTTAAATTTGGGGAAAATGTACATTTTTAAAGTTTAAACTTAAATTTGTTTTCTCCTCTGACTTCTGTTTCACTAATAAAGGTAAAGATAATTAAATTGTCAATTTGTGCATTTTTTGAGACACATACATATAAATTCTTATGGATGTATGTTAGAATTCATATTGCATTTCCATTTGTATATGGTATTATTTCTTTAAATAAACCCTAATTAACATATGAAAGATAACAGTGATATCAGGAGGATAATAATAATAAGTTAACATTAATTAAGCACATATGGTGGTTAAACGTTGCTGTTAGTATACTATGTATATTAAATTATTTAATCCTCACAATAACTCTATGGTGAAGGTACCATTATTATCCTCATTCTTTAAGATAAACACCAAATTTCAGTGATTTGCCTTGGGACAAGCAATTGGTAAGTATACATGCAAACACATTCACGTTCAAGGAGTATTTTAGAGTTCCTATGTTGTTTCAGGTAATATGCTACATAACACACTGTCTCATTTCATTATCACAACACACATGAGGGAGATAATATTCAATCCTGACTCTTCTAAAGAAGAAACCAAGATAGAGAAACATTTAAACATCTTACCCAAGAAAGACTACAGGGACGTGAATGCAGCAACCAGGCTCCAAACTTGAACTCCCTTTATTAGCTATGTTGGCTCCCTGTATATCTTAACAGTACTGGGTTTTCCAAAGTGATAAAATGCTAATTTTCATATTTTTGTTATCCTGAGGTCATATTCAGCATTATTTAATGGACTACATATGCCCAACACATGCTAAAAAAAAGCAAAGGTTTTAGGTCTCTTCTTTGGGAAAACTCATTGCTATATAACCTAAAGTTTAAAAAGAAAAATAAAATCTCAAACTGTGTTCTATGAATTTTATTTTTTAATATGCCAAGTGAATTGGCCTTATGAAATCTTAGTCTTATGGCAAAAAGTCAAAATGTTCTCTATTAGTGTTTTGTTGGTTTGTTATTTAGGCTTCAGATAGCTTTTGCTGTGTAGCTGGAAAAGAGAATGGTACCATTTCAGGGTAGAGTTACTGAAATGCCCAAACTACAGCCCTATGTTATTATTGAGTTGGCACTGAGTTCAATAACTTAAAAACTGGTTCTACCTGGTAAGGATTAGCTAAATCCAACCTAATATTTTTTGGATTTAAAGAGGAAAGTTAATGGGATTGTGGCATGTACTGATAGACTCATGGAGTAGAAAGAGCATTTGACTGAGAATTTTAATTCTCAATGATTTTTCCCTCTAAGATGATTCTGTAAACTCTCCAGTCTAAATTTCCTCAAATGCTAAAATTCAGGAATCAGAGTAGACTATATCTAAGCTCACTTCCTGCTTAAAAGATTACATTTCAATAGTTGAGATGAGATGGCTAATTTTCATCCCTCCAGCTTTAAATGAGAGTGGACAAGTAATTTAGCACATCTTGCTTCAGTTTTCTTGTATGGAACATGAGAAATAAATATATTTTTTCCAATGCTTCTACATCAGTGCTGTCCAGTAGAAATATAACATGAGCCATACACATGAGTTTAAATTTTCTAGTGGTTACATTAAAAAAGTAAAAAGAAACAGGTAAAATTAATTCTTATTAGCTGATGAATTCAATATTATAATTTCAGCATATAATCAACATTAAAAATGTCACACTTTGAACAGCAAAAAAAATCAACATAAAATATTGATGATATATTGATGATATTTTTCATATTCTTTTTATGACCCTAGACCTTTGAAATTTGATGTATATTTTACATTTCAGCATGTCATGATGCAGATCAGCCACATCTGAAATGCTCATTAGCCACGTGCTGCTAGTGGCTACTAGTGGAAGAGTTAATTACATAATCTATTACAGCATGTTACACAGATAATGCTGCAGTTGGTATTACACTTGTTTTTATGATCTGCCTTACTTTATACCATATATTACTGCACCGTTAAACAGAGGACACAAAGACAGAAGAAATATTATAAATACAACCTGGAGTTTCCCATTTTAAATTAGATATCTCTATGATGCCATTTCCTGAAAGTTAGAGGCAATATGGTAGAGAGGATGGAAATTAGGCTTTATAATCTGAAAGACTTGAATCAGGCCTACTTTCCCCACATAGGATGTGTGTGTGTGTGCATTTGTAATGTGTGTATATGTTTCCTGTCATACAATGTTCCCTTTCTGAATTATATTTCTCTCATCTGTATAATGAGAATAACAACACTTCACAAGCACGTAGTTATGATGACTGTCTGGCATTCTACTCAAATATGATCACCTTCCCTTACCATATTCTCCCATCTCTTGAATTTGATTTAGTCTTTGCCACTCTCCAGAATCTTACAGCTGCCTATAGAGATGCTGAACATAGTTATACAAGTATTACATAGCACAATTTAAATACATTGGTAATTTGTTTCCTAGAATTGAAGAGCTGATTGCTGTCATTTATTTATAAATAAAAATCCATATAACTCCATCAGCCAGATAATTTCATGAACTGCCAAAGAAATTAGTAGTAATCATACTGATATTGATGCTAATCATTACCTATTACTGAAGGTATACATCTGTATCTATCTGTGATTCCATGCTTGGAATTTTTCAGACATTTAATTTGATTCATAAAAATCATATGCTGATATTGTTTTTTCATTTTATTAACTTTGAGTTTTACAAACGGTTTGTCAATTTGATGTATAACCTGTTTGCTTCTAACCTTGTGAAGCATTTTTTATAATGGTTACAATCCTTTAAACAATATGCTTGACACTGGTACATAGATAGAAAGTTAAGAAAATATAATAAATAGCCGAGAAACAAACCCAAGGAATATATGAATTTAATGTATGTTGAAGTTAGCATGTTGTATCTGTGAAGATAAAATGGACTTTTGATACTTGACATCTCTTGCTGGAATAGTGAGCATTATTTAGGCCCTTGTGTTCAGTCCCTGGTATTTTCTACATATTGTCTCATTTTATCTTCACAATGATGATAAGGTTTAAGTATGAATATTATTTACAATATATGGCTCAGGAGAAAAGCTGAGAGAGTTTTAGTGACTTCCTCATTCTCATGCAGATAGAAAATTGCAGAGCCCAGATCTCTTTGATGATAACTTCTTTTTTTTTAATCAGTAAGATTTTTCTCTAATGTCTTGAAGAGAAGTCAGACCTTTTAAAGGCCACTTAATTTTCTGCTTCTTTTTTTAACATATAGTTTTGTTTCCCTTTCCCTTGTCTCTTCTTCAACTTCTTTCTTTTGTTTCTTCTCCTCTTTCTTTGTCTCCTCCTACACAATCTCCTCCCTGAATGAGGCTGACACCCACAGACCCCATCATTTCCTGATCTTCTATGGAATTTAGGGGTTTTGGTTGGGGGAATGGTGTTACCTGAGGTCCATCCCTGACACCCTGGATATGTTTTTTCTTTCTATGTGGTAAATTACATGTTGGTACGTTCCCCCCTGTATCCCGTCTTGCCTGTACTTACCTGAGATACAGATATGAAGTTTTCCGGATGAGGATGGTATGGTAGATTGTAAGTACCAAAAATAGTCACACATTATTTTCTGGTTCACATGCACTTCCAGAGTCTTGGTTATCCCCCTAAAGAAGGGGAGTTTATTTCCCTCCCAGTGAAACTGGATGGGTTTTTGTGATTGTTCTATGAATAAAATGGGGCAGAATAATTCTGTGTGACAAATGAGGATTGTTTATAAAAGGCTATACAGTTTCTACCAGACTCTCTCTCTGTTGGATATTAGCCTTTGAAGCCTTGAACCACCACATAAAAACCCAGTTGCCCCAAAGCTGCTGTCTTGAAGGGACCATGTGAAAAGAACATCCAGGTGGAAGGATGTTTCTGAGGGGCCCCAGCTTTTCCAGTTTAATCAGTCTTTCCAGCTCAAGTGCCAGACGCATGTGTGAGGGAGCCTTCAGATGAGCCCAGCTCTGCCCTATTTGACTGCAAACACATGAAACCCTGAGTGGGAACTACCTAGCTGAGCTCAGTCCACTCCAGAAATATGCGTGATAAAAATAAAATGGTTGGTGTTTTGAACCACTAAGTTTGGAGTTGACATTTTATTAACTAATAGATAACTGGAACATATGGTAACTTCTTAATGTTCACATAGAGATACAATTTTTTTTTTAATTACACACAATTCCTATTACCATTTCCATGAAAATTTAGGAAAAGTAGAGTTATTTTATTTAGGGTACATACTTTGTACTATAAATCTCTCTAGTTTATTTTGTTAATTAGGTAAAAAATGCTATTGATGCATTTTTTATCTGACTGTCATTGAATGGTACTTTACAGACTTTGCACAGCACTCATGTGGTATCATAATTAAGCTTTTTAAATTAATTAGGCCAATAAAAACAATTAAATCACAGAAAGACTTCTTGGGTCACTTGGTCCAAGATCCATCCCACATTAAAGTTTTCAGACAGAAACCAATGACCGCCAAGGGTCAGTATGTTCAGGAGATTTCACGGTCTGGGAAAGAAAGAGGATCCTAAATTATGCCAATTGGACTTATGGATAATTCACCATTTGGGAGGCCTGCCATGTATATTATTTCGCTAAAAGATAACAGCATTTAGCATAATAGCACAAAGATGAAGCGGTGATTTTTATACACATATGTTGTGTTCATGAAATCTAATGCAGAGTTATACTGATAAATTTATGTATAAAGTGAAGGAGTTTAAGAGAGGAAACAAAGTTACTATTTCCATTCTGCTTGTTGCTGAAGAGTCATTTTAAGTGTTTTCTGATGCTGGCTAATGAATAACAGGACTTCAGGCTTTCCACACAATGAGTCTAGGCTGTCACTCTTTGTCCCTAATCTGCAACACCAACTCTGTACTTCCCATTGACCACTCACAAATAGGAGCCCTATTATTTTTGTTTATATTCTGTCTGCTCAGGCTCTTTGTTCATACAAATCTAGCACAAGGCCTGTTAAACAATACTCAGGGAATGTTAGATTATGTGATAGTTATGATAATGTTTATGATGATAGTAGGGTGTATTTTCTTAAATCTTTAGGGTTTTAACAGTAAAGATCATTTATCTGGTGACTTTTTTTCCTTTTAAAGGTGCAGAAATTTGGAAATTTTAGAAATTTCTCAAGCTGAAAGAGCCTCTGATGTTCAATTTATTCTATGCATTATAGCATGTTGCATATAAATACAAATTTATACATTAAAAAATAATAAATTATATAATATATAAATAAATCTGGTATTAGATGTATAATGGAATATCTTATCATTTTTTCTTATACACTTTTACTCATCATTTCAAATACTAATGACATTCTTCTCTTCAACTATTCTGAGATTTTAAGATTTCAACTAAGAAGACATATGCATTAAGCTGTCCAAGAATCAAGCATTAATGGATTGAAACAGACCACAGTTCTCTAGGTCCCAGCAATTTCTGAAGTATGCATAATGGATGCTAAGACTAAGAGACTATCCTCTGACCTAAATAAACCTGAAGCATTAATTCTAGTGGAAAATTCCACTAAAAATAAACAGCAATAAAGTGAAGAAAGAATGTGGCCTTCTTTAACTGTAAGAAATTATAACCGAGTAGTGTAGTCCAAATTACAGACAAAAATACATTTTCCAAGAAGAAAAAAATATCTATGAACTGAAGTAAGTATAGGTATTTTTCCCAGGAGGGTTAGTGCATTCATAAAACTTCTGTTTATAATTGCAAATTTGATGACTGCTATCTCTTTATCTATCATTTTTATGGTCGACAACTTAGGTAATTAGAAGATCCAGTTTACTTTCTTGACCACATTTCATCATAGCAATAGTTAATCTAACGCTATACAAATGTATTAAACGTATACAAACTTATTTTAAAAACCAAGTACATTTTCTCCTATTTTGAGTACAATACACATTATCATTTTTTTTTCAATTGCACAGGGGCTTTATTCAGATTCTGTCTGTGCTATTTCTTATGGAAGAATATCAAACATACAAATAGCATCTTTCTCTATGGTCATTTGCATGTATCCTCTTCAGATTCAGATTGAGATTTACCTAATGATAATTCAACTATTGATTTGGAGAAGCAGTGTGTGCTTGTACATATATTTTCTAATTAAACTTCTTACTGTGAGGGTAATGTGTTTATTCCCATCTTGCTTAAAAGGAAATTGAGGAATTGAGGTTGTTTGGGGCCCAGGGCAGGCCACCCCTAAATATACCTCAATGGCATATTGATTATTTCAAATTAAAATTACTTGAGAACTGGCCAATGCAGGAGGGAAATTTTGACCCTTCTCTCTGTCTCCCTGAAAGCAGGAAATATGTCTCCCACGTGAAAGGTGCCCTCCTTATACCAGGAGTTCAAAGACATACTTATCACCAGACATAGGGAATTCAGGACCGAGAAGGCTATGTAAACAAACCTTATTACTGTTTTACTAATTTACTACCCAAGCCCAAACTTTGCTTAAATTCCTTACTTATTAAGCACCCAAAGCTTAAGTTTCTTTGTCTTGTCAATTTTTTGTCTAAAAAGTATAAAAGATGTCTGCTTTGGCCACTTCTTAGGTGCCATTTCTATGAGACCTCTGTAGGCACAAATTAAACTTGTTTTGTTTTCATCTGCTAATCTGTGTTGTGTCAATTTTATTATTAGTCCAGTCACAAGAACTCAAGAGGTGTAGAGGGGGAAATTTCACCCCCCATGACAGTTGGCAAGCCAGTCAGGAGGCTGGTTGGACCCCTACCCCAAGGCTGCCACAGCTGAGAAACACTGGGACATCTGACAAGTGCTGGCAGATGGTAAAATTTCTTACCACAGCAGCCTCCTGGATCTCTGCCTGCAAGACCTGGTGGAAGGAAAAGTGGTGAAAGTCCTTTCTCTCTCTCTCTCTCTCCACTTAGATAAGAAGGAGAAAATATTTGTGCAGCTAGTTCCTTATGACAGAGCAACTCTGATATTTGGTAAATGAGTACTGTTGGTTTGTATTGATCCATTTCTCCCACAGATGGTCACTATTTTTCTTTGTCTCTGTTGTATTGCTTGTCATAACGTGGAAGAACCATAGGGCAGAACAGCAGGCAAAGGCCCTTTAGAAGCCTGCTCTTTGAGCCGCCCTCACATACTGGTGGGTTAAGGTCTCTCACAAGATCAGCATCTGTTTAAACAAACTTTGCTGTGGGTCCTCTATGTAAAAACCAGATGAAGTTTTTCCTTCCACCTTGTTCTATGTCTTGAAAGTTGGCTTTGTGTCCAGTGAGACTATTGTCTCTGGTCTCCTATATCTGGAAGGTGCATTCACCACAGTGCATCTGGTGGGCAGCCCAATAGGTGGGGGTTAAGACAAAAATCACAAGCAGCACTCTTTTTCCTGCCATGCCAGATCTCAGGGGAATTTGTCATAAGAGCTCCCAGTCCATAAAGGGCCTTTGTCATCTCAACCTTTGTTGTCTTGTTGTGCTGGAAAAGTCCCATTCCAGTAGTGCCTGCCTGGTGTCTCAGATTAGGAAGTCTATGAGTGGAGGCATAACACATTTTCCTGGGAAACTGGAGACACCATTTTCACTACACCATTCTTACCTCCTGTAGCAATGAAGGGCTTTGACATTCTTAGACTAACTCTGGAAGTAAACGCTCTGGATCTTAGGAGGGCTACATCCTCTCTTGTGAGACAGGTTTTGTGTCTTTGGTTAAGCCATAAAAAAGGCTTACTGATCTGAGTTGCTATTTGAAATTATATAAGATCTTACTTGTCAATGACCAGATAATGGATCCTTTAAGTTATCTATATTTAATAGGAAAAAATTTTTTTTGAAATTTTAAGACCACTCATCATAAACAGCTGTCAAGTTGGTACTGATGGAGGAATCAAACTGAAGGGGAAAAAAAAAGGATAATGACTAGCCATTAGACTTAAAAAGTCCAACATAAATTCTATTTCTAAACTACCCCATCTCCTCAACAATTCCCTAGGTCTTCCTACAAATAATTAGAAAATAACTGAGCTGGAGGCCAATATTCAAGGGCAATAATAAGAATTGTCTTTATCTTACAAATCTCTACAGAACTGGAACTACAGCTCTAAAAACAAATGAAAACCCACTTAAATTTATCAGCCTTAAGTTCTCACTTATTTTTCTCCAAATGCTTATAGATATTGTAAAAAATCAGGGTATAGCAGCAAAATTGTTCTGTACTTAAGAAGACAAAAAAATTGAATAATAATTACGCTAAGACTTATGATAATAGAGAAATATACTCCAAAACTCTTAGGATAAAACTTATATTTTCATTCTCTGTACATTAAGTTATAAATCTTATCATGTCTTTGAAATGTAAACACAAACCACATCACCTGAGAATGAGCCTGGATTAACTCAATTAGTGGAAACTAAAAATAAAAAAAGGGAGAGAAAAACATTTTTCCCCCTTCTAGTTTTATTGAGACATAAATGACACATAGCACTGTATAAGGAGTACTGCAAAGTGATTTGACTTACATACAGAAGGAAATGATTATCACAATATGTTTCGTGAACATCCACATAAAAACAAAATTAAAGAAATAGAAAATTTTTTCTTCTGATATGATATCTTAAGATTTAATCTTTTAACAACTTTCATATATAACATACAGTAGTATTAATTGTATCTATCATGTTGTACATCACATCTTTAGTACTTATTTATCTTATAACTGGAAGTTTGTACCTTTTCACTGCCTTCATCCAATTCCCCCGGCCCCCAGTACCCACCTTCTGGTAACTACAAATCTGATCTTTTTTTCTATGAGTTTTTTTTTGAAATATAATTAACCTATAACAGCATGTTAGTTCCTGTTATATAACATAGTAATTTGATATTTCTATACATTCAAAATGATCACCATGATAAGTCTAGTTACCATCTGTGAACATACAAATATATTACATAACTATTGATTATATTCCCCACACTACATTTCATACCCTCAGGTACACATTTATTTTTCAACTGGAAGTTTGTACCTCTTAATCACCCCCCAACCCCTCTGCCTTCTGGCAATCACATTTGTTCTTTGTATCTATAGCTCTGTTTTGCTATATTTGTTCATTTGTTTTGTTTTTGCAATTCCACATATAAGTGAAATTACATAGTATTCTTCTTTCTCTATCTGACTTATTTCACTTAGCATAATACCCCCTAGGTTCATCTATGTTGTCCCAAATGACAAGATTTCATTCTTTTTTTTATAGCTGAGTAATATTTCATTGCATATATTGCCACAGATTCTTTATCAATTCATCTATCATTGGGCACTTAGATTGCTTCCTTATCTTGGCCATTGCAAATAATGTTGCAATGAACAAAGGGGTACATATATCTTTTCAAGTTAGTGTTTTTGTTTTCTTTGGATAAATACCCAGGAGTGGAATTCCTGGATGGTATAGTGGTTCTATTTTTAATTTGTTGAGGAATATCCATACTGTTTTTCGTAGTGGCTCTACCAATTTAGATCTCCATTAACAAAGCACAAGTGTTTTCTTTTCTCTGCATCCTTGACAACGCTTACTATTTGTTTTTTTGTTTGTTTGTTTGTTTGTTTTTTTGATAATAACAATTCTGACAGGTGTGAGGTGATATCTCATTGTGGTTTTGATTTGCATTTTCCTGATGATTAGTGATGTTGAACATCTCTTCATATGCCTTTTGGCCATCTTTGTGTCTTTGGATTAGTTCTATTGAAACTAAAGAAAAGAAAAAAAAAGGAAGGAAAGAAGCCTTTTTAAACACAAACTGCTAAAAGACACTCTTGCCCAACTGAAATCACAGCAAGGGTGGAGATCAATCAAGATAGTGAATTAGAAGGACACGGAACGCACCTCTGCCCAAAAACACATAAAAATTACATCTACTTGTGGAATAATCTTCACTAAAAATGAATTAGAAACTAACAGAAATGTTTTAAGAAAGAAGGGAAGGGAAAAGAAGCAATCAGTCAAGACCTGTCCCCCCAGGAGGGACTCAGAGGAAAAGGGAAAATACACAGGAGAAGATCCACCCTGGGGTTGAGGGGTTTAAGCTACATATTGGGTGCCCCCATCCTCGGGTCCAATGTAGGGAAAACAAGCTCCCTTGGTTGGTTTGAAGGGCTGCTGGGACTAATAGGAGAGCTGTGGCAAGTATGGACTCCACCTGTGAGGAACAGACATGTGCTGGCTTGCTCCAAAGGCAGGGCAGAGTTGGACTGAGGACTGCTCTAGTGACTGCAGTGGTGTGTGCTCCATCCTGAGATAAGTGAACACTCCAGCCTTGCTAACTTCAAGTTACTTCTCCACACTGGACTGGCGGGTGCCATGACCAGGGAGAAAGCCTGGCTGTTGGATGTAGAGGTGACTTGGACATGAGGTGGTATCTGAGAGAGGTGGAGGTGGCCATGGCTGGAGCTTAGACAGGCAGGGCATCAGGGGCTCAAGGGTGACCCTGATGTCTGACCAAGGCTGGACCACCACAGCCCACACCTCAATGCATGCCCAAAGCCCACATGAGCCCTGTCTGCCACAAGAGGATGAGGGCAGTGGAGGCTGGGGGTAGTGATCACCTGTGATGGACAAAAGACACTCAGACCTGAAGCTGTATCTGAGGAGGGTGGGGGAAGATATTGCTGGTGCTTACACAGGTGGAAAATAAAAGGCATCTGTTTATGGCCATCCCACTACAATGTGCATGGGCCTCTCTTGCACCAGCACTGCTCCCCTCTTGAGCAAAGGTGCCAGTGCTGGGAAAGAGGAGACCCCACACTTAAAGTGAACAGAGACAAATTGGACCCAATCCTCAGGGATTCTGCTCTGGAAATTTGGGATCCAATCATACACCTGGGTAATGATGGCCACTGAGGAGAGGGGAAGCCCTGGTTCAAACCTGGCTCCAGTCCTAGCACCTCCATGTGCAGCCCAACCTCCTACCAAGGTGATAGCTGCCAGCACATCCTGAGGAAAGATGTGACTTGTGATTATGTCAAATCCAGCTCTCCCAAAAAAGGCACTGGGCACACACAGACTGTATAGAGGTGCTCCCATATAAGGACAGCACTTTAAGACTGCAATATGTAACTGATTCACTTAATTCATAGACAGAGAAAATTTGGCAAAATAAGAATACAGAGGTACTGGTTTCAATTGAAAGAGTATGAGAAAAATCACTGAAAAAATAAATAATGAAATAGAAATAAACAATTTATCAGATGAAGAATTCAAAGCATTAGTAATATGAATGATAATAAAATTAGGGAAAATAATAGATGAACAAAGTACAACTTATTTAATGGAACCAGAAAATTCAAAAAAGGACCAGTCAGAACTGAGGAATACAGTACCTCAAAAAAAAAAAAAAAGAAAAAGAAAAACTAGATGGAATTAATAGATGACTAAGTGATGATACACAAGAACCTGTAAGTGATCTGGAAGATAGGATAATGAAAATCACACAATTAGAACAGCAAAGAGAAAAATAAATTAAAAAATGAGAACAGTTTAAGTGATCTCTGAGATAAAATCATGTGTACCAACATTTGTATTATAGTGGTGATAGAAGGAGAAAAGAAAGAAAAGGAGGGTAAAAATGTATTTAATGAAATAAATACATTTCATTATTTGGATATATCTGGATAGAGGAAGCACAGAGAGTCCCAAACAAGATGAACTCAAACAGATCCACAACAAGATATATCACAATTAAATGGCAGAAGTTAAAGATAAAGAGAAAATTATAAAGTCAGCAAAACCAAAGAGTCATATACAAAGAAATCCTCCTATGGGTATAAGCTGATTTTTCTGCTGAAACATTGCAGGACAGAAGGGAGCATCATGATATATTCAAAGTGCTGAAAGGGAAAACCCTTCAAACTAGGATGGTAAACCCAGCAAGATTATTATTTAAAATTGAAGGACAGATAAAGAACTTCTCAGAGAAGCAAAAACTAATAGTCCATCAATACTAAACCATCACTAAAAGGAATGTTAAAGGGTCTTCTTTAAGTGAAATGGCTATAACAAGAAGTAAGTATCTATAGGAAAATCCCACTAGTAATGGCAAATATATAGCAAAGGCTGAGGATCAACCAGTTAAGTAAGCTAGCATGAAGATTAAAAGTCAAAAATTATAAAGCAAATATAACTACAATAAATAGTGAAGGAATAAACATTAAAATGTAAACTTTGACATCAAAACCACAAAATGTGGAGGAGAAGAGTAAAAAATGTAGATCTTTTAAAATGTGATTGAGGTTAAATGACTAACAGATTACAACAAATAGATATAGTTATAGGTCAACATATATGTACCACATGGTAACCGTAAAATGTAACCTACAATAGATACACAAAAACTAAAAATAAAGGAACACAGCATACTACTAGAGAAAATTCACCAAACCACAAGGGTAGATACAAAAAGAAGAAATGAACAGAGAAGAACTGCAAAACTACTGGAAAACAAGTAACAAAATGGCAGTAAGTATATACCTATCAATAATGACTTTAAATGTCAATAGACTAAATGCTCCAATCAAAAGACAAAGTTAGGGACTTCCCTGGTGGAGCAGTGGTTAAGAATCTGCCTGCCAATGCAGGGGACATGGGTTCGAGCCCTGGTGCAGGAAGATCCCACATGCCGCGGAGGAACTAAGCCTGTGCACCACAACTACTGAGCCTGCACTCTAGAACCTGCAAGCCACAACTACTGAGCCTGTTGCCACAACTACTGAAGCCCACATGCCTAAAGCCTGTGTTTCACAACAAGAGAAGCCACCGCAATGAGAAGTCCATGCACCACAATGAAGTGTAGCCCTCACTCACCACAACTAGAGAAAGCCTGCACACAGCAGTGAAGACCCTTTGCAGCCAAAAAAAATAAATAAATCCTTGTTTAAAAAAAAAAGAAAAAGACAAAGGGTGGCTGATTCAATAAAAAACAAGACCTTTCAATATGCTTCTAACAAGAGACTCAATTCAGGGCTAAAGACACACACAGACTGAAAGTGAGAGGATATAAAAATATATTTCATGCAAATGAAAATGACAAGAAAAGGGGGTAGTAATATACATATCAGATAAAATAGACTTTAAAACAAAAGCTATAACAAAAGACAAAGAAAAGGATTATATAATCATAAAGGGATCAGTACAAGAAGAGGATACTATACTCGTTAGTAATATGCACCCAATATAGGAGAACCTAAATATATAAAACAAATACTAACAGACATAAAGGGAGAAATTTACAATACAATAATAGTAGGAGACTTTAACACTCCACTTACATCAATGAACAGATCATCCAAACAGAAAATTAATAAGACAACAGTTGTTCTTAAATGACACAATAGATCAGTTGGACATAATAGATATCTACAGGACTTTACATCCAAAACCAGCAGAATACACATCCCATTCAAGAGCACACAGAATGCTCTCCAGGTTAGATCACTTTCTAGGCCACAAAACAAGTCTCAACAGGTTTAAGATGATAGAAATTATATCAAGCATTTTTTTCCGACCAAATGGCATCAAACTAGAAATCAATTACAGGAAGAAAAATGTGAAAAGAATAAACACATGGAGACTAAACAACACACTACTTAAACACAAGTGGACCAATGAAGAAATCAAAGAGGAAATTAGAAAATACTTAGGGAAAAATGAAAATGGAAACACTTCAAAATCTATGGGATGTTGCAAAAACAATTCTAAGAGGAAAGTATACAGGAGTCAAGTCTTCCTCAAGAAACAAGAAAAATCTCAAATAAACATCCTAACCTACCACTTAAAGGAATTAGAGATATGACCCAAATAAACAAAATAAGAAATGAAAAAGGAGAAATAATCAATACCACAGACATACAAAAACTCATAAAAGAATACTATGAACAGTTATTTGCCAACAAATTGGGCAACCTAGAAGAAACAGAAAAATTTCTGGAAACACACAACCTGACAAGACTGAATCCAGAAGAAATGGTCAATCTGAACAGACAATCACTAGCAGTGGAATTGAATATGTAATAATAATAATAATAATAAAACTCCAAACAAACAGAAGTTCAGTACTGATGGCTTCACAGGGGAATTCTCACAAACATTTAAAGAAGAGGTAATACCTATTTTTCTCAAACTATTTCAAAAATTTGAAGAGATGGGGCTTTCCTGGTGGGACAGTGGTTGAGAGTCCACCTGCTGACGCAGGGGACAAGGGTTCGTGCCCCGATCCGGGAAGATCCCACATGCCACGGAGCGGCTGGGCCTGTGAGCCATGGCTGCTGGGAGCCATGGCTGTCCAGAGCCTGTGCTCCACAACGGGAGAGGCCACAACAGTGAGAGGCCTGCATACTGCAAAAAAAAAAAAAAAAAAAAAAAAAAAAAAAAAATTTGAAGAGGGCAGAACTCTCCCAAATTCATTTTACAAGTCTCAATTACCTTAATACCAAACCAGAAAAAGACACTCCAAAAAAATAAATTATCTCTGTTGAATATAGATTCAAACATCCACAACAAAATATTTGCAAACTTAATCATCCAGCAATATATAAAAAGGATCATACCTCATGATCAATTGGGATTTATTCCAGGGATGCAAGGATGGTTCAATATTCACAAATCAATTGACGTAGTACTCTGAATTTTAAAAAGGAAGGACAAAAATCTCATGATCATTCAAGAGATACTGAAAATGCATTTGACAACAATCAACATCCATTCATGGTAAAAATTAAAAGTTGGTATAGAGGGAACATATTTTAACATCATAAAGGACATTTATGACAAATCCACAGTTAAAATCATACTCAAAAGTGAAAACCTGAAAGCCTTTCCTCTAAAATCAGGAACAAGACACGGATGCCCACTCTTGACACTTCTATTTAACATACTGTTGGAAGTCCTGCCACAGTGATCAGACAAGAAGAAGAAAGAATTAAAATCATCACTATTTGCAGATAACATGATACTATACATAGAAGAACCTAAGGTTCCACCCCAAAACTATTAGAACTAGTACATGAATTCAATAAAGTTGTAGGAAACAATAGAGAGATTTCTGTTGCTTTTTCTATACACTACTAATGAACTATCAGAAAGAGTAAGCAAGAAAACAATCATGTTTAAAATAGTATAAAAAATAATAAAATACCTAGGGATAAACTTAACCAAGGAAGTAAAAGAACTATACAGTAAAGACTATAAAACATCAATGAAGGAATTTAAAAATGATGTAAAGTAATGGGAAGACACCCATTGCTCTTGGATTGGAAGAAATATCGTTAAAAAGGCCTTACTACCTAAAGCAATCTACAGATTTAATGCAATCCCTATCAAAATACACATGGCATTTTTGCACACAACTAGAATAAATAATCCTAAAATTAGTATGGAAACAAAGACAATCCTGAATAGTGAAAACATTTTGATAAAGAACAAAACTGGAGGAATCTTGTTACCTGACATCAGACTATGTTACAAAGCTACTGTAATCAAAACAGTATGGTACTAGCACAGACCCAGATACATAGATCAGTAGAATAGAATATAGAGACCAGAAATAAACCCATGAACTTATGCTCTATTTATCAATGACAAAGTAGGAAAGAATATACAATGGAGAAAAGACAGACCCTTCAATAAATGGTGCTGTGAAAACTTTTGCACAGCAAAGTAAACCATCAACAAAACAAAAAGTCAACCTACTAAATAGAAGAAAATATTTTCAAAAGATATGAAAAATAAATTGTTAATATTCAAAATATATAAACAGTTGATACAACTTAATATCAAAAAAGAAGCCACCCAATTAAAAAATGGGTCGAAGACCTGAATGGACATTTTTCTGAAGAAGGCATACTGATGGCTAATAGACATATGAAAATATGCTCAACATTGCTAATCATTAGAGAAATGCAAATAAAAACTGCAATGAGATATCACCTTACACATGTCAGAATGGCTATCATCAAGAAGTCTACAAGTAACAAATGTTGTTGAGGATATGGAGAAAAGGGAACACTTGTACACTTTTGGTGGGAATGTAAATTGGTGCATCCACTATGGAAAACAGTATGGATGTACCTCAAAAAACTAAAAGTAGAGCTACCATATGATCCAGCACTTCCCCTCCTTGTGGAAGAAAACAAAAACACAAATTCAAAAAGATATATGCACCCCAATGTTCATATCAACATTATTTATAATAGCCAAGGTATGGAAGCAACCTAAGTGTTCATCAACAGATAAATTGATAAAGAAGTTGTACATATATAAATATATACAATGGAATAATACTCATCCATAAAGAAGAATGAAATTCTGCCTTTTGTAAAAACCTAGAGAGTATAATGCTTAGTGAAATAAGTAAGACAGAGAAAGACAAATGCTCTATGTTATCACTTATATGTTGCATCTAAGCAATAAAACAAATGAATTAAGTAACAAGACAGAAATAGACTCACAGATATAGAGAACAAACTAGTGGTTACCAGTGAAGGAAGGGAAGGAGGGAGAAGCAAGATAGGGGTATGGGATTAATATATACAAACTACTATGCCTAAAATACATAAGCAATAAGGATATATTGTACAGAACATGAAAGTATAGTCACTGTTTTATAATAACTTTAAAGAGAGTATAACCTATAAAAATACTGAATCACTATGTTGTCTACCTTAAACTAATATAACATTGTAAGTCAACTACACTTCAATTAAAACATATTTAACTCCATGAGACTGAATAAACTGTGGAAGATGATTATAATTTTTTCTTTGAAGGCTTGCTTTTTTTTAAATGTTTTGTTTCTCCAGATTTGAAGGAACCTTTTCTAGTTTCTCTTATACTAACTGTGATTAGAGTAATTTGGTAAATTTTACTGCTGTAAGAAGAATTGAAAAATTTATTTTTCTCCCTACCGGATCCCTCCTGAATTCAGAAATTTCCAGTGAGCATTATTATTTTCTTGGCAATATAGTTATTTGCATAAGTTTAATAAGAATCTCTTCTTATAACAGGACAAACTGGAAGCATTGACTATATTACCAAAGCTTTGACTGGAATGTCATATTTGAGAAAGACATACATAAAATCAAACATGACCAGACTGTTTTAAGGAACTAAGGTTGTCTTTATGGAGCCAATAAAGCCTCATGGAAAATCAGCCTGCTACCTTATTAACAGGGTTCCCAACAGCCTTACCAGATGAGTGAGGAAAGTCACTTCCAGGTAGGCCCTGGAACCTCAGGATATTTTGGGGACCTGAAGAAAAGAGAAATTCATCCAAATCTATAGATATTGCAAGCAAAGTCAATGAAAAATCTTTGGCTTGGCTTCTTAGCCTCAAGAGGCTATTAAAAGTCCAGCCTGGAGAGTCCTTATATAAAGTTTCAGCAAAGCATATTTAAAAGAGCCTATATGCTCAATTACTTTTATTGCTAGACTTGTGTAAATAACCAGGCCAAGTTTATTGAATCTAGATTTATTCTGTGCAAATTAGTCTTAATTTGGCTATCTTTTGTAAAACTGGGGGCTAATTGTAGAAAGAAAAATTATGTTTCAGCAGAAATATAATAACACATTTATGGATACCAGATTCTAGTTCTGTTAATTTTCTTTGAGGTTTTGGTTATTTACCGATAAATTGGACTGGACCCTGAATTTTTCTATTTTCCTTCAATATCTGGATACAACTGTCCAAACTAACATTTTCAGTTTTATCCCATCCTTTTGATTTCAAATCATTAAGAAATAAAACTGCCCTTTTCCCTGAAGTCCTACAAACTAAAGCTAGACATCTTAATATAAACTTCAGAGAAATCACCACAATAGCTCATGTTTAAACAATCTTCATGCCTGTTGCTATATGAGCCACTCAGAAAGTTTACCTGAACACTGATGACAAACATCAGAGACATTGCAAACTGCCAAAGATGCTTCAATCTGATGTCTAGCAATCTTGACTTGACAGCCTCCTGGGCTCAGAAACTGGTTGATAATCTGCTCCAATTATTAACGTTTATTTTTCTTTTGTTTCCATAGACATGCCTCTTAGTAAATCTGATTGCTTATGCAGTGTAGTCCTGTCTTTGGGAGCCTACATGCATCACCACCTCCTAAAACAAGTTTAACTGAACTGACCTATTGTCAAGAGAAAGAGGCTGATTCAATGAGATGAAGCAATCTGCCTGCTGAACTCTTTTTTTTTTTTAATTTTTTAAAAATTGGTGTATAGGGCTTCCCTGGTGGCGCAGTGGTTGAGAGTCTGCCTGCCGATGCAGGGGACATGTATTCGTGCCCCGGTCCGGGAAGATCCCACATGCCGCGGAGCGGCTAGGCCCGTGAGCCATGGCCGCTGAGCCTGCGCGTCCGGAGCCTGTGCTCCGCAACGGGAGAGGCCACAACAGTGAGAGGCCCGCGTACCGCAAAAAAAAAAAAAAAAAA
>NC_041225.1:3667351-3715059 GCF_002837175.3 Physeter macrocephalus | reverse complement strand
GTGTATAGTTGCTTTACAATGTTGTGTTAGTTTCTGCTGTACAATGAAGTGAATCAGCTACATGAATACATATATCCCCTCCCTCTTGGACCTCCCTCCCACCCCCACCATCCCACCCATCTAGGTCATCACAGAGCACTGAGCTGAGCTCCCTGTAGTATACAGCAGGTTCCCACTAGCTATCCATTTTACACATGGTAGTGTACATATGTCGATCCTAATCTCCCAATCTGTCCCACCCTCCCCTTCCCTCTCTGTGTCCACATGTCTGTTCTCTACGTCTGCATCTCTATTCCTGCCCTGAAAATAGGTTCATCTGTACCATTTTTCTAGATTCCACATATACGCGTTAATATATTTGTTTTTCTCTTTGTGACTTACTTCACTCTGTATTACAGACTCTAGGTCCATCCACATCTCTACAAATGACCCAATTTTGTTCCTTTTTATGGCTGCTCAATTCTTAATATGTGAAACTTCCAGGGAAGTTTCAGAGTATGGAACTGTTGGGGTCCAGGGCAGGCTGCCCCCAAATAGGACTCAATGGCGTATTGATTATTTTGAATTAATGTTGCTTAAGAAATGGTCAGTGCAGGAGGGACACTTTCACCCTCTTCTCTGTCTCCCATAAACAGAAACTAAATCTCCCATGTGAAATGTGCCCTCCTTGTACTGGGAGGTAGAAAGGTATCCTAATTTCCCGAGATAGGGGATTCAGGGCCAAGAACCCTGTATCTACAAACCTTGACACTTCTTTACTAATTTACTACCTAAGCCCAAACTTTGATTAAATTCCTTACTAGTTAAGCAACCAAAGTCTACATTTCTTTGTCTTGTCAATTCTTCACACATTTATTGTTTCTTTGTCTAAAAAGAATAAAAACTGCCTGGTTTGGCCACTTCTTACTTTCTATTTCTATGAGACCTCCATGCATACAAATTAAACTTGTTTCTTTCTTTTCCTGTTACACTCCTGTATGTCAATATTTTTTCTTTGTCCAGCTACAAAAATTCAAGAGGGGTAGAGAAGAAAATTTACCTTTCCCTAACATGATTATGTGATTCACCCATTGTTATCTACTCAATGGTTTGAATCACTATTCATACCTATACTCACATTCCAACTCCATTTCTATGTTATACTATCTAAACTATAATGTGTCTTTGATACTAATTACACTAATCTTTTTTCCAGTTTTACAATTTTCAAATCTTTGTTTCAATGCACTTATAAGAATTATTTGAAAAGTTGAAAGTCATTATAGTAAAGAAAATTACAAAAAATAATACATTTGTGCTGGCAAATGATGAATGTAATTAGCTCAATCCTTCAGTTTGACTCATACCTTACCACATACAATATATTTTACAGAGCCTTAAAAAAATTCCCTATTCTTTTCACCTACTCATTCCCACAGTTTTTATCTAGGCAATGCCTCTTTTAAAGATCATTTTAAAATTCCAAAATTATTTTCTCATAAGATTTTGAATCATCTCTCTGAACCCTAAATGTTTCTGGTATTCTTTAAGCATTATTTTTTAACAATAGCTTAAATTCATTAAGTTATCTTAAAAATGGATACTATTTATTAAGATTAATTTATGGACCATTCAAATACTCAAGTGGTTTGTTCAAAATAACTTAGTCTAAAGGGCTTACAATAAAGAATCATTGAATTTTTGATGTTTTCTAATTATTATTTGCCAAAGAATGAAAGATACAAAGAAAATATTTTATCAAATGGTTGGAATGAGTAATTCTCTAGGTTTTACTAGAAAGGAAAATTGGGAAAGATAATATAAGTACAATGACCTGGTCTCACGATTAAGAACAATAATGGTTATTAGACAATATATAGGGTAGTATAATCCTATGAGCCTTTCAGCTTCATGAGAAGGCTAAAAAGGGTAACCTGATAATGTTTACAGATGATGGACCTCAGTACCATCAGGATCTGTGTGAAGATATAATCACCTACCAGTAAAATTATGACAATGAGTGTAGTTATTCTAAAATTTATAAAGTCTAAATTCTAACTTTTATATTACTCAGTATTTCCTGTTGATGGAAATATGTATACAGTGAAAAGGGAAACTGAAATTAGAGGTATTTAATACGGATAATGTCTAACTAATGTCTACAGAATACATTTACCATTCACTAATTTAACAAAGATTGTTGAGAAACTCTTACATGCAAAAACTGTTTTAGAATCTATGGGAAATACCTCTCTACATTAACTGAACCTAAACATCCTAAAATTCATAACATATTTTTCTCAGAAATATCTAATAGATAGAGATCATCCTTTCATTTCCTCTCCTTCATACCCTAGGACCAAGACAGAACTTGCTTTTTGTGTGAAGTGTCAATTCAGAACACTAAGCTACAACTATTGTTTACCATTCTGCCCTCTTTTTGAACCCAGACCAACTTTTATTTATTCTAACTGGTGACCTCAACAAATTTAGTCAATAACCATAATAACCTTCCTGTTTTCCTCTCCATTCTATTAATAATTTCCTCAGCAACACATTGGTAACTCATTCACATCTTGACCTTATCGTTACTCAGGTTGAAAATTCAGTAACATCTTGGCCTCATTGTTCTTTCCCATCTGCATGTCATTTCTGCTTCACTTCAGCAAAATGTGGATCTACACAGCCTGACAATTTCTTATAAAATAGCCTCTTTTCCTTTCTCTTATGTCATAAATTTACTGAAATTAGGTTCAACCTCATTGAACTCTTTAATTTTTAAAACCCATCAATTAAAATATAACCACAAAAATCCATATGCTTCAGCAATGTCTTGGCCTCTTATTTCATTTATGCCAACCTAGGTGCTCAGACTACACTAGATCATAGATTTTCACAATGCCTGCCTTGACAATCTTCAGGTCTAGCACAAGCTCACTTCCCATTTCAAGGCCAAGCAGCAGTGCTTATGGCCATGAACCTTCTGACTATTTCACTCTGAAGTTACAAGATTTAAATTTATCTTTTGCCCTTGCTAGTGCTCAGAAATGTTTTAGTTCCTCCCTTACAAGAAAGTGTTAGTTAAATAATACAACTAAACAAATGAAGAGATTGAATTAGCTACATTAAATATTGTTCTAAATGTTGTTGGGCTAAAGTTTGGGCAAGGTGAAATGAGACAGTTGATGACATGGATGAAAATAAATAGTTTAGCTATCACAATCTTTCTCCTTCCCTATGCAATCTCCAATTGAACTTAAGCTCTCTAATTGCATATATACTTCCATAATTTATCATTGGAAAAATCCAAGCAGGGTTAGATAAAGTCTATCTGGAGCTATCAGATGCTAGGTCACACAGGCTGTGTTTAAGAAATATGGAACTTCAGGCAGATTAACCTCTCTTTTGAATATAGATGACAAATTATGAAATGAATATTAACATTACTACATATAAATATATATGTACAAATACTCTCATAACTACATACACACTAGGATATCCAGGATCTTGATGAAGAAAAATTCAAAACTTTGATAGGATTAATTAATAAGCAAATGTATGATCTCCTCCAAATGACACCACTTGTTTCAGAACCTAGTTTATCAAATCTTCAAGAAGTCGCAAAATGCTTTAAGGAATAGAAAAAAGAAAGAAAGCCTCACAATAATTGCATCAAATATTCTAAGATTCACTTTTATTTGTATGTTAACATTTTTGAAATTATGATGCATCTCAAGGTTAATGTAATAAGAAAGTCTTCTGTCAGAGTTTAATTGACATAGTTTTAATTTTAATACTAATAAAATAATGGTGCATCTTAAATTGAATGACATCTTAGGTTCAATGCAATATCATAGTTTTGTAAAAACTAATATAATGATTATACTAGTTTCCTAACACTATTAGTTTCCTAACACTATTCTTATAATAAGTTTCAAATTATTATGAACTTAGTGGCTTATACCAAGACAGATTTACTCTATTACAGTTATGAGAGTCAGACTTTTGGAATGGGTCTCACTGGACTAAAATCAAGATGTTAGCAAAGCTACATTCCTTTATTAGAGGTGCTAGGGGAAAATCCATTTCTCGCCTCTTTTATCTTCTAGATGCTGCCAACATTTCTTGATTCCTGTCTCCCTTTCCACCTCCCTCTTCCATGGTTTAACTACACTGTGATTACATTGGGCCTACCTGGATAATTCAGGATAATTTCCCTATCTTAAACTCAACTGATTTAATCCTACCTGCAACCTTAATTCTCTCATACTGTGTAACATAATATACGTACATGTTCCAGGGATTAAAACATGGCCATCTTCAGGGACAGCAATAATTTTGCCTATCACAACACTCTGGAAAAGGCTAGAATAAGAAAGAACTGACTTGCACTGTATGAATATAGGTGCAAAATAACAAATAAAATGTTACAAATTAATTATAGAACTACATAATATATATATAATAAATATTATTCTCCTATGTATAGTTACAAATGTGAGTGTGTTATACTTGTGTATATCATGACAAGTAAAGTTTGTTCTGGAAATGCAAGAATAGGTTATCAATATATTATCAATATAATTCCCCACCATTAAAAGATATCAAAACACATGGAAATTTAAATTGATTATCAATTTATTCAGTAAAATGTAACACTAATTCAAGATTTAAAGGAGGACACAGTGCTTTCTTATCACAACTATTATGTCATGAATACTAATTCTAAAGGTGGTACAATGTGAAACAGAAAGTGTACAACTTAGAACTGATAAAATGCATTATTTAGGTTAATCTCCTTCTTTTTCTCTCTAAATTCTTTTTCTCTCTAAATTTCTCTTCTTTTTCTCTCTAAAAATTGGCAACAAAATTCTTAATGCAGTAAAATGAATCTAACATCAAACTAATAGAAAATATCCCACTTAGGATGAAAACTTTATTTTAGAGGATCAGCAACAAAATTAGATGTCTGCTCTCAACACAGAGTTTTAGTAATGCAGTTAGAAGAGAAAAAGAAATGAGATATATGAGGTGCAATTTTCAAAACATTACTGAAACCCACAAAATATACTCAAATAAATGGAATGTAATCTTAGGAAATACTGCTGTTTTAATTATGTCAGTTATTCCTAATTTTTTTAAAAACTTCAATGCAATTTAAAAAACTATCAAAACAAGGAATTTCATGAAAAATGCATAGTGATCCTAAAAACCATATGAAACAGGAGAGTTCTCAGATGAGCTAAGATAATTTTGATGAAGAATACATTGAGAATGTATACCTTATCAATAGCAGTACTAATGATAGACTTATAATACCAAACAGTTTGGTATGTCACAGTGATAGACAAATAGTTCAGTGGAAGAGAATTGTGAAAGGAGAAACAGATCCATATATGTATGGAAATTATATATGACAGGACTGACATTATAAATCATTGGAGAAGGGAAGCGTTAAATATCAAGTTCTGCAGAAAGCACCATACTTATAAGTGAAATGTTCAAGAATTCCCGCTATAATCAGGAATGAGACAGGACGCCTGCTAAAAGTGATTTTATTTTAAAATGTACTACAGGATTTAGAGTAAAGTAAAATAAAGGATAAAGTAAAGGTAAAATGAAATGGAAGAATAAAACTCATTTAATAGCAAATGATATGATTTGCTGTACAAATAGCTTAAAATTATGTGTACGAATTTTTAGAATGAATAATAAAATTCAGCAAACTTGTTTATCAACATACAACAAAAATTTAATACTTGGAATAAATATTATTTATTTATAAATAAATAATAAATAAATATTATAATATATATGCAAGACTTACATGGAAAGTTATTAAACTTTATTAAAAGATTTTAAAAGATTAAGCTCACGGAGATATTTACTGCGTCAAAGTTTGGGAAGTCTCAATATGACAGAGATATTTATTCTCTCCAAGTTTAATGTGATTTCAATCACAACCTATCAAAAGTTTTCATGCAAGTTGATAAGCTAATTCTACACTGTATGGTAAGTGCCAAAGGGTAGAATAAGCTTTTCTCTGGAGAGAAAAATGAGTTAGGGACACGTGCCCTCTCAGATATCAGAAATCTTGGAAAAGTAATTTAATAAAGACTGTGCTATTGATTTAAGTAATTACTTTAGAAGTATGCTGGAGAATAATCAGAAATATAGACAAATATATACATGTATTGTACATACAAACGTATGGATATTCATTATTGTTTCATTTAAAATAACAAGAAATGGAAAGTATCTAACAATAGATGTATGGTTTAATAAAAATAACTATGTGATATACAGAGATGTCATTCAAATAAGAGTTAGAAGGAAAGTTTTAACCATAGGATATTAACCATTGTATATTGTTTAATGAAAATATCATGAATCTTAATGCATGATCTCATTTTTGAAATGTAAAACGTGTGTATATCTCTATATCCATATAGCTATATAACTGTGCATATAAATGGCTGAAGATATACAAACCAGGCATGTACCTGTTTTTATTTCTGTGTGGTGAGACTGAGGTGCTGTGTGGGCTTTTACTTTACACCATTAGTTTGCAATGGTTCTCTTTTAAGATGAATACATTTAAAAATAAATTAATGAAAATTCTATTATTTTGATAAAACATTGAGCGTCATGGAAAAATGCTCAGAGTTTACAGCTTTCAGAATACTTTAAAACAATACAAAGCTTATTCAAAATAATACAAGCAATATTTAAAAATATATATGTATATGTTTGAGTTTATATGAGTAAATGTATAATTTTAAGTTATATATTTTTTAAAATTCCCATTATTACCATAAATGAATATTGCAGCAACTTTGTTCAAGAATACCTGTTGGCTGCTTGACTAAGTGCTCAGGGTGCATTTATTCATAGTGGGTTATTTGTTCAGATGATGTCTACAGCTGTTAGTTTCTGAGAGGAGAGGCAAAATGCAGAAAGTGGGAGCAAAGGCAAAGAGAAAGAGCAAATTAGAAATGTCTAGTAAACACTATCATATAATTACAAAATCTTCATTTTACAAAAATGGAGAAGAAAAAGCAATTACATATAGACTGGCTTTACCTCAAGAATTTTTCTTTATACTTGCAGCCATGAATAGCTTAAACCTTAATCACACTCACAATGCAGCCTCTGAGCCTGCATTTTTCAACACTTTAATGCTGCTGCATTTTCATAGGAGAAAAATAAATTTAAAGCAGTGTAAAATGTATGCAGTTCTTTTGGGCATGATAAAGTGAACTCATGAAGCTGAGCTTTATTTCTCCATTTTGTGAACATTGACCAATTTTATCTAATGATAGCTCAAGCCTACCCAGGAGACTTTAACAGGATTTCCAGAAAAACTCTTGTTTCCTACTTTGTAGTGGAATGTCATATGGGTTGGACTTAGACAAATAATTAAACTCCAAGAGGAAACCTTGACAATATTTCAAGCTGTTCCACAGCACATGACATAAACTTTTTCTCACTATTGGAAGGAAAAATTTTCCAGGCCAGTTTTTGCTACTTGGAATAACCCTACTTAAGTTTAGAGAAAGAATTTTAACTAACTGGAAAAACAAAAACAAATACAAAATTCTAAGAAATATTAAGTCTCTTTCTTGCAATGAAAACCCTAACGAATCCAAATCCTTAAAAATATACAGCCACATTGCTTATCACCGTAATACAGGCATGGGTATTTTATCTCATTTTCCAAGACTATTGCTTTATTTTCCACCACCAGCTTTAGGAGATCCTTACATTATACTCTTTAGCATCTGCCAGGTTTTCTGTTGAGCATTACAGTTCTTCTAAAACCATAGCTTGATTATCTCACTGTGCTGCACACATACTAGTTCAAAGTCATCTAATGTTCTACACATATCCTTTAGATTTGTACCTCTTGGAGGTTAGAAAAATATTCACAGTCATTTCATTCTTTTTAAATTCTTTCCAAGGTTCTTCTTTGAAGATAAAAAAAAGCACAGAAATGTCCCCTTCCTTATCCTCCCCAAATTTATGTATTATGATTAAATTCCATTTGCCATGTTTCATCATAAATCTTACCTGACAATCCTCACTATTAAAAGATAAATGTATAGGTACACTATATCCTTGGGAGAAGGAAGGGGACATAAGTAACAGAGAATATCTCAATTTTAAAAATTAATACTTATTTCAATACTAATCAATCTAATACTAATCTGATATAATCAAACTAATGCTATATGTAATAATATTCCTATTTCATAAATAAGAAAACTGAGACCTAAACTTAATAAATTGTTCAAGGTGGCAAATGGCAGAGCTGAAACTCAAAATTTTTTTAATTATGAATTGGTTATTATAATTATTAAGTGAAATAAGGGATGTATGGTGTCAGCAGCTCAATCAAGAGTGCCTGGCACCAAGTTAGCTGGCACTCACAGCTCACTCTTACCCCAGCAGGGAGCATAGCTCATAATGTTCTTTTTTTTTTTTTTTTTTTTTTTTGCAGTACGCGGGCCTCTCAGCGCTGTGGCCCCTCCCGCTGCACGGAGCACAGGCTCCGGACGTGCAGGCCCAGCGGACATGGCCCACAGGCCCAGCGGACATGGCCCACAGGCCCAGCCACTCCGCGGCATGTGGGATCTTCCCGGACCAGGGCACGAACCCGTATCCCCTGCATCGGCAGGCGGACTCCCAACCACTGCGCCACCAGGGAAGCCCCATAATGTTCTTTTTATGCAGGGTCATCAGGTGCCATATCAGCACAGGTGGGCCCCACCCCACCCCATTCCAGACACACATGGCTTCTTGTATGCTTCCAGGACTCCCTTCTGGAGCATACCCCAAAATACATCCAGCAACACTGGCCTCAGCAGGATGCCAGCTCTGGAAGCTAAATGTTCTACTTTGCTAAACCTCTGCTTTTGACCTTCTTCAATAAAGTCCATTTCTCTTTCATCCTTTCTTTTAGGTGGGATTTTGCCTTCAGTCCCCAGCACACAGCATATAGAGAACTTAGGGAGTGCTTGATGAATGTGGCAAGTAATTGCTGTTTTTCAAAAAAAATTGTTAATATTATCAGAATGAATTATTAACTGGTATTTTTAATCTTGGTGTTACCTTTGCCATGATTCCAAGTATTTTCCTGAACTCTTTGCTATGCTGAGGAAGTCCTCTTTACCTCTCTCTCTCCCCAGAAAACTCTTACAGCATCATTAAAACCCAGTTGGAGTTTCCACTCTGACTTGCCCAGGTGAATTTAGATGCCTATTGTTCTGCATGACTATATTTGTATGTCTTACATGGTAATATATCACAATGTTCTATGTAAACAAATGATTCCTCTACTAGGGTGTGAGTGCCTCCTGGTAGAGGTGTGTGGTCTTTTTGCAATAAATCTAGAAAGGTAGTCTCTAACAATATAATGTAAACTTTTTTCTTTTAGTCCATTAGTAATTTTATTTAAATCTTCATTTAATTGGAATTTTTTTCCCTGTATATTATATACAGGAAACAAAAACTTTTATGTCACAATTCATTGATGTGTGAATCTTCTTTTCCCAATGTTTTGAACTGTCCCAAAAATAGTGGTTTGCAGTGACTTTAAAGATGCCTCATGAAATTCTTTTTAGTGATCTTTTAGAATATTTTCTCTCAAAATACAAAAGCCGAGTTACCTAATCTAGACTGGCAACACCTTTGGAATAATAAATATGGAATGTTTAGCTCTGGGCATATGTTATGTTCTTTGCCAAGGCTCTGGCATAGCATGTGTTATCATATTGATTTTCCTCAAATCCACTCACAACCCCAGTATTATCTGAAATATATTCCACCTATTTGGCAGAACAAAAACTTACTTCTAAGTTATGGCAATCAGGTGGGAAAGCATTTGTCTTTTTATTATTTTCGAATAAATATTTGAGGTTGTAAAAGAAAAAATAAGAAAATAAAACTTATTGGGTAATCACTGAGCATCAGAAATTTTGTTCAGTTGAATGTGTATATACATATACACAAGATAAATAGATGATAGATAAAGTGACTCTGGTTTTGGTATCTCAAATACCATGATCATAATTATCATTGGAACATGATTTTTTTTAAAAGGTGAAAAATCTTGCTAAATTTTTCGAAAACTAAAGTACAATATTCCCTAGGTTTCTATGGTAGTTGCCTTTCTGAAAATTCAATGTCTTCAAATGTGTGCATGTTTTAGAGAATTTTTAAGACACCTCTTCCTTCTGGATACAGCCCTGAGCCAGGGCACATTGCTTGGCTGGATTATGACCTTACATGGCCTCATAGCCAGGAATCCTTGTGCAGTGGACAAACACTTGCAGAGGACATTGTGCTTATTGTAAACAGATTTTTCACTTACATCAAGACATTTTTAAATCTTGCCGTAGGTTGGAGAATTTTTCATTATTTGTAATTTTCCGTAGAATAGAAAATTCTTCATTATGCTGGAATTTTCTGCTCATTGCAGGGTGACTCGCATCACTGTCCACTGCGTATTTAACTTCAGGAGCCCCTCTCATCATTGCCAATTAAAATTTATACACAGATCTCTAAAACATTCAATTCTACAGGGTGGTAACACTCCCACTGAGAACCACTGCTTTAACCTTCACTTCTCTGGAGACCGCTTGGCAATGAGGTCTTTAAACAGGAGAAACCATGTCATCACATGTATTGGCACACCTTGGATTTGTCTTGCTCTCCCTTGAGCTTCACAACATCCCAGGCAATTGAAAGAAGAGATGTTGTTATTCCCAATTTAAGATGAGGAAGATAAAATGATTTAGCTAAGGTCATGTGACTAGAGAGTTTCAGAGCCCTGATAAGATCTCTATTATCCTGAAAGGAGATTAGGTCTTGTACTGTTTCTTTATGCAGTACTTCCCCTTCAGCATAAACTACTTAGATCAAATTACCTTAGCCAGGGATCTCAGTTCCTGGCTAGACAGACTCACTCTACTAAGGAATATTTTGAAATAAACTGTTCTTTTGTTTTAAGGCTTGTTTATAAGTGTTTTAATCTGGTCACCTAGCTTGCTGCTTTAGAAGCTGATTTTCCCAATTATTGATAATTGTTAGTGCAGTGAACTAGTGCAATGAAAACTGTTCTTATTTTTGGATTTCAAAGAAAAGGCACCTGTGGCTACTGCTGTGTATTTTGGCTGATGGAAAGTGAGAATGCTGTTGATCTGATCCAGTTAGAGTAAGATTTATGATCATATCCTTGTTCTAATTTCACAGTCCCCTTATACCAGATATTACTTTAAAAAATGTTTTCTCTCCTGTATTTGGATTGGTTTCTTGCTTACTCTCTCCCCAGTAGGAATTAATTAATGTAATTATTTTTCATTCACTCAACAGCTTTTTTTTTTAATTGCACTTCTGCTAGGGAAATAAGGATGCACACATAATTCCCAAGATACAGTCTTAACCCACAAGGAAAGTGTGATCTGGAGGAGAAGTAAACAGTAATAAGGACAGAATGGACACTTCTGTCTGGGAAGTCTGGAACTAGTCTGGCAAGTTTAAAAAATGTTTCTCAGAGTAAATGGCATCTACATTGAGATCATAACAAGGAATTGGATTATGCTGATGAAGAAGGAATTATGAAGGATTTATTTAAAAAGATAAATTATCTGCAAAGGTGCAGAATGTACATCTGATGGATTCCAATAAGTTCAGTAGGACTGAAGGGGAAAAGGCTGAAAAGTGAAGCTATAGCCACAAAGTGGACTCATATCATGACAAGTTTTATGTGGTAAATCAAAAAGAATATTGGGTTTCATCCTTAAGCTATGGTGACATGAATGTGAAGCAGTCAGATTTTTGTCTCATAAATCTGTTTGACTGGATTGTGGAGACTATCTTGCAGAAGTTTGGGTTGGAGGAGCAAGGCATTAATAATTATATTATTAAAATAATACAAATAAGAAATGATAGCAGCCCAATTTGCAAGAGCCTTAGCAGATATTAGAAAGAGAGAAGCAACAGGATCTGGTATTTGACTAGATGAAAGCTTCACTGTGGGTTAGGGAGAGTGAAAGAAGGAAGGAAGAAAAGCAGATTTTTGATGTGGCCAACAATATTGAGAGTGATGCCTTTTCCTGAGGCAGGAAACCCAGGAATTCAGTTTGATTATGTAAATTGAGTCTGAGGTACTTGTAGGGAATCCACTTGGAGATATCCAGTAAGCATCTGGATGTAGGGATGTAGAGCTCAAGCAAGAGGTCTTAGATAGAGATCTGCTTTTGAGGGGTCTGTTTTCTCTACATCAGGATGTAAAGAATATATATGTCAGCTCACAGACTCACAGTTATGACCATGGAATTGGGTCCTGAATGCTTTTGGTTCAAATCAAAAGTCTACCCTTTCTGTTTTTGTGACCTTGAACAAAATACTTAACTTTTCTGTGTTTTAGTTTTCTCATCTGTAAAATATTTATTATCGTAATATCTACTTGATGGTTCTCTTGAGTTATTACTTATAATACACATAATAGAACCTGACCTATAATAATTATTAAAAACATTAGTTCTGTATGAGAAATGTAACTTCCTGTTTCTATATCTCTACTTGGGTTTACAGCCATATACCTAGTGCCTAGAACAGTGTCTGGCACATAAGAAGGGCTAATAAATAATTGTCGAAGAGTAAATGAGCTACTTTCTAGTATGAAATCCTATTCTGGAAGGGTGGCGGAATCTTAATCTCCATCACACCTCCCTTCAGTTTCTTTGAAGATATACCTGAGTTCCTTTGTGAGTGTACAGTATTGGGGCATCAAAGCAAATGTGAGTGCAAGATGATGGGAGAAACTGGTCCTCAAGAAAATGTGCCAGAATCAATGTGCTGCCAGATCTATCTTTCTGCTGGCCTTTGTTCCACTGGGTTTTCATGAGGCATAGCTAGTTCTCACCCATACTTATTCATTCATTTATAATGCAGGAAATATTACCTGAGCATCTACTATGTGCTTGACATGTTCTAGAGCACATGACATTTTCTGGAGCTGGAGAAATATAGGAAAGATAAAGTTCCTATTCTTGTAGAATCCACATTCACATGCTTTCTTCTATTCACATGGCAACTTTAGATTCAGAAGCTCCTTCTAGTGCCATTTTCAGTGCCTGCTACTGCAGCATTCTGGCACCCAGGAATCTTTGTCAGATTGTCCATGGACCATTTGACTGGAGAGATCAGGCAGACATTTTTTCTTTTTGGATTGTGCCACTCCCTTTTGTCTCAAGTAGGGTCCTCTGCTCTCTCACTGCAGACATCCCTTACCTTTATTTTTCTCCATCTAGCTGAGGAGATATTTTTTTTTTTCCAAGTTGGAGATAAGCACTCATCTCTTCCCACTTGTTCTCCCAGATGTTTCTGTATATACTGAAAATACTCTCTAAGTTTCCCTGAAGCTCTTGAAACAGAAAAACCAGAGACTTGCAGGCATTTCTGTTGCCTGCCTACCACATGTCTCCCTGGAGGAAGCACACTCAGAGCCACTCTCTTCCTGGAAGGGCGTGAGGAGGAAAAGAAAACAGAAAAAAAAAAGCAAAAAAACCCCACACTGCTTCATGCATCAAAACATTATTCTGTGTCAGCATGTAGATGACAACTTGGACCATGAAAGGATGAGATTTATAACTTCATTAGAAGTCAGGTTCAAGTTTAACAAACCTCTAAGACTTCATTTAATTGTATTTTTTTTTCCTTAAAGGCTCATTTCCTCTAAGTTTTTGTTTTTCTTTATGTGTTAAATGTCAATATTTCATCATTATAGTTTTTACTTATATATTTTGCCACTTACCTTTGTTTTCCCCTTAGTAGTTCTACCAGGTGCAGGAGAGTCCTGAGATGAGAAACTCTTAGGTATTGTGGGTGCCAGAGGCTCCACATCCCAGACTCTGTCCTAAGGAGTCTGGCTCATGCCACTTATCAGGCACAGTCTAACCCTCCTCAACATCACCTCCTCACTCAGAGTCACAGTGTGGTGGTGCCTCACTCCAGGGGCCTGCCAGGTGTGAGACACCAAGCTCTGGCCCAAAGGCTGTGCAGGGGAAGACAACCAGAATTGGGGAGTGAATTGTGCATGTATGGGACAGAGTCTATCACCTTCCCAGAGGCCCAGAGCCATTAATTATTTTGATTAAATTCAAATCCCTTATTCCCTTTAACATGACTGATTTTTTTTTATGCCTTTTGTTTCCCTACCCCCACCCCCAGGTTTTCTACTCACAAATACCTTTGAGTAAGTTCAGTCACATTGTAAGTGATTTCTTAAGGGCATTTTAAATTATTTTCTTTTTTAAAAATTTTTATTCTATATTGGATAATAGAATTCTATATTAGAGTTCATTTAAAATGTTGTGTTCGTTTCAGGTATACAGCAAAGTGATTCAGTTATACATATACATTTATCTATTCTTTTTCAGATTCTTTTTCCATATAGGTTATTACAGAATATTGAGTAGAGTTCCCTGTGCTATACAGTAGATCCTTGTTGATTATCTATTTTATATATAATAGTATGTATGTATTAATCGCAACCTCCTAATTTATCCCTTCCCCCTCCCCACCTTTCCCAAAGGCATTTTAAATTCTTAACCTGTCTCTATCCACTATTCACAGATAGTTAAGCAGATTCTGGCATTTCGTTACAGACATACCTCAGAGATGTTGTGGGTTCAGTTCCATACCACTGTAATAAAGTGAATATCAAAATAAAGTGAGTCACATGAATTTTCTGGTTTCCCAGTGTGTGTAAAAGTTATGTTTTTACTATACTGTAGTCTATTAAGTGTGAATAGTATTATGTCTAAAAAATGTACATACATTAATTTAAAAATACTTTATTGCTTAAAAATGCTAACCATAATCTGAGCCTTCAGCGAGTCTTAATGATCAGGCTGGTGGATGCTGAAAGTTGGGGTAGCTGTGGCAATTTCTTAAAATAAGATACAATAATAAAAAAATGGGCAGAAGATCTAAATAGACATTTCTCTAAAGAAGACATACAGATGACCAAAAGTATATGAAAAGATGCTCAACACCACTATTAGAGAAATGCAAATCAAAACTACAATGAGGTATCACCTCCCACGGGTCAGAAGAGCCATCATCAAAATATCTACAAACAATAAATGCTGGAGAGGGTATGGAGCAAAAGGAACCCTCCTACACTGTTGGTGAGAATGAAAATTGGTACAACCACTATCGAGAACAATATGGAGATTACTTTTTCTTTAAAAACTAAAAATAGAACTATCATATGGCCCAGCAATCCCATTCCTAGGCATATACCCAGAAAAAACATAATTCAAAAAGATACATGCACCCCAATATTCCTTGCAGCACTATTTACAATAGCCAAGACATGGAAACAACCTAAATGTCCATCACAGATGAATGGAAAAAGAAGATGTAGTACATATATACAATGAAATATTACTCAGCTATAAAAAAAGAACAAAACAATGCCATTTGCAGCAACATGGATGGACCTAGAGATTGTCATATTGAGTGAAGTAAATCAGACACAGAAAGACAAATATCATATGATATCACTTATATGTGGAATCTAAAAAAGGGTACAAAAGAACTTATTTACAAAACAGAAGTAGAGTCACAAATATAGAAAACAAACATATGGTTACCAGGGGATAAGGAGGGGGAGGGATAAATTGGGAGATTGGGATTGACATATACACACTCCTATATATAAAATAGATAACTTATAAAAACCTACTGTGTAGCACAGGGAACTCTACTCAATATTCTGTAATGGCCTATATGGGAAAAGAATCTAAAAAAGAGTGGATATATGTATATGTATTATTGATTCACTTTGCTGTACACCTGAAACTAACACAACATTGTAAATCAACTATATTCCAATAAATTTTTAAAAAATGATACAATAAAGTTTGCCACATAGATTGACTCTTCCTTTCACAAATGATTTCTCTGTAGCATGCAGTCCTGTTTGATAGCATTATACCCACAGTACAATCGCTTCCCAAATTGGAATCAATCCTCTCAAACACTGCTACTGCTTTATCAACTAAGTTTATGTACTATTTTAAGTCATTAGTTGTCATTTCAAAAATCTTTATTCCATCTTCACCAGGAGTAGATTCCATCTCAAAAAAAACTTTGTACATCCATAAGAAGCAACTCTTTCCATCAAAGTTTTATCAAAACATTGAAGAAATTCAGTCACATCTTCAGACTCCACTTCTAATTCTAAATCTTGCTATTTTCACCATGTCTGTAGTTACTTCCTCCACTGAAGTCTTAAACGCCTCAAAGTCATCCATGAGAGTTAGAATCAACTTTTTCCAAGCTCTTGTTCATGTTGATATTTTGACCTCTTTCCATGAATTACAAATGTTCTTCATGGAATCCAAAATGGTCAGTCCTTTCCAGAAGGTTTTCAATTGACTTTGCCCAGATCCATCAGAAGAGTCACTATCTGTGGCAGCTATAGATTAACAAAATGTATTTCTTAAATGATAAGACTTGAAAGTCAAAATTACTCCTCAATCCATGAGCTGCAGAATGGATGCTGTGTTAGCAGGCATGAAAACAACATTCATCTTGTTGTACATCTCCACTGGGGCTCTTGGGTGACCAGGTACATTGTCAATGAGCAGTAATTCTTTGAAAGGAATCTTTGTTTCTGACCAGTAGGTCTCAACAGTGGGCTTAAAGTAGTTCATAAACTACGTGTTAAACCTAGGCTATGTTGTTCCATTTATAGAGCACAGGCAGAGTACATTTAGCATAATTCTTAAGGGCCCTAAATTTTTTTAAATGGCAAACGAGCATTGGATTCAACTTGAAGTCACTAACTTCATTATCCACTAAGAAGAGAGTCAGCCTGTCCTTTGAGGCTTTGAAGCCAGGCACTGACTTTTCCTCTCTAGCTATGAAAGGCCTAGATGTCATTTTCTTCCAGTATAAGGCTCCAGTATAAGGCTACATTGAGAACCTGTTGTTTAGTGTAGCCATCTTCATTAATTATCTCAGCTAGATCTTCTAGATCTTTTAGATCATCAGGATAAGTTGGTACAGTTTCTACATCAGCACTTGCTGCTTCACCTTGCACTATTATGTTATGGAGATGACTTCTTTCCTTAAATCTCATGAACCAACCTCTGCTAGCTTCAAATTTTTCTTCTTCAGCTTCCTCACATCTCTCAGCCTTCACAGAATTGAAGAGAGTTAGGACCTTCCTCTGGATTAGGCTTTGGCTAAGGGAATGTTGTGGCTGGTTTGATCCAGACCACTGGAACTTTCTCCATATTAGCAGTAAGACTGTTTCATTTTCTTATAACTTGTGTTTTCACTGGGATAGCACTCTTAATTTCCTTCAGTAATTTTTCCTTTGCAACTTGACTAACTGTTGGCACAAGAGGACTGTCTCAGCTTTCGACATGCCTTCCTCTATGAGCTAAATCATTTCTAGCTTTTGATTTAAAGTAAGAGACATGCAACTCTTCCTTTCAGTTGAACACTTAGAGGCTATTGTAGGGTTATTAACTAACCAAATTTCAATATTGTTGTGTCTCATGGAATAGGGAGTCCAAAGAGAGGGAGAGAGATGGGGGAATGTTTGGTCAGTGGAGCAGTCCAAACACACAAAACATTTATTGATTAAGTTTGCTGTCTTATATGGGTGCAGTTTGTGGTGCCCCAAAACAATTACAGTCATCACCACAAAATATAATAATAACCAAAAAGTTTGAAATATTGTCAACATTACCAAAATATGACACAGAGATATAAAGTGAGCAAGTGCTATTGGAAAAAATGGCACTGATAGACTTGCTTGACACAGGGTTGACACAAATCTTAAATGTGTAAAAAATGCAATATCTGCAAAGTGCAATAAAGCAAAACAAAATAAAATGAGGCATGTTAATCTCAGTATTCAGGAGGACTTTAACTTTCTTTTCTTTCTTTTTTCAGAGCCATCACTGAAGAATGCCAAAGTAGCATTCAAGATCTAGTTTTTAGACTTTTCCTTTTATAAATGAGATAATTGAAGTCAGTAGCTTGCCCAGTAGCAACCCATTATAGTGAAATTAGAGCTAGACCCCAGAGCTCCTGCTTCAAGTTGAAGATAAAGCTCAAAATACCAGGTGGCCAGAGCTAAATTCACTGCAAACAAAATAACAACTCTCCCTTTTGTGGCACATATCAAAATGATATCTAGATGAACAAATCTTGAAATGTTTAAAACAAGTGATGTGTGTAGTTGTAGCAATGTCACCCCATATTTCCAGCATATGAAGTAGATCGTGGTCACTTAGCAGAGGCAACCAGTAATAATGGTGGTTCACGGGTGCATTGTGCTCACTCCTGCTGGTACTGTTGTGCTCATATAAATTCAATCCTAACAACAGCCTACATAGATAGATACTATTATTCTTCTTCCCATTTTACAAATGAGCAAGCTAAGGTACAGTGAAAGCTTGATGTGTGCAAGTTCACACATAGGCAAGGAATAGAGCCAGGATTTGAACTCAGTCTAGTTCCAAACAATCCTAATCATACCTGCTATGTTCCACATTAACTCTTAACAAGAGGGCTTCATTTATGATGCAAAAACTACTCCTGGGCTCAAGTGCTTTTTTATAGTATTTCAAAGCAAAGTTTTGGTTACTGATGAGGGAATAGCATAAAAATGTTAAATCAAAAAACAACAATTGTTACCAGCTAACTTAATCAGTTCAAAAGCAAATATTTTTTATTTCTGTGGTTACTGTTGGGGAGATGGTCAAAAATTAAAGTATTTTCCTCATTGCAGTTTTTATTTGCTAATCACACTCGTGAGGTCTGCTTGTAATAAAGATATTTGGAGGGTATTCTTTCTTTCTTCTCCTGTATTTTTGGTAAGATTTCTGCCATGTGAGACCTCTTCCTCTACTTGTGGAATCTACTGGTTAGTCATTTTGACAGGAGGCTGTGTCCTTATCCCCCAGCGTAGACAGATAAACTAGACCCTGGCTCTCCCTAGGGCATAGCCGTACATAAGATCACTGAACCATACTCCAGGCCTGGATACTGAATGCTGAGAGAATTGTTCAAAGAAACAGGGACAGTTAAAACCACTGGTGATGCTAGTGTTGGGTTGACTCTTCTTGCGGTGTGATTTTTGCTCTATTCTTCTACTCTGCAGAGATACCCAATACCTTTCCAGAAAACACCTTTTCTGATTAGAGTAACTAGAATAAATTTTCTGTTGTTTGTAACCAAGAACTACAATGAATACAAAGCATATAGTCCTTGTTTAGTGAATAACCTCTAGCTTATAATATAGCCATAGAAACTGTTGGTGTTACTGCTTGGTTTTCAGTGCTCAGGTGCTATGAATTATTGGCTTTCTTTATTGTCATTCAACAGCAAATATAGGATTTGTCATTTACATATGTACATTTCCCAGAAGGTAGCTTTAGTACATCCTAATATATTTCTACTTTTTAACTTTATTCATATTTTATTTCTTGGAAGATGGTGAGGGCTCAATCAAAAATTGTTGTGAGCTTAACTCAGACAAAAACATTTCAAGAATAAATAAGCTATTTTAAGATAAATCTTAGATAATATTGGTTGGTAAAGCTTTTTATTTACTTGATTTTGTTTTTAAAGACGAGATTATCCATGTGACTCAAAACCATTTTTTCTCTAACATGGTCTCATGTTCATGATCTCACATGAATATTTTAAAAACAAAACCAAAAAAAAAGGTGAGAAAAGTAAAACACATTTAACCTTTTATTTTAAGAAAAATATAGCTTTGTTTGTGGTGGTAAGATATTTTTAAATCAAACAACTTATTATTACAATCCAAAAGAAGCAGTCTGAAGGGACTCACTTCAAGCAGATAAAGTAGAAGTCCAAGGAGTTGCCCCAGAAACATATTTTCTTGGGTGACTTTATCTCAGCTTATTTATATTTTAATTTAGATCTCTCAATAATTTCAAAATAATATGAGTCAGTACACTACACTGGTATATTACACTTTTTTTCCTGAAAGTAACAGTAAACACACTTCTGCTCAAATTAATCATCCTGTCTTGACTACACAAATAAATAACCAGTAGGAATATTAATGTTACCTGATCTACATGGATACTTCATTGAAAAACAAATTATGTCATCACAGTTTTATCCCAGTAAGTATTGAGTCAAAAAATATTTCCTAGTTTATATTTGTGCTTTCTTTTTTGACCTATATCTGTCCTGAACTTAAGTATTTTTCACAATAAAAATTTCACTATGAGTAATCACAAGGGTGGACTTATCCTGTCTAGATTTTAATAATACATATTTCAGTTAGCTTAAATAACTTCCATAATATTAAAAATATATTTTAAAAATGTTTTTGATTGGTGTGTGTTTACAATTCCTGTTAGCATTTTAAGACTACTAAAAAAGCATACTCAATAATAAGTAAGACATTGAGGTACAGTTTGATAGTTCACATGAGTTTTTCACTTATTCTGGTGACACATATTTTTATCTGTCATATATTCAACAAACATTCAATGGGCAGCATCTGTGTCAGGCTCTGTTCTATTTGATAACATGAATAAACAAAGCACAGATTTTTCACTCTTGTAAAAATTTCATTTTAGTGGGAAGAGACAGAAAGTAAATCATAAACATAAAAAAAAAATAAATAGCAAGTTTGCTAGGAGGTGATAAAAGCCATCAGGATAAGGAGGTTTGCAAGTGCTTTGGGAGTGTGAGCAGGCTGCATTTTAAACTGGGGTGGGAAGAGTTAACCTCAAAGAAAAGGTGAGATTTTAGCAGAATTTAAGGGGGTGCAGTTAGATGTGGTGGGATAAGAGAAACTCAGAAAGAAGAAATCGCCTGTGCAAAAGCACTGAGACATGAAGATGTTTGAGGATCAGGAAGGGGCCAGATCACACAGAGTTGGCTAGTGATTGGAGCAGAAGGTTAACATGATCTGACCAACTGATGTGATTCAAGTTTTTAAAAGGTAACTTTAACTGCAGTGTGAGGCTATGTTTTGGAGAGAGAGACATTCTAGAAGCAGGGAGACCAATGAGGAGACTATCATAGTGGTCCATGTTAGAGATGATGGCTGGGCCAGATGGTAGCAGCAGAGGTAATGAGAAGTAATCAGACTGTGGACATATTGTGAAATTGCAGCCAACAGCCTTTGCTGAAGGATTGGGAGTGGGATATGCGAGATACATCAACAAGGATTTTGGCCTGAGCAACTGAAGTAATAAATCTTGGATACTCTTTTAAGAAAAATATATATTGTAGGGGAGGAAAATTTTTCCTTGCTATTCTAGGTTCTTTGACTGGTCTAATAATCAAATTAACATGAGACAGCTTAACAGGAGAAAATTAACCACATTTAATTATGTTTATATAGGGGCACCACAAAGACAATGAGATTCAAGGACAAGCCTGACAATTGAGGCTTATATACCATCTTGAGCTGAGGAATGGAATAGCCACCTGGGGCTTCAAAGGGGAGGAGGGTGATTCACAGGAAGATAAGAAGAGCAGGTGTTTGGTAATTAGATGTTTGTCCTGCCAGAGATAGGTCATTCAGATAAAAAGCTATTCTTTGGTAATAGCTTTCTTTCTGGACCAGGTCCCCTGTTTAAATTCTTTCAGATAGTTAAAGGAAAGGTAAACATTTTGTTTTGTTTTTGCTTTTGACTTTACTGGGTCTTGATTGCCTTTAGCTCAAAATAGTATTACTGCCAAAGTGACACATTTTGGGGAGGCTCATTCTGAATCCCTTCAGTATACATCTATTAAGTTTATTTCAATATGCTTAATGTGACATAGTATGGTTGCATCACAATTTGATTATCTATTTTCCTACTAATGTAGTTATTTGCTTCTCATTTTTTAACACCATAAAAAAATTATTTTAACTCTACCAAATAACAAAAATTTCTTAGGTAGAGTTAAAATAATTCTGAGATTTTTTAAATTAACATTCAGTTATATAGTTTATAAAGTATATTTGAAATGTGACTTAGTTTCTTGCTAATAACTTTTCATTGACTCTAAAGAGTGAATTCACTGACTAAAGTGGTCTTAATATCTCCTTCATTTGACTAATCTTTAAACAGGCTTTCTCCTAACTCTATGCATCAGGCTCTCCTTTTCGTAGAACACTTACTTTATAAAACTTGTAATTACAAATCCTTTCTCTTCTCCTTTGAGATGTAAGTCTTTTAAAATGACACTTGCACACTACTATGTATAAAATAGATAAACAACAAAAATATTGTACAGCACAGGGAAATACAGCCGTTGTTTTGTAATAATTTTAAATGGAGTATAATCTGTAAAAATATTGAATCACTATGTTGTAAACCTGAAACTAATATAACTTTAAATAAATAGATAAATAAATATTCTCATAATATCAATTAGAAAGCCTCTTATCAGTTTTACAAACCAGGAATGTCTTTCTCAAGTACCTGAGAGACATCTCTTTGAAATGTAATCATCAAAGAAGATAGATAGCCCTATCTTCCAGTCCCCATGGGAGAGTAGGAGCCTAAATTTCATGGCTGTCTTTCTCCAAGTTGTAAAACTATCTTCTGTCCTGAAATAGGAGTAAGCTTACGTTTCCTTTGAGTAACGTCATTAGTAAATGAAGGTAACATTACTCACCCTAGCTCCGCAAAACTCTCCAGCTCTTTCTTTCAGCGTCGCTGAGTTCAGACTTTGGTTCTGGCCTCTTTCGCTTATTGCAATATGCTTGATTAAAGGCTTCCTTTGGATTATGCAAGTCTAAATCACAATTAGATATCACCTTACATCTGTTAGAATGGCTATTATCAAAAAGACAAAAGATAACAAATGTTGACATGGACATGAAGAAAAGAGAACCCTTATACACTGTTAATGGGAATGTAAATTGGTAAAATTATTATGGAAAACAGTATGGAGCTTCCCCAAGAATTTAAAAATAGAACTACCATATGATCCAGCAATTCCACTTCTGGATATATATACAAAGGAAACGAAATCACTATCTCCAAGAGCTATCTGTGTCCCCATGTTCATTCCAACACTATTTCCAATAGTCAAGATATAGAAACAGCATGACTGTTGACAGATAAGTGAATTAAAATTGTGATATCTATGTATCTCTATATCTATCTATATTTCTATTTATAGACAATGGAATAATATTCAGCCATAAAAAAAGGAAATTGTGCCACTTGTGAGAGCATGGATGAAACTGGAGGGCATTATGCTCTCCAGACATAGAAAGACAAATACTGCATGATATCATTTACATGTGGAATCTAAAAAAAAAAAAAAAAAAAATGAATTCATAGAAACAGAGTTGAAAATGGTTGTTAGGAGTTGAAAATGGTTGTTAGGGGTTAGGGCAGAAATGAGGAAAATGGGAAGATGTTGGTCAAAGGTACAAAGTCTCAGTTATGAGATAAGTTCTGAGAAACTAATGTACAGTGTACATTAAGTGTACTTAATAATACTGTATATATGAAATTTGCTAAGAGAATAGATCTTAAGCATTCTGTCTCACACACACTAAATAGCTATGAAGTAACTATATGAGGTGGATAGCTATGGTAATTAACTTGATTGTGGTATTCACTTTACAATGTATGCATATATCAAATGGTCTTATAGTACACTTTATATATAAACAATTTCATTTTTAAATTATGTTTCAGTAAAGCTGAAAATAATTTATAAAAGGCTTCCTTGTCTGTTTAACTTTCTCCAGTGAAATCTGTCTTTTTTTTTTTTTTGACATCATATATTTCTCAAGATCAGAGGTAAGAGCTCTCTCTCTGAAACATAATATTACCCCAGAGTCAACACCTCTCTTCCAATCATTCCTCCTTTCATCTTTCCTGATCCATCTCCAGGAAATAATCATATTGAATACCATTATTAGAAAGAAATTATGACTATTGTATGATTTATGTATATGGGGTTAAGAATAGCTTTATATTATAAAGATTCTCAAAAAGTCAATGTCCAGAACTGATTTTTTAGTAAATACAGTGTGCCAGTATCAACATGTCTAAGTGTGGTTATTTATTTATGTATGTATTTATTATTTATTCTCAACAATTTATCTATTACTCCTGTGTTAATGCATTGGAAAATAAATCTAGGAGTGCCAAGAAACATTATTTAAATGTGTTCTCAAACATTTTTGCCCAAAAGTTAGCAGTACCTCAAAACAATAGTATCTATAAGGTGTACTCCACTATTTTGGTTAATTGAAGAAAGATATATACAAAGTCTTTACATAGGTCCTGCACATCTTTAAAAATGTTAAATTTCATACTGCAATAACTTAGGTTGTAGAAATAGCAGAAATAATCTGTAACCATTATTTAAAGGCAAATTGCTTCTTACTATTAAAGATCAGAAGAAATTTAACTTTTATTCTTAATATAAAGTACAGTATTGTCAATAAGAAAATATTGCCTGCCATATCAGTAAATAAAGGATGTTGCAGCCAACAAGCCATCACATTACAGCCACCCCCTGATGGTGAGCCCTGAGTAAACTCAGGATGGAAAGAGGATGCCTACCACGCAGCAGTCAGTCACTGCAGCCATCTTTCAATGGTGCACCCTGAGGAGACTCAGGATGAGAAAACAAAGGATACCAGCCCCAGATAGCTGAGATGCAGATCAAAGGAATGATTTCAGTGAGCCCAGACACTTGCATCTTCCCATACACAGAAAAGTGCTAAATTCCTTAACTTGAGATATCTGGTTTTCCTTAATTAACAGTAATCTTTTGATGTTCTGACTACCTGGTCTTTGTTGCAAAAGCTCCTATATATCCTGGCTCCTCCCTTTCCTCTTGGAGCAGTCTCTGAGAGCTATCTGAGAGGTTGTGTCCTGGGCTTAAGTCCTCAGATTTGTCTGCCAAATGAAACAAAATTCTCAACTTTTAAGTTGTGCATTTTTTTCAGCCAAAACTATGTACATTGTGAAATATGGCAGTCACATATATAATAATTTATTTTTAGATACTATTTACAAGTTCATTCTAAAACAGTTATAACTGTTACATAAAGTGACTCCTGTTTTAAATTTGGCAATACTTCATGTACATATGCACATATTTTGCAATCTTCCTGTATTTGTGAGAGGAAGAGCTATGCACTAAGAAATAAAAATCAATGAAAAAATATAAAATAAAAAAAAATTAGAGTTCCAGAAATTATTTTGTGCCCAACTGGGTGCTCTATGCCACAAGCCAAGCAAAACAGTGTTAAAACCAAAGGGCCAAATTGCATCTGCACTTAAAGTAAAGGTTACATTTGTAATCACTGTCCCACAATTTTTTTTATAAACTGGAACCATTAAATTGTTTCCTAACAAAAACTCAGGGACCTTTTATACAAACAATAAATGGTTTGTTTTCAAAACACAAAGTTTATTTTTGAAGTAAAGGTTAATGTTCTGTGAAATCTCTGAGCCTGAGAATGCTTTCAGCTCTGGAAAATTCTTGTTGGAGCCTCAAAGTAGCTGCTATAAGTATGGAAGTACCCTCCTGGGTGTGACATTCCCAGCTTGATGACTTGATGGCTTAATTTACTTATATGGTGCTCTTCAAAGTGATTTTGAAGCTTTGGATAGGAAACTGAAACCAGAGTTACTGAGCCACAAATAAGTGAAATTTTTACTCAAGAACAGTGAATATTGCTACAATCATTTTCAGGGTGAAAAAAATATTTAACCACTGATATCAAATCAAAACTTCCAATGTAGAAGTTTTACTCTGTGTTTTAAAAAAGCCAATAAATAAACGGAGTTTAGTCCATAGGAAGAACTATTGTCAAATGGTTTAATTAATGTCATGTTGACTATCTATTAACAATTTAATTTGAATGAAGATTTCCTAGAATAATACAATCATTGTTTTCTGTACTTAAAAGATAGTTGCTGATTTCTGCATTCAAATGGTATCTGCTCAGTGATCTCCAGAGGCATTCCATCAAAATCACACTGAATCATTCAGGATGACTAAAGAAGAAAACAAAAGAGTTTTGAAGGAAAACACTCACAGATAAAGTAATTGTGGAGCAGAATTGAGAGTAGATTCCATTTATTCTTCTGCTTTTGCTATTACTTGGCATTATTATTTGAAATAGAAATTGTTAGGGGAAAAGTATCAGAAAGCTGGAGCTCTATCTCTATCTGCCATTTGAGTGCTTTTCTGTAAAATGGGACAAGTGGAGAGTGTTGAGGCCTCTGTCCTCATTTCACCCTCACAAATATTTGTGATCATACAGATGAAACAGCAGAATGTGTCTCAGGGTTTAGTGGAGTTCAGGTTCTTTAAGTCTCAGCACAGAAAGAATTCAATGAGAGGTAAAGTGATAGGTGAGAAGTAACTTATTCGTATAGGATGCTTGTGAAGGATACAAGCAGGCAGGCAAGAGAGTACCACCATGAAAACAAAGGGGGATACAGTTTTATAATCATAGGAAAAGTGGAGAGGAGGAGAAGACCACCTTCTTCCTTATTCTTGAATAGAAGTCAAGCTTCCATCATCATCTCCATCTCCATGTTGAGCAGGTAGATTTTTTTGTCCCTATATGGCCCAACCAGGACTTTCATGGTGTTATTCTAATCAGCAGAAGGGTGGTAACATAAGCTAAAGTAAGGTAAATCATCTCATATTAAAGTATAATGTCACCTTTCCCTATATTTCTGCTCTTAGTACATGCAGAAAAAACTCCTTCTCAAGGATCATTAACTTGCTGACCTCAATGGGCAGGATATAGGTCTCATTCCACCATTATTTTATTGTTTTGGGGCATGTCTCATGCTTCTATTGTATGGTTTTATTGCTAAGCAAGCTTGCCTTGGTTTTGTTGCTAATCAAGCCTGCTTTCTTGAGTGATCATTAAAACTTACAGGGGTCTCCCAAAATTTCCTCTCTATGTATTATCCCCTAGTGGAATTTTTTAACTAGCTATTTGATTATCCTGCCCTATCCCTATCACAGAGACTCCAAATTTCAAGTAATGACTGGCTGTGGATTAGCTAGTGTTGGTCTCGTGAAAAGCTCTACCTTAGGATAACAAGTTATGGGTGATATAGACTGTAAGAAGTCTGAAGACATTGCTGCAATAGACCACAGATTATTGCCCTGCATAGTCGAGACCCAGAGAAGAAGAAGTTATCCTCAAAGAAACCAAGGAGATTTAATTAAAACCAAAAATGGGCTGAACTCATAGCTCTTCCTAGGGGACCATTCCTAAGATCAACTTAAGAAAATCATTCACTGTGCAATTAGAGAAATGTTTGAATTTGTTATTTTAGTCTAGGGAAAAACTTCTGAGAAATGGGATCTCAGTTATCTAAATATTTTGAGGGTACCCACCCCCAACAGGGACTCTGGCTGATTTTATGTTTAAAAACTGTGGCCCTGGGCTTCCCTGGGGGTGCAGTGGTTGAGAGTCTGCCTGACGATGCAGGGGATAAGGGTTCGTGCCTCGGTCTGGGAAGATCCCACATGCCATGGAGTGGCTGGGCCCATGAGCCATGGCCGCTGAGCCTGCGCAACCGGAGCCTGTGCTCCACAACGGGAGAGGCCACAACAGTGGGAGGACCGCGTACCGCAAAAAAAGGAAAAAAAAAACCAAAACAAAACTGTGTCCCTTCGTCTTGTCCATTTCTAACTAAATTGACCAACCTTACCAAAAGCAACTTAGAATATCAATGGCTATTATGGAGAACTTTTGAAATCCCCAAACTTATTTTTTTAAACTGCATTGGACTACAATAGATCACACATTTCCAGAACAGAGTGGAAGGACTATTTTGATTAGTATTTTGAGATGTCTCACTTTATCAATCAGATTTCTAAAATTGCCTCTCCACAAAAAATGATTTTAAGATTAACTGAGTCAAATAAATAATTTTAAAATGATTAAATGGTTCCCAAAGTCTCAGGCTCTTCTCCCTTGGCTTCTTTGTCTTGGACCCTGTCTCCAGTGTCATTATGTCCCTCTCCCTTGGATCCCTATGGACAGATGCCTCCTCTGGCACCATCATTCTCCTTTCCTTCTATAAAGCCTATACCTCCTTTATACCCTCAGTTCCCCCATACTAATTATCTCACTGAACGTCCCTTTTTCTCTGAAATTGCCCTCACTCCCTTTTCCTCTGAACTTGTCAGAAACTGCCCCTTAAAAATTAAGACTTCTAGGGGCTTCCCTGGTGGCACAGTGGTTGAGGGTCCGCCTGCCGATGCGGAGGACGCGGGTTCGTGCCCCGGTCCGGGAGGATCCCACATGCCGCGGAGCGGCTGGGCCCGTGGGCCATGGCCGCTGACCCTGCGCGTCCGGAGCCTGTGCTCCACAATGGGAGAGGCCACAACAGTGAGAGGCCCACGTACCACAAAAATAAATAAATAAATAAAAATAAAAATTAAGACTTCTGAGGACCCAGAGGTTAAACCCTTAATTTCTTATATTCCCTGGAGTAAAGTTGAACTGTGAGCTGTAGTCAAAGATTTCCCAAAGTAACTGAAGATCCTCACAGATTTGCTGAAAATTTTAATATAGTCACTTAAATTGATCAACCTGGTTTCTCTGACTTAAATCAACTAGTTCATATGCTTGTCAATGAAGGTCAGGCCTAAAACTGAGTACCCCTAAAACTGAGTTCCTCTATTGAGTTTATGATTAATTTCTCTAACCAAAACACTATTCTCTTTCTTCTCCAACACCTGCTCTTCTCAACATTGAGGAGTGTCAAAAAAAAAAAAAAAAAAAAAAAAAGGTGGGGGGATTGAAATCCTTTGTCCCTGTCCTTCAAAGTAAAACACTTTTGTTTTAGCCTCCCAACCCTCCCCTGAGTCTCAAAAGGCAGGCTTAGAGTTAATGATTAGGAAATGTGAAGATGAAGAAATAAAAAATACTTGGGTTGGGAAACTGGTAACAACTTAGACTATAGACCAGGCACATAGCAGAGTCTCTAAACTCCCATTTTGCTGAAAGATATAAATAAAAGTCTGACACACATTCTTAAATTGTGGATGGAATGGGAAACTAACATCTACTCTGGATTTAGTTAATCTGGCAGACCAGCTCTTTCACAGTCTAGAAGAGTCACCTCCAAGGAAAACCACCGAACTTCTTTATCTTCAACTCCAGCAAATGAAGTCTCCTTAATGAATCCAAAATCTTCCTAGTTTCTATTATTATTGCAAAGAGCCAGGACACTGGAAAAGTAATGGTTACAAATTTAAGCACTTCAGGTGCCTTCAGCTCTCTAACCAGCCTTTCCAACATTCTCCCAGTCCTCGATGATGGGACTCTGAGAATTACAGGAGCTCTTCCCAATCCTCCCTGTAAATAGTCCTAGAGAAGCATTCCTTTAGATTGAGGATGAATGTCTTCCTGTCCTAATAGGCAATAGAGCCACACACTCACTGGTCAACCCCACCCCTATAAAGCAGCCCCTGCCTCAGGGTACTTAAAGAGTTCAAACAGTGGGGTTTCTCAAAAGGTTTCTGTCTCTGAACGTATTCCATTTGTTTAGGCTTTTTGAGAGATACACACCCTTTTCTCCTTAGTTCCTCTGTCAGACTTCTTAGAGATGTATCATAGAAACATTTCTTTCTCCAAAAAGGGGGAAATAATTCCAGAAATTTACAGTAGTCATCAAAGGAACCAACCAGGTGAATACCAGGTGGTACTAGAGCAAATTCTGGAAACATGATGATTTGTTCCTATTGAATAATGTACCCTTTTCTTATGGGCAAAATCTGCAACTGATGTTGACAAAATTCAGTATTCAAATAGACCCCTCAAAACTTCTTCTCAGAATTAATCAATACTCTATAAGTAAAGAAACCTTTCAAGATATGAAGACGATAATAGCAGATTACAATGCTCAAGGCCTCATTGTCCCTTGTACTAGGCCCTTGTAGCATTCCCATTTTAGTGGTGAGAAAACCTAGGGGCCAAGGGGAGAGGTTGTTCAGGACCTCCTCCGAGCAATAAACAACATTGTTATCCCCTGACACCCTGTGTTCCTAACTCTCATAATTTACTAACATCCATTCCTACTGGAAGAAGATTATTTACAATGATGTAGTGTATTCTTTAGTATTCCAGTTGATAAAGCTAGCCAATACTTTTTGGCCTTCACTTGGGAAGAAAAACAATTCATCTAGACAGTAATGCTTCAGGATTTTATTGAAAGTCTTTATTTCTCACAAATTATGAAGGCTGATCAGAATGATATAAAATTCCTAGAGATCTACCTTGTTGCAATACATGGATAATTTGCTTTTTTACTCTCTTTCCAGGCCTCCTATAGGAAGACAGCAACCACTTGCTAAAGCTTTCAGTGTTCAAGGGACATAAATTTGTCAATGAAAAATTGCAGTTTTCCCAAGCCCTTATTGTAGAACTAGGGCTACACCTAGATCCAGGTAGACTTCATGGTGTCCTAAGTTTCCCCAAACCGCAAACTAAGCAACTGAGAGGTTTTCTAGGGCTAATGGGTTATTGCCAAAAATGAATTCTAAATTTCTCTCTCATGGACAACATCTATATATTTTACTAAACAATAACAACCTCAACCAAATTTTATGGGGAGAAAAAGATGCTTAGTTTTCAAGGCCTTAAAGGAGAGTTTGATAAACCTTCCTACCCTTGGACATCTCAATTATCTGATTCATATATATATATATATATATATATATATATATATATACACACATACATATATATATGAAAAAAGGGGGGGGGAATGCCCTTGGGATGCTCACCCAAAAAGCATGAGGACCACCATTCATATATATATATATATATATATATATATATATATACACACATACATATATATATGAAAAAAGGGGGGGGGAATGCCCTTGGGATGCTCACCCAAAAAGCATGAGGACCACCAAAGACCTATTAAGGTATCATAGCTGGCAAATGAACCCTGTAGCATGAGGATATCCCTTTTGGTTAAGGTTACTGAGAAAAATGTTTTGGGATCCCCTTTAACCATTTTTGTACTTCATGCAGCAGAAGCTCTTCTGAATTCTTATTACATTCAACATTTCTCAGTCAGCCGCCATGCCTTCTACATAGTCCTTTTGTTAACTGTTCCTCCCATAACTTTTATGTTGTAATAATCTTAAACCTGCTGCTCTTCTCCCCTCCAGCCCTGACAAAGTCACTTACAATTGTTTAATGTTGATGAACCACTTCCTGACACCTTCTGATGATCTACAGGAAATTCCACTTGGTAACTCTGATTTTTCATAGTTCACTGATGTTGTCAAACCCAAGATCACATGCCTGATGCACAGAGAGGCCAAACTAAAACAGTGAAGTTTGGAGCAGAGTAAGATTTATTGCAGGGCACTAAGCAAGGAGAATGGGCAGCTCATGTTTAAAAGACTGGAACTCCCTGATAGTCTATGGAGAACAGTTTTTAAAGACAAATTTTGGGGGGAGAGCTGCAGAATGCATGACTTCCTACTGATTGGTTGGTGGTGAGGTAACAGGGTGGTATTTCAGGAATCTCAATCATCAACCTTCTGGTTCCAGTCAGTCTGGAATCTAAGTGCTTATGTTTAGTCTGAAGTTGTCATCCTTCTCCTGCATGGGGGTCTGTAGAAGAACTCAAAGATCTGTAACTGATTGTTATGTATATCCTTTGAGGAGGAACTAGGACTCTGCTTTTTTGCTGCACTATTTTTCCTTGACTTATTTTCCTTTACTTCTGCGTTCCCTTACTTCCCTAATTAGTAACTGAATCTGCCCTTTGGAACTCAGGGAAGGTCTAGGAGGCTGAAGTCTTTTTCTACAAACAAGAAATGGGGGACATGGAAAGGCCTTTGTAATTGTGAAGGCCTTCAGGGTCCTACTTGCTTTCAATCCTCCCTTTCCTTTGACATTCCTCAATCTTGAGAGGAACAGGTGTGGTAAAAGAAAGGGAATAGAGCTTTGGATAGAGAAGTTAGTCATAAATTCAGCAGAGGAACTTGGCTTTAGGGGGACGTGGTTTCACAGATGATTCTTAGTTAAAAGTTTTTCAGTGGCAAGTGTGCTCTTGTATGCTATTGCAACTCTATTTATTTATTTATTTAAAAAATTTTTATTTCATATTGGAGTATAGTTGATTAACAATGTTGTGTTAGTTTTGGGTGAACAGCAAAGTGATTCAGTTATGCATATACATGTATTATTGTTTTTCAAATTCTTTTCCCATTTCAGTTACTAGAGAATGCTGACCAGAGTTTCCTGTGCTATACAGTAGGTCTTTGTTGGTTATCTATTTTAAGTATAGCAGTGCGTACATGTCAATCCCAATCTATTCTTCCCCCTACTCTTCCCCCTGGTAACTGTAAGTTTGTTCTCTAAGTCTGTGAGTCTGTTTCTTTTTTGTAAATAAGTTTATTTGTATCATTTTCTTTTAGATTTCACATATAAGTGCTATTATACGATATTTGTCTTTTTCTGACTTCACTTAGTATGATAATCTCCAGGCTCATCCATGTTGCTGCAAATGGCATTATTTCATTCTTTTTAGTAGCTGAGTAATATTCCATTGTATATATTTACCACATCTTCTTTATCCATTCATCCGTTGATGGACATTTAGGTTGCTTCTATGTCTTGGCTATTGTAAATAGTGTTGCAGTGAATACTGGCATGCATGTATACATTCAAATCATGTTTTTCTCTGGATATATGCTCAGGAGCAGGATTGCTGGATCATATGGTAGCTCTAATTTTAGTGTTTTAAGGAACCTTCATACTGTTCTTCATAGTGGCTGTACCAATTTGCATTCCCACCAACGATGTAGGAGGGTTCCCTTTTCTCCACACACTATCCAGCATTTATTGTTTGTAGATTTTTTGATGATGACCATTCTAGCTGGTGTGAGGTGATATATCTCATTGTAGTTTTGATTTGCATTTCTCTAATAATTATATCACAACTCCTTTTGATGTTTTGATGCAGAATCTTTACTTATAACTACTTTAGCCTATCAGGCTGAATTGTATGCTCTTACATGGGCTTGTACTTTAGCCAAGCACAAAACTGCCAATATTTACGCTTTCAGAGTAGCTTATGATTTTGGAATTGTGTGGAAGCAGTGTGGTTTCCTTATTTACAGAAGAAATGAAATGTAAAATGACCCCATGTTCAGCAGTTATCAGATCCAATCCTTGTTCCTTCTGCTTTAGCTGTTATTAAGACTCTGGGACAATATAAACTTGACCCTCTGGCACCTATGGGAAATCACCTTGTGGATATTTCTGCAAGGAATGCTGTCCTTAAGGGGAACAACAGAAGCCAAACTCTGTCATGGTCCAAAGAATTATTTCCCCAAAATAATAATTTTGAATCCGTTGATGGACATTTAGGTTGCTTCTATGTCTTGGCTATTGTAAATAGTGTTGCAGTGAATACTGGCATGCATGTATACATTCAAATCATGTTTTTCTCTGGATATATGCTCAGGAGCAGGATTGCTGGATCATATGGTAGCTCTAATTTTAGTGTTTTAAGGAACCTTCATACTGTTCTTCATAGTGGCTGTACCAATTTGCATTCCCACCAACGATGTAGGAGGGTTCCCTTTTCTCCACACACTATCCAGCATTTATTGTTTGTAGATTTTTTGATGATGACCATTCTAGCTGGTGTGAGGTGATATATCTCATTGTAGTTTTGATTTGCATTTCTCTAATAATTATATCACAACTCCTTTTGATGTTTTGATGCAGAATCTTTACTTATAACTACTTTAGCCTATCAGGCTGAATTGTATGCTCTTACATGGGCTTGTACTTTAGCCAAGCACAAAACTGCCAATATTTACGCTTTCAGAGTAGCTTATGATTTTGGAATTGTGTGGAAGCAGTGTGGTTTCCTTATTTACAGAAGAAATGAAATGTAAAATGACCCCATGTTCAGCAGTTATCAGATCCAATCCTTGTTCCTTCTGCTTTAGCTGTTATTAAGACTCTGGGACAATATAAACTTGACCCTCTGGCACCTATGGGAAATCACCTTGTGGATATTTCTGCAAGGAATGCTGTCCTTAAGGGGAACAACAGAAGCCAAACTCTGTCATGGTCCAAAGAATTATTTCCCCAAAATAATAATTTTGAGAAACTGGCTAGAGAAGCTTAACAATTGGCCTCAGGCAAGGAAAAACCAGATTGGAAATACATTTATTATTCATTTGATAAAAAGAGAAAACTCTGATTTGGACAAAATAACAACCCAGTTTTACTGAAGTTTCTAAAATTCCTAGTCTTCACCACTGTACAAGCATTATGGCATTGGTTTACTGACAAAATGATAGCACTCATGAATCAAAATGGCGGGGGCAGGGGACACTAACAAGGCTGCAAAAAGTGCCTACTTCACTAAACCCATTTGTCTGAAGTACCAACTGGGGAAACTTATTTGTACTGCTCCCAGATATTTTTAACTGCCTAATGGATCATTGGAGGCCTGGCAGTTTGATTTCATACAACTTCCTTCATCTCATTGATATAAATGTTTTATTCATGGTCTGTGTGTTTTCACACAGCACTGAAGCCTTCCTTTTCAGACTAACTACTGCCTTTTCTGTGCTTAAAGTCCTTTTGGAAAAAATAATGCCTACCTGGGGAACTCCACTCAAACTTCATAGTTTCTAGTATCTTTAAAAATTTAAGAGAAAATAATCTTGAAGTTTTAAAATAATGTGAAAATATATATTTTTAATATAGTAAACAGTACTGAGCCAAAAGACATCTTTTGGGCAAAAAGCTTGAATTCTTCTTTATCTTTTAACATTTTTAAGTGTAAGAAAATTAAACAACAATAACAACAACAACAAAATGGCACAAATTAGATTAAGGTGTGATTATCTGTTTATACTTTGAATGTTCCAGGAATTTCTAAGCATAACTCCACATATGAAAACTAACTATATATTTGACTCCATCAAATTTTTTAAACTTTTACATATTAAACTCAGTTAAAATACATTGTTAAAAAAAAGGAGGGGCTTCCCTGGTGGCGCAGTTGTTGAGAGTCCACCTGACGATGCAGGGGACATGGGTTTGTGTCCTGGTCAGGGAAGATCCCACATGCCACGGAGCGGCTAGGCCCATGTGCCATGGATGCTGAGCCTGCGTATCCGGAGCCTGTGCTCCGCAACGGGAGAGGCCACAAAGTGAGAGGCCCGTGTACTGCAAAAAAAAAAAAAAAAAAAAAGGAAAGGAAACAACAGACCCAAAATGAAGTCATTTGCCCCCACAACAGCAAATCTAGACTTAACTGCAGTTCCTATCTCTACTAGGCATGTGACCTTTAAGCAGACCATCTGAAATTTCCTGATTAGCACTAGTGAGGCAATCTGTATAACACTCCTGCTGTTTCCTTTCCTCCAAAAGAAGATGACCTGGCCTTTGAAGGATTCTTTCTTTTCTTTTGCTAATAACCTCTTTGCTCCACCTTCCTTCTATGAAAAGCTTCCATCTTGTACAACTCCTTGGAGTATCTAGCTACTTGTTAGATGACATGCTTCCCAATTCATGAAGTGCTTAATAGAGCCAATTAGATCTTCAAATTTACTCAGTTGAATTTTATTTTTTAACAATATTAAAAAGTTCATAAAAAACTTGTAAAATGCATTTGCATGAAGGTCAGTATATTTGTTTATTTAATAAAGAATGGACAACTGAGAACAAAAGAAGCAAGGTGGAGGTATCTAGCCTTATCATATATTACATGACACTCTAAAACTTATAAAATTAGTATTAGCACATACTCAGAAAAACCAGTGGAAGAGAACAGAACATCTGAAAATAGATCTAATTACATATGCAAATTTACTAAATTATAAAGATGCCATCTCAAATTAGTGATGGAAAGAAACTTCTCACTAAACAGGAACATGATAAAAAGATAAAATTGGATCTGGTCAGTACACACTATATTACTATAAATTCCAAATGGATTAGATATTTAAATGTAACAAATGATACCATACAGTATTTATTATAAGAAATATGGAAGAATTCCTCTATAAACTGGAGTGAGGAAAATTTTCCTAACCATTATTCTAAATCCAGGAGAAAAGAAGGAAAAACGTGGATAAATATGACTACAAAAATTTAAAAAGAAAATTTGGCATGGTATTATATATATATATATATAGTTATAGTTACAGTTATAATTTTATAAATATAATACAATATTTATAACATAATCAGAATAAAAAGATTATGTACTAGGAAAGATATTTCATTTTATATTAGATTCAAAGTTTTATATTCCTAAAATACAAAGAACTTCTACAGAAAAAGAAGAAAAAACAATGAATTTTTTAGAAAAGGTAAGTTAGAAATATGGAGAGATAAATCACAGAAAATGAAATGCAAATAGCTATTAACCACGTGATAAAATGATCACCCTGGCACATAATAAGAGAAATGCAAAGTAAAATTACAGAGGAATAACATTTTTCATCTATTAAATGGGCAAAAATTCAAAAATTTGACAATATGCTCTACTGGCAAGGCTATGGGGAAATGGGCACTCTTATAATTGCTGGCAGAGATGCAAAGTGGTACAATCTCTAAAAGGGGAATTTGGCAATATCCAGCAAAATTACATATTCAATTATACTTTGATCAGTGATTTTACTCCTAGGAGCCCATTCCAATGACACTGGTTAAAAAATGAAAAAGATGTACTGTTTGTAATAGCAAAAGACTAGAAGCAACCTTAACATCCATCAATAAAAGGCTGATTGAATAAGGTATAACCCAAAAACTAAATGACATACTACACAACTGTAAAAAGAATCAGGTATTTAGCGATATATTTTTATGGACTGATCTCTAAGCTATTTTTAAATGAAAAAAAAAAGTAGAGAAAAATTTATGATATACTGTTTTTTTTCCAAGAATACGGAAACCTGCGTATATTTATGTACTTGATTATATGTATTTAAGTGGAAGTATAACTTATATAATTGTTAAAATATTTACCTATAAAGGGAGGGAAGAAGGAGAATGGAAGAGACAGGAATAGAAGGTAATAGTTTATGTAATTATAAAACAAAAAATTACTGAGGAAAAAAATGCCTAAATATCAAAAGTCAAAGTGAAAAATACAAACCAAAAAAAACCTAAGTATGTATCTTGTTTGGGGAATGCGCAGAGAGAAACTATTCCAAATCACTTTTAAAACAAGCATTTTGACTATATGTTATTGTGGGATATTTCAAGGATAAAAAGAACTGGGAAAACAAAACAAAAAGCTTTGTATACTGTTTTGCTGCTTTTTGTTATTTTGTTGGCTTTGTTATTCAAATGTAACGTGGGATATATTTAAACTGAAAATATCAGTATGAACTCAAGATGTATTTTATATGTAAGAAATTATTCACCAACCTTGTCTGGTGAAAAGGTCTAGAATCAATGACACCTCTAATGCCCAGATCGAGGTCTCCATATACCATTTCCCACTGAAAGTGGAAATTGTGGCCACTTCAGAGAAATTGTGGAATCCAAGTCTGGGGGCAATAAATGTACAAGATAAAGCTGGAAAGTATATCCATTTTCTCACTTGTAAATTGGGAATGAATAAAAATGCCTTTCCCATCGAGTCATTCATGAGGACTAATTGAGTAAAGTATTCTCAACATTTTAAACAAATAAAACAGTTCCAGGCCCAAGAGGGCACAATATAGTGTTCCCCACAAAAATTCACAGAAAAAGAGCTGGAAGGCTATAAATGAAATTGCTCTAGGTGTTAAGATTATATTTAATATTACTTTTTCATGATTAGTTTTCTGTAATCTTCTAAAGGTCCTACAATTAACATATAAATGATAAATTTAATAATGATGTTAATAGAAAAAAATGAGAGAGACAACCACTTTCACAAGAATATATCAGTTACATGTATCTTCAATATCTTTGCAAGATAGAAGTAGTGTGAAAGTGTGTGTGTTTTAAAATCAAAATGTGTTTAAAGGTCAGTTCAAACTGTTGGCTTGCAAAGTGGTGTTAGGCAGGTCATGTGCTTTCTTGGGGAGTCATAAATGTTTTTGAATGAATGAAGATTATTTTTCCTTTAAATGGTAATAGTATATCAACATCATAGAAATACTGTCAACAGTAAATGAGATAGATAACCCAGTAGAGTTCTGAGCACATAGTAGAACTTAAATAGAAAGCAACGATTTTAAAACTGTTCTTTATAACTTTAAAAGCACTTTTTTTTTAAACTTTTGCATATCATTTAAAAAGTCCCATAGTGCTAATGAGCTTATAATTAAATTCCCATCCTCCCAATCCCTCCAGTCCCACCCCCTGCAGAGCTTGTCCCTGCTTGCTCTCTCTTACCTGCCAGCAGCCTCTCTTTCATGGCAAAATGCCAGCTGCAGTTCTGTCTTCAGCACAGTATCTTTCTGATTTATCACAGCTGTTAAGATGAAAGGGAATAAAATTTTCCTTATTTTTTTCTCAGGAGAGTGTGTTTTTCATTTTGTGTTTGATCTATTTTTAAAGACAATTTTATTTATTTTTGGCTGTGTTGGGTCTTTGCTGCCGCACGTGGGCTTTCTCTAGCGGTGGCGAGCAGGGGATACTCTTCGTTATGGTGCAGGGACTACTCATTGCGGTGGCTTCTCTTGTTGTGGAGCAGGGGCCGTAGGCTCGAGGGCTTCAGTAGTTGTGACGCACAGGCTTAGTTGCTCCGCGGCATGTGGGATCTTCCCGGACCAGGGATGGAACCTGTGTCCCCTGCACTGACAGGCGGATTCTTATCCACTGAGCCACCAGGGAAGTTCCTGTGTTTGATTTTAAACACGCTTTAAAATCACTTTTTGAGGGCTTCCCTGGTGGCGCGGTGGTTGGGGGTCCGCCTGCCGATGCAGGGGACGCGGGTTCGTGCCTCGGTCCGGGAGGATCCCACGTGCCGCGGAGCGGCTGGGCCCGTGGGCCATGGCCGCTGGGCCTGTGCGTCCGGATCCTGCGCTCCGCAACGGGAGAGGCCACGGCAGGGAGAGGCCCGCATACCGAAAAAAAAAAAAAAATCACTTTTTGAATGTGACAAATTTTGCCAAATTAAAGGATATAATAATTCATTAAAACTACTATTTAGCATTTATACCCTTATACTTTTAGGTTTCCTCAATTTTAAGAACATAACTTTTCAAAGTGCATCTTGTTATTTTGGGTTTTTCTCCCCTTGAGGAAATGAACTTGTGAAGCTAGAATAAAGACCAAATTTTCTGCTATTACCTGTATCTTTACAATCACACTGCTTACAAAAGAAGGCAATAGCATTTAAAGCAAATGCAGCAGTGAGATTGTTCCTTTTACCCTTCACAAAATAATCACTACTTACATGCTGCACGTTTTTTAAAACAGTTTTTCAAATGAACTGTCCTTCAAATATTTGTCTTTTTCAAAAATATTTGTCCTCATCACATTTGCAAACTCTTCTTCTATAGTATCTTCCATTTAAATGTGTTATTGTTCATCAGGGACTAATTTTGGCCCAGTTATGTGAGACTGCTAGTGCTCTGGATTTTCTGTTTGATTGTAGCACGATGGGAAATTAAACTGGAAAGGATCCAGGGTCTAAAACTTTTCCTTTTATAGCATATTTCCTTCTTTTTTTAAATTTTCTAATACCTATCAGCTAATGCCCCATCCTTTCAGCTAATAGAGCTGCTAATATGGTGGGGAAGAAATAACTGAGTGATTTAATTTCAAAGGAAAAGAAAAAGTACATTTACTGGTACCAGTACATGACTCAGAATTAAGAGAAGGTAACACACACACACACACACACAAATTTTAATAATACAGGATTCTCTTCAGCATACTTTCACATGAGGACTGGTCATGAAGCAAAGGTTATCATATTGATCCTGAAATGAATGAGCTGTTTAATGTTGAGAATGTCATGTTAAGACTCTGGTTCTTCATTTTGTAGGCCATTAAACAAGTTGCTGACAGATTATTTGGTTTCTTTATTTCATCCAGAGTTACTAATGAGATACATGTGGAGATTAAGAGGAAGCCCCTGGGTAAAGGGCAGATTTTATAGCTCTGGAGTAGACAGATGCTATATTTCACCCTGAATCAGAGATGTGAAGTCTAATGCAGATAGAAAACAAAGGAGTGCCTCTCTTTATATTCTTGTGTTGTTTCCCTCCCCACCTCTCCATTAATTAATATGCTTAACCTTGAACCAATACTACACTTTCTTGCTTAATGTGACTTCATATTACATTTTGGATTAGGGGAATATAAATACTCCAACTTGTCTTTTCTTTTCCAAAATTGTTTTGACTAATGTAGGTGGTTTGTATTTCCACATAAATATTAGGGTTAATTTGTAAATTTTGATAGTGATTGTGCTGAAATTGTAGATCAATTTGGGGAGAATTGTCATCTTAACAATATTGATTCTTCCAACCAATGAACATGGAACGTCTCTCCATTCATTTATATCTTCAATTTTGCTCAGTAATGTTTTGTAGCTTTGGTGTTTAAGTTCTGTTCTTCTTTTATTAAATGTATTACTAAGTATTTTATTTTTTGATGCTGTTTTAAATGGAAATTTTTTCTTAATTTTATTTTCAAATTGTGTGTTGCCAGTTTTTTGAAATGCAATTAAGTTTTATATATTGATCTTATATACTGCAACCTTGATAAATGAGTTTATTGGATCTAGTAGGGTTTCTTTCTTTCTTTCTTTCTTTCTTCCTTTCTTGATTCCTTGGGGTTATCTATTAATGCATATGGGATCATGTCATCTATGAATACAGACAATTTTGCTTCTTCAGATCCAATATGGATGTCATGATTTATTTTTCTTTGATTGCACTGTCTAGAACCTCCAGTACAAGATTGAAAAGAAATGGTAAGAGTCGACAACCTCAAATTGAACACCCTGCCCCTGTCCCCAGTCACTATTGGGCAAAGAACATCCTTGGCAGGGATGTCAGTTGAGTGTCCCATTTCCTCATTTCTGTAATGTTTTTTATATCATATGTTTGCAATGTAATGATCCATCTGTTGGGTGTAAATTTTGAACATGGAGATTATATTCAAATGTGTCTAAAGGATTAAAAATATAGATGGCACTGGAATATTATTCATTTTCAAAGAAAATCTGAAATCATTGAGAAAGAGAAAGAGAGAGAAAAAATGCAGATAGGGGAGGAGGGGGAAAGGGAAGGAGTGAGAAAGATGTCCTCAAATAAGACAGTTATTTCAAAGCAGAAATTCACTTTCTCTACTCATATGACTTTAGAAACTTAACTTGTCTCATCTACAAAATGGGGATAATTCAAGTAATGGTCTCATAGGCTTTTTATATCATATGTTTGCAATGCAATGATCCATCTGTTGGGTGTAAATTTTGAACATGGAGATTATATTCAAAAGTGTCTAAAGGATTAAAAATATAGATGGCACTGGAATATTATTCATTTTCAAAGAAAATCTGAAATCATTGAGAAAGAGAAAGAGAGAGAAAAAATGCAGATAGGGGAGGAGGGGGAAAGGGAAGGAGTGAGAAAGATGTCCTCAAATAAGACAGTTATTTCAAAGCAGAAATTCACTTTCTCTACTCATATGACTTTAGAAACTTAACTTGTCTCATCTACAAAATGGGGATAATTCAAGTAATGGTCTCATAGGCAAGGTTAAAAGATTATTAATAAGATTAATAATATGCTTGGCCCAGGCATGGCACTTGCTGATTCCTTACATGATCATTAATAATTACTGTTATTCAGCCAACACATTACCTATTCCTCTTCAAAAAGCAATGCTAAAAATTGGCTGTAAATATTTTATTCTTAGGCTTGGAAACATGAGAAAGAAAATCCCCAGTGAATTTAAGTTGAATTTTCACTCATATTTACTTCAAATTTCTATGGGTCAGAGTAATATTAGTTTTCTTTTTAAATTTTGTTTTCTTTGTTTTCTGTTTGTTTTTAATGAGGCATAATTGACATATACCATTATACTAGTTTCAGGTAGACAATATAATGATTAAATATTTTTATATATTGCAAAATTATCACCATGATCATTCTAGTTAATATCCATCTCTATACGTAGTTACACATTTTTTTCTCATGATGAAATTTCAAGATTTACTCTCTTACAAACTTTCAAATATATTATACAATATTATTAACTACAGACACCATGCTATACATTACAAACCCATGACTTATTTATAACAGGAAATTTGTACATTTTAACCCTCTTTACCCATTTTGTTCACCTCCCACTCTTCATCTCTGGTGACAACCAATCTATTCTCTGTATCTATGAGCTTTTTGCTTTATTTGTTGTTGTTGTTGTTTAGATTCCATGTGTAAGTGAGACCATACAAATTTTGTCTTTCTCTGTCTGACTTATTTTACTTAGCATAATGCCCTCAGTTTCCATCAATGATGTCCCAAATGGCAAGATTGCATTATATATATATATATGTGTGTGTGTGTGTGTGTGTGTGTGTGTGTATTACATTTAGTAAATGTACATACATATGTAAAATATTTTCTTTATTCGTTCATTTGTTGGTGGACACTTACTTTATTTCCAGGTCTGATCTATTTTAAATACTGCTGTAAGGAACATGGAGTGAATAAATTTGTTTGAATTAGTGCTTTTATTTTCTTCAGATAAATACCTAGAAGTGGAATTGCAGGATCATATAGTAGTTCTATTTTTAAATTTTAAAGGACTCTCCATACTGTTTTCCATAGTGGTTGCACCAATTGACATTGCCACCAACAGTGCACAAGCATTCCTTTTTCTCTACATTTTTGACAATACTTGTTATTTCTTGTCTTTTTAATAATAGCCATTTTAACAGTTGTGAAATGGTATCTCATTGTGTTTTGATGGGCATTTCCCTGGTGATTAGTAATGTTGAGTACTTTTCTTTTCATGTACTTATTGGCCATATGTATTTCCTTTTTTGAAGGAAACCTGTCTTTTCAGGTTCTCTGCCTGTTTTTTTTTTTTGGCTACGCTGGGTCTTCTTTGCAGTGTCTGGGCTCTTCATCGCAGTGTGTGGGCTTCTCTAGTTGCAGTGCATGGACTTCTCTAGTTGAGGTGCGTAGGCTTCTCTAGTTGTGGTACAAGGGCTCTAGAGTGTACAGACTTGGTAGTTGAGGCATGTGGGCTTAGTTGCAGTATGTGGGATCTTTGTTCCTTGACCAGGGATTGAACCTGGGGCCCCTGCATTGGGAGCACAGAGTCTTAACCACTGGACCACCAGAAAAGTCTCTCTCTGTCTATTTTTTAATCAGATTATTATTATTATTGTTATTGTTGCGGGGCACAGGCTCCGGACGCGCAGGCCCAGCGGCCACAGCTCACGGGCCCAGCCGCTCCGCGGAACGTGGGATCCTCCCAGACCAGGGCGCGAGCCCGGTTCCCCTGCATCGGCAGGCGGACGCGCAACCACTGCGCCACCTGGGAAGCCCCTTTCTCTACATTTTTGACAATACTTGTTATTTCTTGCCTTTTTAATAATAGCCATTTTAACAGTTGTGAAATGGTATCTCATTGTGTTTTGATTGGCATTTCCCTGGTGATTAGTAATGTTGAGTACTTTTCTTTTCATGTACTTATTGGCCATATGTATTTCCTTTTTTGAAGGAAACCTGTCTTTTCAGGTTCTCTGCCTGTTTTTTTTTTTTTGGCTACGCTGGGTCTTCTTTGCAGTGTCTGGGCTCTTCATCGCAGTGTGTGGGCTTCTCTAGTTGCAGTGCATGGACTTCTCTAGTTGAGGTGCGTAGGCTTCTCTAGTTGTGGTACAAGGGCTCTAGAGTGTACAGACTTGGTAGTTGAGGCATGTGGGCTTAGTTGCAGTATGTGGGATCTTTGTTCCTTGACCAGGGATTGAACCTGGGGCCCCTGCATTGGGAGCACAGAGTCTTAACCACTGGACCACCAGAAAAGTCTCTCTCTGTCTATTTTTTAATCAGATTATTATTATTATTGTTATTAAGATGTATGAGTTCTTTAACATTTGGATATTAACCCTTTATCAGCTATATGATTTGCACATATTTCTCCTATTCACTGGTTACCTTTCAATTTTGTTGATGGTTTCATTTGCTGTGCAGAAACACTTTTTATTTTGATGTAGTCCCACTTGTTCATTTTTACTCTTGTTGCCTTTGCTCTTGGTGTCAAATCCAAAAAGATCATTACCGTGACCTATGTCAAGGAGATTACTGGCTATGTTTTCTTCTAAGAGCCTAATGTTTCAGGCCTTACATTCAACTTTTTAATCCATTTTGAGTTAATTTTTGTGTATGCTATAAGGTAGTGCTCCATTCTTTTGCATGTGGCTGTCCAGTTGCCCCAACACCATTTATTGGAGAGACTATACTTTCTCTATTATATATTCTTAGCTCTTTGTCATAAACAATTGACCATAAATGTGAGGGTTTGTTTCTGGGCTCTATACTGTTCCATTGATCTATGTGTGTATTTTATAACAATACCATAATATTGATTACTACAGATTTATAATACAGTTTGAAATCTGAAAGTATGCTGCCTCCAGCTTTGTTCTTCTTTATCAAGATTGCTTTAGTGATCATGGTCTTTTGTGGTTCCATATAAATTTTAGGATTATTTGTTCTAGTTCTGTGAAAAAATGCCTTTGGAATTTTTATGGATATTGCATTGAATCTGTTGATTGTTTTGGGTAATATGGACATTTTGGCAATATTATTTCTTTCAATTATGAACATAGAACATCTTTTCTTTTTTTATTAATTTTTATTGGAGTATAGTTGCTTTATAATGTTAGTTTCTGCTGTATAGTGAAGTGAATCAGCAATACACATACATATACATATACATATATGTCCCCTCATTTTTGGATTTCCTTCCCATTTAGGTCACCACAGAAGAACATCTTTTCATTTAGTAGTGTTTTCTTCAGTTATTTTCATTGATGTATTATAGTTTTAAGTACACAGATCTTTCACCTCTTTGGTTAAATTTACTCCTAGGAATTTTGTTTTATGGGTAAATTTGTAGATAGGATTGTTTTCTTAATTTCTCTTACTGATAATTTATTATTAGTGTATAGAAACAACAGATTTTTGTATATTGATTTTGTATCCTACAACATTACTGTATTTGTTTAGTACTTCTAACTGTTTTTTAGTGGTGTCTCTAGGGTTTTCTATGGATAGTATCATGTTTTCTGAGAATAGTGACAGTTTTATTTCTTCCTTTCCAATTTGGATGCTTTTTATTTCACTTACATTAACTTCAAATTTCTATGGGAAAAATCATATTGTTTTTATTCTGAGAAATGCGCTTTAGCTACATTAACATTGGGAACAGAATGAGAGTTCTGACTTTCTAAGAGTTAGTAAAATCAGGTTTATATTTTTACAATTAATGAATATATTTAAGTGGCACTTTTCCTAAAACCACGAAATAAATCTATTCTTAATTTGTCATTAGTGTGTGATATTTAGAAAAAATGTTATTAATTATTTTAAAATGAAATTTCTTCACAATATATTTTTCTGAGAAAAAAATGTAATAATAGTGATTGGATCTTCCTAGTCTAATTAGAATATGACAAGAAAAAAAGGAAAAAACAAAAACAAATTATCAGGTAGAGAACTTCATAGAACAATAGTTATGGAAAGTGCTAGAATATAGAAAAGAATATTACATGTAAATTTGGCTAAAATATACTACTACCTCATAATTAAAAAAAAAATAAGTATCTTTATGAAACAGAAGAAGAACTAGCATACTCTCTGATCTGGTGAAAAATCACAGGGTACAATGAAAAAATATAGTCAACAAATTATCTCAAAAATGTCACTGGTCTCAGATGTTTCTTAGGGGAATTTCTTTCAAAATTTATAGATAATTTCCATTTGATATGAATTGTTCCAGAATACAAATGGTGAGACATTCCAGACACTATTTATAATGTAACAACTTTTAGTAGCAATACCTAATAATGGTCATCCTTTTCTAAACATACACATCCCACATAAGGTAAATGAAAATAAGGATTTAGATGAAATAACCAAATCAGATAGCTACTCAGGGTCCAAATTGGTTCTTATTTTTAGATTGTTATGATCTTAGCCCCATGATTTTCACTAAATCCTCAAACAACTCCACTGAATATCTATACTTTTGTAAGTTGAATAAGGAAAAGATTGTGTGGAAGTTTTAGCCACAGCAATCAGAGAAGAAAAAGAAATAAAAGGAATCCAAATTGGAAAAAAAGAAGTAAAGCCTTCACTCTTTGCAGATGATATGATACTATACATAGAGAATCCTAAAGATGCTACCAGAAAACTACTAGAGCTAATCAATAAATTTGGTAAAGTAGCAGGATACAAAATTAATGCACAGCTATCTCTTGCATTCCTATACACTAATGATGAAAAACCTGAAGGAGAAATTAAGGAAACACTCCCATTTACCATTGCAACAAAAGGAATAAAATACCTAGGAATAAACCTGCTAGAGATAATCAATGAATTTGGTAAAGTAGCAGGATACAAAACTAATGCACAGAAATCTCGGGCATTCCTATATACTAATGATGAAAAATCTGAAAGTGAAATTATGAAAACATGCCCATTTATTGCAACAAAAAGAATAAAATATCTAGGAATAAACCTACCTAAGGAGACAAAAGACCTGTATGCAGAAAATGTAAGACACTGATGAAAGAAATTAAAGATGATACAAATAGATGGAGAGATAAGAATATATAGTGGAGAAAAGACAGCCTCTTCAGTAAGTGGTGCTGGGAAAATGGGACAGGTACATGTAAAAGTATGAAATTAGAACCCTCCTTAACACCATACACAAAAATAAACTCAAAATGGTTTAAAGACCTACATTTGAGGCCAGACACTATCAAACTCTTAGAGGAAAACATAGGCAGAACACTCTATGACATAAATCACAGAGGGAACACTCTTGCACTGTTGGTGGGAATGTAAATTGATACAGTCACTATGAAGAACAGTATGGAGGTGACTTAAAAAACTAAAAATAGTATTACCATACAACCCAGCAATCCCACTACTGGGCATATACCCTGAGAAAACCATAATTCAAAAAGAGTCAGGTACCAAAATGTTCATTGCAGCTCTATTTACAATAGCCAGGACATGGAAGCAATCTAAGTGTCCATCGAAAGATGAATGGATAAAGAAGATGTGGCATATATATACAATGGAATATTACTCAGCCATAAAAAGAAACAAAATTGAGTTGTTTGTAGTGAGGTGGATGGACCTAGAGTCTGTCATACAGAGTGAAGTAAGTCAGAAAGAGAAGAACAAATACCATATGCTAACACATATATATGGTTCTAAGAAAAAAAAAAAAACGAAGGTCATGAAGAACCTAAGGGTAAGACGGAAATAAAGACACAGACCTACTGGAGAATGGACTTGAGGATATGGGGAGGGGGAAGGGTAAGCTGTGACAAAGTGAGAGAGTGGCGTGCACAAATATACATTACCAAACGTAAAATAGATAGCTAGTGGGAAGCAGCCGCATAGCACAGGGAGATCAGCTCCGTGGTTTGTGACCACCTAGAGGGGTGGGATAGGGAGGTTGGGAGGGAGGGAGACGCAAGAGGGAAGAG
>NC_041225.1:3653270-3667250 GCF_002837175.3 Physeter macrocephalus | reverse complement strand
GCAAGAGGGAAGAGATATGGTAACATATGTATATGTATAACAGATTCACTTTGTTATACAGCAGAAACTAACATACCATTGTAAAGCAATTATACTCCATTGAAGTTGTTAAAAAAAAAAAAAAGAACAGAGCCTGGCAATTGTAAGTAATGCTGCTATGAACATTGGGATGCATGCATCTTTTCAAATTAGTGTTTTTGTATGGAAGCAACCTATATATATATATATATATATATATATAGTGTGTTCATTATATATATATAATGAAATACTACTCAGCCCTAAAAAAGAATAAAATTTTGCCATTTGCAGCAGCATGGATGAACCTGGACTTGGAGGACATCATGCTAAATGAAATTAGTCAGACAGAGAAAGACAAATACCGTATGCTATCACTTAGGTGTGAAATCTAAAAAATACAACAAACTAGTGAATATAACAAAAAAGAAGCATGCTCACCAATACAGAGAACAAACTAGTGGTTACCAGTGGGGAGAGGGAAGGGGGGAGGGATAATATAAGGGTAGTGGCTTAAGAGGTACAAACTATTATGTATAAAATAAGCTACAAAGATATATTGTACAACACAGGGAATATAGCCAATATTTTATGGTAACTATAAATGAAGTATAACCTTTAAAAATTGTGAATCACTATATTGTACACCTGTAAATATATAATAACGAAAAAGAAAAAGAAAAAAAAAAGAAAAGATTGTGAACAACAGCAACAAAATACCTGAAATGTATGAACATGGTTGAGGGTGAGAAGGCAACAGACTATTTTCAGTATTTCGCAGGGTATATATAGACCTTACTTCCAGAATTATAGCAATGGTTATCATGTGGATAGATTAGATAGACATTCTGTCATTTTGGGAATGGGACCAATGAACTAGTAGAATAATGGGACTCATATATTGGAGGGCCATAGCAATCAAATTGAAAATATTTAGTAAGTGATGGAATTTGATCATTGATAATAAAATTAGTTGACCTACAAGCAGCAATGGATAAGTAGCAGTATTGGGGACTAATTTCCAGGGTTATTAGCTTTTTAAAAATGGAAATTTTTAGAAAGTCCAACGTCTGAAGCCAGAGGAATGTAATTTCAGGAAATGTGTCAAAGAGTGGACAAAATCCTTACTTAGCAGAGATCTTTCCTGAGTGACTCTCAAATAAACCGATTTAGATGACTAACGAATCCTTGTGCATGTTAAGACTGCCTTGCTTTGGCATTTATACGACAGAGTAAATTTTCTGACTCCTCATTCAGTTCTATTTATGACACTACATGAGACCATTTTTGATGTTTCTTATGACAATCTGAATAGCCTATGAGGTAAAAGTGATTAACTGTAAAGCCCATCTTTAATCACTCAGGTGATAAAAGATAAATTGAAGACTGATAGAGCAATTGGAAAATATTGGAGACATAAAATTAGCAGATCTGAAAATTTCTTAAATTCAGTTATTTCATCCATTACCATATGAAAACACTTAGCACAAACTGAAACTTGGTAGTCGTTGTTTCATCCTGTCAAGAGGTTTGTGTAAATAACACACTGGGAAGAAGTTATTAATTATTTCCCTTCCTCCAACTTTATGAATATCTGTATGGATACACTTTAGTAAAGCATTGTATTCTTCCTTTCATTATGCATAAATAAACACACACACAAATTATGCTTTGGTAATCACAATTTGTTTTTACATCTTATTATGCACTTTCCATAGTCTAAATGCTTTGAAAAATGAATGTATACATATTTTTATGATTCAGTGTGAAGCCATTAAGGTGTTAAAATATTTGAAAGTATAGTCCTCAGAAGGACAGTCTGAATTTTTTATTGCTTTAAAAGTCACAATACAAAACAGCATGTCACTGAAAATGATCAAAAGGGCAACAAATAACAGACTTTTAAAATACCAGTGATTTGTACCTAGCACTAGATGTTTATTTTACCTAAATGGGTAAAATTGGCTTTAATTCAAAACAAAACAAAAACCATCTTACTTGTTCCTTCCCTCTTATTTAACTTGTCTGGCTCTTTTAAAAACAGATTCACAGTGCTAACTAAAGTTAAGATCATCTAAGCATATATGGTATATGATAAGATATTAAATGTCAGAAGAGGTGATTATTGGGAAGATTTCTTTCTGTATTAATATATATATTTTAAATTTCCATTATTTAATTAGAAGTCTCCATTATTTCATTAGATTCTACCATCCCTTCTAATAATTTTATCTTCTGTATATTTTTGATGTTACTCTTGCATCAAATTAATTTAATTGTGATTGAAACAGGTAAAAACTAATCATCAGAAAGTGTTTTAAATTAACAAAATATTTTCACCCTTTTTATAAATCCAAAATATTTTAGAAATCCCAGATTAAATTATTGGGAAGTCATGCCTTTTCCACCAACTTGATATTCATCGCTATCTATATAATGGACTACCAGAAAGAGGAAATATTAAGATAAAGTAGATTTGAATTGTCTACATTTCTTAACTTCTTGGGGACTCATTTTCTTTCCTCCAAAAAGAAGTTACTAGACAAATGAACCTGTGAAATGGGGATAATAATTTCTGATTTCAACATCATACAGGTTTAAACTAATGCTTTACATCCATGGACACTGGAAAAATATAATAATTTAAAACATACAGCAGAGTTCAACAATATCAACAACAAAAGAATATATGTGTATCTGTGTGGGGGCTGATTTTCAGGATTAGAAATAAAGGAAGATCTCAAAGTCACAGTGGGAAGCTCTTTCTGATGATGCTGTGTACAACTGGATACCACATACAGGTTCTGTGAACAGGAGTGGAAATATAATTAATCAGCAGGAAACTGAAGCTCAAATAAAGCCAAACTCTTTAAGGGGGATGAGAAAAGCTCTCAGAAAACTAGGAACAGGAATTAAATGTCTCAATCTGATAAAAGGCATCTACAAAATCCTACAATTTATATCATACTTAATGGTAAAAGACTGAATGTTTTTCCCCTAAGATGAAGCACACACCTCTCATCACTTTTTATACAGTAACATGCCATGTTCATAGTACAATAAGACATGAAAAAATATAATATGCATACAGTTTGTAAAAGAAAAAATAAAGCTATATTCACAGTACACTATGATATAGAAAAATCCCCAAAAATCTACAAGAAAACTATTAGAACTAATATTTTTGTTTAGCAAAGTTTTAGAATATTAGGTTTATATGAAAACCCAAGTGTCTCCGTATATGACAAACAATGAACAATAAGAAACTGAAATTAAAAATTAGTACCATTTAAAATAACATATAAAATATACTTACATATTAAATCTAACAAAATATACACTAAATCAGTATTCTGAAACCTATGACACACTTATGAAATTAAAGATTATCTCAATTAATGGGGAGATACACCATGTTCATGGGTTTGAAAAATCAATATTATTAAGATGTCAATACTCCCTAAGTTGATCTATTGATTTAGCACAATTCCAGTCAAAATCTCAGAATTATTTTTTACAGAAATCATCAAGCTGATTCTAAAATTAATGTGGAAATGTATGAGAATAGTCTAAATGATTCTGAAAAATAAGTGCAGAGATAGAAGACTTACACCACCTAAATTTAAGACTGACTCTAAACACAATAATCAGGACACTGTAGTAATGGTTAAAAGAGAGATACATAGATCAATGAAACAAAAATCTAGAAATAAACCCACACATAAGTAATTAATTGATTTCCATATTGGTACAAAGGAAATCCAATGAAGAAAATAATAGTCTTTTCAACAAATGATGATGGAACATTTGAATACCCAGATGAAAAACAAAAATTTTAATCCTCACCTTATATAAAAACAACTCAAAATGGATCATGCACCTAAAACAAACCAAAAAACAAAACAAAACAAAACCTTAATGCTATAAAACTTCTAGAAGAAACATAAGGGGAAAATCTTTGAAAACTTGAGTTAAATAAATATTTCTTATATATAACAACAAAAACACAATCCATAATAGAAAAAAAATATGGAATTGAACTTCATCCAAATTGTAAACTTTTGCTCTTCAAAAGATAATGTTATGAGAATAAAGGGATAAGACATGAACTGAGAGAAAATAGTTTCAATATTTATAAGTGATAAGGGATTTGTAGTTAAAAATATAAAGAACTCTAAAAACTTGATAAGAAAATAGTCAAAGCATTAAATAATGGCAAAATACTTGACCAAACAGTTCAGCAGAGAAAATATTCAGATGACAAATAAGAACATAAAAAGATGCTGAGCATCATTTCTCATTAGGGAAATGCAAAAACCATGAGATGTTATTATACATTTTTTATAAGGAATAATAAAAACCAAATCAAAACAAAACAAATTAACAAGCAAAGAAACAACAAAACAGAAGAAACAAAACAATTACAAAAACCTATCACACCAAGTACTGTTAAGTATGCAGAAGAACCAGAATTCTCAATGATTTTTGATGGGAATATCACATTTTACAACATCTGATAAAGTTAAATATGAACCTATTACCCTACAAGTTAGGCTTGGGATTTTAGCCCCTCAACCTGGGTTCACATGACTGACTGGTCAATGTGGACCTAGGGAAATATGGGTTTTGCACGGAAATAAAACTCTGTAGAATCTGAGGAATATTATTCATATTAGATAAAGTAGAATTAATGAAGAAGGGTGAATAAATGAGAATATTTCAAAAGCCTAAGGGTAGAGTAGTTATAAATAAAAACTAATTGGAAATCCATGAAATAGTTCAAAAAAGCACAAATATGGATACACGGCAGAATATACATAACCCATGGCTGAATTGTTATGCTGTACTGTCAAAAGGAGGAGCTATACTGCAAAAACATTAGAAAGTTTTAAAAATTAACAAAAAATTAGGATACATGGAAGGAAGAATTCTAATTATAAATCCAATAAGAGAAAAATAAATAAATAAAAAGAATGATAGATTTGAAAAAATGATGACTGATTTTTCTATAATTAAGCTAATATGAGAGAAATCAGGTTGAAAATGTTTATAAATTGTCAAATATCTTAGACAATAAAAAAATTCACATGTTTATATATTATAGTGAAATGTAAGTATATCAAAATTTAAAAAGAAATTGCTAAAATTTTCTAAAAGGAAAGCAGACAACAATAAAAGAAACAAGATTTAGAATAACATCAGATTTCTTCATAAAAGCTTTAGTCCAAAGAAGAAAATTAACATATTTTCAAAGATTTGAGGGAAATAAATTGTAACCTATAATTTTATATCTAGTTCACTATCTCTTAAAGATAGGAACCAGAAAGGTGAAAGGTTGAAATAGAGGGGACTTCCCTGGTGGTCCAGTGATAAAGAATCCACCTTTCAATGCAGGGGACATGGGTTCAATCCCCAGTGGGGGAACTAGGTTCCCACATGCTGTGGAGCAGCTAAGCCCACGTGCCACAACTACTGAGCTTGCTTGCCTCATCTAGAGAGCCTATGTACCACAAACTACAGAGTCCACCCACTCTAGAACCCACGTGCCACAACTACAGAGCCCATGTGCCCTGGAACCTGAGTGCCACAACTAGAGAAGAGAAAACCCACATGCCACAGCTAAAGAGATGCCCAAGTGCTGCCACAAAGAGCCTATGTGCTGCAACGAAAGATCCTGCATGCCTCAAGGAAAATCCCGCATGCCTCAACCAAGAAAAAAAAAGATTCAAATAGAGTATTTCAGACAGAGAGAAAACAAGAGAATAAGTAGAAGACAAGAAAGAAAGAAATTCAATAGGAAACTATGCAACAATCCCTCACCTTCCTCTCATATCCAGAAGCAGAATTAAAATCCCATAAGCTATCAATATGGGCAAGGAAACAAGGAGCTGAGAGTGTGTTAGGGACATTTACTGTTTAGGGAAATATTACAGATATTTAAAAATGGATCGTGGAAAAATAAATGTAAGTATGATTGTTAAGGAAACATCAGGCAAACAGTTTAAATGAATACTTTTCAGTCAAGCAATTGCAATGCATTCCATCAAACTGAAGGCAGTAAAGAAGGAAAAAAGGGGAGGAACAAATAAAAATTTACAAAATGTAAAGCGTGAGATAAAAAAGCAGATATATTCCAATATAACAATAATCATAGGAGATTAAATGGATTAAATTTAACAATCAAAATGGAGATACTCTCAGGCTGAACAATTACATGAGATTCAATACTTTGTAGTTTAAAAAACAGACTTTAAATAAAATGATTTCAAAAAAAGAGAGCTTAGATTACAAATTTAATTTCAGAGCAAAATAGAATTTAAGATGAGAAGCACTATAAGAAATAAAGAATAATTTTATGTTCTGATAAAAATGATGACGACAGCATTGCAATAGTCCACGTGTATGCCTCTAACATGATCCCTTCAAAATGCAGGAAAATGTAACTATCAAAGGTATGGAAAAAAATAGACAAATCAATGCTTGTGATGGATTTTTAATCATTGTCAGAAAAAAATAATCTAGCAAAAACAAGAAAGATGTAGTGTGTGTGTTTGTGTGTATGTATAAAACAATAAGGTCTTTTCAGTGGAGAAAGAGAGAAAAATAGATGATAACATGGTAGATATATGATAGATAGATAGATAAATAGATAGATAGATAGATGATAGCTATCTCTAACATGACATAGAGAAAGCATTATCTTTTTGAACCATATAGATCATTTGTAGAAATCATCTATATAGGAGGCAAAAAAGAAAGTGTCAGAAAGGTAATAAATATCAGAGTGTACTCAGAACCACAAATGAGTTCTTTTTATTTAAAATGTATGGACATGGCCTCCTTTGTTGAGAGTATTCTAAGAGTTATAGCATATATACAACTTTTATAACAAATATTGGCATAAATAATAAAACGTGTATATTTTGGGAGTCAAAGACTTTCGTAAATCTATTTTTAGATAACAAGGTGAGGGGATGTGGTTATCCATTTGAGCAGGGACAGTGGAGCCGGCCACCTGATAATGTCCGCGTTCCTGTATTTGCCTTCAGCAGAAGTAACAGAACTATTTTCTTCAGGACTAAGCAGTGTCCTTCCAGCCTTTGCTGGCTCAGTGTGGTCCTTAAGCAGCCTGGAAGGAAGCTGTGGCACATCCTGGCTTGAGAAGGGTCTGCACCCTTTAGCAGCCTTGTCCCTAACTGTTTCTTCCTGTCGTATCTCAGAATGCCCATATCTTGCTCTGAGTGCCAGGGGAAGGATGGGGAGGCCAGGCCAGCCCACAGGGACCTCAGCAAACAAACAAACAAAACAACTCATTCTAGGTCATGTCAACTCAAATTCTTTCCTCACATTATTTCATACAGTGTAAATAGGACACACATCACAGGACACATTTTATGCTAGTTTCTGTATCCTATTCCATTTAACAACGATAAATTTTTTTTTCAATTGCCACATACTTATAATTGTTCTGATATTATCAGTCACTTAACTTGGGAGGGTCATACCATTAAGCATGAGTTCCTTTTGTACAAGTGAACAAAACTATATTTGCATTTATAAAAAGAAAGAAAATACCCAAAGAGAAGGAATATGGATAGCTATAACAATAATTTATCTTACTTGTGCTCAATGATGAGTTTTGTTACCCATCATAAAGCCAAAGGAGCTAAAATTTAAAAGATTGTTATTATCGATCAAAATGTGCTCTTTAGTTGCACTGAACTTACCTAGGTTCTGGTAATAGTGGATTTCTTCTCAGAAACTTGCCATTGGAACTAACATTTTTATGAAAATAAGGAGCAAGAAAGCGTACAGTTTGATAATCAGCTGTAGAGTTTTTACATAACAGTATTTAGCACTTTGGACAAGCTTGATGGTCTTGCACTATATATGGGGAGCAGAGCAACACCACTTGGCTATAGCTTCAGAAATTGTTTCTAAGATAAATCAAAGGCAGCAAGGAACCAGAGAATGTGACAGAAACTAGCATAGCACAATACTGTTAAAGTAAAATTAAGGATATTTAGTATTCTGTCAATGAGGACAACTCTGCCATTACCTAAAATATACTACACATAGAGTGTCTTTGTCATTTCTCAGGGGAGGTTAGTTCAGTTTAAAATTTTATCAACCATATATTAATAGCACAGGTCACAGTATCCCTTTCAAATTCTGGCTTATTAAGAGGAGAGGAAGCTTCATTTACACAAGTTGATATTTTTGTGGTTTCAGCTGGTGCTGATATCATGAGACACACCTTATGCTCTCTGTTAGTTTGCGGGATTACTTTGTTGCTCAAAAATTAGGAGACAGTGGCTGATTTTCTGATAGGACAGGAGTACAAATTCTGACTTTAAATTTTTTTCATATTCATTTCTTTCTTTCTAACAAAGCAGCAGGAAGGGCAGTTTTGTCTATAGTTAGGAAGGAGATTAAACAGCCTCCACAATCCACTCCAGGATTTACCAACTGTATCTGAGTTTCTCCTTTTAATTAACTAATTCTCACTGTCTCTATTTCAGTGATGGAGAACAACATTTGTTTTCTAGTTTTAATAATTTTGGTTCTTAAAGTTTTATCACTGCAGCTTACAAGGGAGTATTTTACCCTGAATTTCCAATCTTTCTCAGAAGTATTATCTAGAGAAAAACTGATCCTTTCTTCTAGAATATATTTCTCCTGCTTGTTCCTCTGGAATTGTTTTTATTAAATTTTAGCTCAGATGTGACCACCTTTATGAAGTCGCCTTGACCACTTCCAGACTAACTTAGTGTATCTTTCTCCAATGACAAAACTACACTTTGAATATATTTCCATTTTTAGAAATTATTATTTATTCCGTTATCATTTACATTTTGTCTTTGAACTGTATTGTGAGCAAGTTACTTGAGAGAAGCTACCATCTCCCCCTGCCCCCATCTCGAGGTCCCTAGGGCTTAAAATAGCAATAATAAAGTAATCATTTTTTTCTAATGAATGAAGCAAACACATGAAATCAACATTCTTTTCTTCTCACATTCCCAAAAATCATATGTGGAACTTCCTTCAACCCACCACAGGTTGTTCATACATCTACACACCAGAAGAATGCAGCCAAAGCACTGAACTTAACCATGTAATCTCCATGTCACCCTAGAAAGCACTTTCTGGTGTTGCAGGTAGAGGCAGAATAATTTATTTCATCACAGTTCTGAAAATATCTTTGCAATAATCAAGGTTGCCATCAAGGAATCTATAGTTAGATATCATGGTATCATGTACAGTGTGTAGTCAAGACAAATCACCTAAAAATAAAATAAAATTAAAAACCTGGGGGAAACATATGCACTCAGTATGTGTCTCAATAAAAATTATTCTTTTTCTCAAATGATAGTTTTAAATTTTTTTTCATCTAGATTAAAACTGGGTCAACTGCATAAAATATGACAAAGATTAAAAACACTTCATCTAAAATGAAAAAATAAAACTTTATGTTTTCTCCTTGAGAAGCAGAGTAAATGAAAGTATTCTAATATCTACTTTAAGATGGCAGAAAAAAGTTGAATCTCAAATCCTTATTCTTAAAAATTAACAACATCCAGTGAGATTGAAAATTTAACTCAAGTTTATATTAAGTTACTAAAAAATGAAGCCTTATTTTCTATAACAGATATTGTTTCTTTCATTCACCTATACCTTAACTGGGAGCAGGATAGGAGATTATGAGGTAGGTATTTAAACTTGTCACTCAATGATAAATCAGTGATCACTGATTGAAATATCCCTTTTGTTTGAAGATTTTCCCTTTTTCGTTAAGTATTGCATCAATTAGAAATCGACCTCTCAGAAAGAGTTCTCCCTTCTCCCCTCTCTTCTTTTACAATATGGTGCCTGGATGTAGTGGAAATGAGTCTTCACAGTGACTATAGGCAGGAGGGAGGCAGGGCAAAACCTGTGTTTCTCTGGAGGCTCCAGCTAAGCTGTTGCAGCTTTGCATGGAGTAAAGAAGCTTTGCATGGAGTAAAGAAGAAATAACAGTCAAAGTTGAGAATGATTTTGCTTCTCTAGATGATAATTTATCTTTTCCTTGTAGCGTTGAAACCCATTGATTCAATATCAGGGAAGCCAAGGGCAAGAGGATTTTAAGGACATAAAATATTTCAAAAAATATATCTCTTCTAAAAAATGAACAAAAAATAAGATGGAAACTAGCAAACAATACCTATATTACTGAAACTAAGAAAGGGTCACAGTCTTATACCATATATATATATATATTTAAGTGGTGACCAGGGAGAAAACAAGAAAAATACAGCAATAATAAAGTTTTAGTTTCTACCTCAGCCTTCCCAGAAGAAGTGCAGGGAAGCCAGTGGGACACAATTGCACAAATGCTTCATATTTGGAGAAAAGTAGACTGAGGAGAAGATTAGGAAGCCAGTAGGAAAGACCTGAAAACCTCTGGAAAGAAAGAAGTCATCAATCACTGCAAAGTCATCTGGTGGGGACATTCCCAAATTTTAGGATTTGTTTTTCCCATTCTGTGAGAAAAATGGGAAAGAGACCAGTCAACATCACTGTGATTCTCCAGAGTTAATTATTTCTGCCAAAAACAGCTCTGAACCTAAAGAGAAACTAAGCAAGATGTGCACTATTGCAGAACTGGGCAGCCTGGGGGGAAGAGAGAGATAAGACCCTATTAGGAACAGTGTGGCCCACATTTTCAAATTTTCCTTGTCTTTTCCCTTCATAGGCTGCTGTCAGGGAAAAGTGAAACAAGGGTTGAAAATCAGGGAAGAACTGTGTATTAATTTTGTATTGGTGTGTAATAAAATTGCCTCAAAATAGCAGCTTAAAATAACTTGGATATATTATCTCAAAGATTTGGTAAATCAGGAGTTTAGCATGGCTTTGCTGGGTCTTCTAATCAGAGTTGGTCTCACTGTCTGCAAGGCAGATGTTGGCTGGACTGTATTCTCATATGGAGGCTCAAGTGAGAAAGAATCTTCTTCCAAGTTCTTTCAGGTTGTGTGCAGAACAGATTTCCTTGTTGCTATATGACTGAGGTCTCTAGCTTTTTCCTGGCTGTTGACTATAGTTTGCCTTTAGCCTTCCCAAAGTTCCTTGCCACATGGACTCTCCCAAATGGCCTCTTACTTCAAGACAGAAGAAGAGTTTCAAGCTCCAGTGGGTTAAGAGGAAATAGTTTATAACAAACTTAATCTTGGGAGTGACATCTTATCACCTTTGCCATCTTCCATTGGTGAAAGACTAGTCACAGGTCCTGTTCAAACCCAAGGAAAAAGAATTTAATGAAGGTGTGAACACAAGAAGGTGGAAATCTTTGGGAGTCACCTTAGCATATGCCCACTGCAATTAATTTTATTAAAAATGATTCCAGGATCCTACACTGAATTGGGTAAATAATAGTCCAAGTGCAACATCCCCATTCCCTACAAAATAAGATACTCTACATTTTCATCCCTAGTAAGAAACAATTAAAGAAATCACAAAAGTCACATAGATCAATTATGACTGTCCAAAGATCCAGTTGAGCTTTTCCTTAACTGCCCACTCCCTTCTCATACCCTGCAAAGCTGGATATAACAAAGCATATTTAACTTGTAAACTGGAGCTCATAGGAGGAAGAAAACATGGTTCTCAGCAATGTGGAAAGGAGGGAATAAGATTCAGACACAATATATTGAGGCCAAAAGAAGGTCTAGAGAAATCAAGGATCTATCTAGAAGAAAATATAACCCAGGAAACAAAATAAAATTTTACTTAGTGAGGGTTTTGCTCTATGGAAGATTTGACAAAGAGCATTTGTAGGGTAAAAGGAAAAAAGAATGAAGCAGAGAGGCAAAGACTAGGGCATTGCTTCTCAAACTTGAGGCATCCAGAATCACCAAGACCCCTTGTTAAAAACAGATTGCTGGGGGCTTCCCTGGTGGCGCAGTGGTTGCGCGTCCGCCTGCCGATGCAGGGGAACCGGGTTCGCGCCCCGGTCTGGGAGGATCCCACATGCTGCCGAGCGGCTGGGCCCGTGAGCCATGGCCGCTGAGCCTGCGCGTCCGGAGCCTGTGCTCCCCAACGGGAGAGGCCACAGCAGAGGGAGGCCCCCATACCACAAAAAAAAAAAAAAAAAAAAAAAAAAAAACCAGATTGCTGCAATTAGTAGGTCTAGGGTGGGACTCAATAGCATGTGTTTCTACTAAGTTCCCTCTTGATGCTGATTCTGCTGATCACATTTTGAGAACCATTACAACAGGGGAGGGTTATATTTTTCAGAATTGAATTTTATATTGTAACAAGACAAATCTAATATTACCTTCCTGTCTTCTATATGAGCCTGATTCTGTAGACTGTGATTTGAAATACTATGCTTATTGTGTATTTTGTTCTTGGTCATATTTAAATGTGCATGTGCATGTGCGTGTGCGTGTGTGTGTGTGTGTGTGTGTGTGTGTGTGTGTTTTAATCACAGTTTTCTAAATAATATATTGAATATAATAAAAATACCTGATTTACTGGGATAAGACTAAATGAGAACATACATAAATGTTCTCAGTACAATACCTAGCATTCACAGGCACTCAATAAATGCTGTTTAATTTTCTTCTTACTTGAGTGAAAGAAGAATAAAAATATTATACCGTTGATCTGACACTAGTTATTACCACCCTGGCCTGTCTATAATTGTATCAGTATCTGAAATTGGGATATCAGAGTTTCCTAAAAATTATGTTAAAACATATTTTCCCTAAGAATATGTGTCTTTCCCTTCAAACACAATTTGATGGGTTTTTTTTTTTCTGGTTAAAAATGAGGAACAGAAGTTCAATTTACATTATGTGTCAGAGAATGTGTCAGAGTAAGTAAGTAAAATGACTTAATGACAAAATTATCCATTAGCAAATTTAGGGTAGGTCTTATTTCTGCTTATCCTGGCCACTCCATCATAATTTAATTTCTGATACCTTTTCACCGTTATTATGCAATTTCCTCTACCAGTCCTCAAGCTAAAGTCACATCAGAGTCAGCACTACCACCAAGGGCTGATTTATTTTAAAGTAACAAATTATAATTCAGATATAAGTGTATAAGTGACAATATAACAAAGTAATGAAGATTCTTCCATGACCTTCATTGAACCATTGTCTTTCTCTGCTCTTACTTGAGACAGTTGGTTGAGAGTGAAGGCAGTGATGATAAAGAAGGAAGCTTAATGGGGCTTAAGACTTCTAGGAGTCTATAGAATGGAAATAATGAGGTCTTCCCTACTTGTATTCTAGTTTTTTAGGAGAATCAAATAAATGATGTATGTAAAAGTTCTCTGAAAAATGTAAATGTCTGATTTTTAAATAATTACTCTATGGATAAACAAGAGATTCTTTATATAATTCAGGAGAGACTAAAGGTTTACAAATAGTTTCTTAATTTATAAGAGTAGAGACTAATATGACATAGAAAGTGAAAGAATGAAAAAGGAAGGTTGGAATGAAAGGAGATATAGATGCAGAGCATAAAGAAGATAATAAGTTGATAAAATGTAAATACAAAGATGATAAAGTATAATGATTTAATTTAGATCAAATACATATAATCAAGGTACAATTGTTAAGGACTAAACTCTACTTAAAAAAAAATACACTTCGTCATACCAAATTGATGTGTTCTAAAAGAGACAGCTCGCTCATAGGTGAGAAAAGTCTAAAGTGAGTGGATGAGCAAAGACAAGCCATGCAATCCACAGATAAAAAGAGGCCTTCAGGGCTTCCCAGGGGGCGCAGTTGTTGAGAGTCCGCTTGCCAATGCAGAGGACACGGGTTCGTGCCCCGGTCTGGGAAGATCTCACATGCCGTGGAGCAGCTAGGCCTGTGAGCCATGGACGCTGAGCCTGCACGTCCGGAGCCTGTGCTCCGCAAAAGGAGAGGCCACAACAGTGAGAGGCCCGCATACCGAAAAAAAAAAAAAAAAAAA
>NC_041225.1:3633250-3650684 GCF_002837175.3 Physeter macrocephalus | reverse complement strand
CATTGGAACTAACATTTTTATGAAAATAAGGAGCAAGAAAGCGTACAGTTTGATAATCAGCTGTAGAGTTTTTACATAACAGTATTTAGCACTTTGGACAAGCTTGATGGTCTTGCACTATATATGGGGAGCAGAGCAACACCACTTGGCTATAGCTTCAGAAATTGTTTCTAAGATAAATCAAAGGCAGCAAGGAACCAGAGAATGTGACAGAAACTAGCATAGCACAATACTGTTAAAGTAAAATTAAGGATATTTAGTATTCTGTCAATGAGGACAACTCTGCCATTACCTAAAATATACTACACATAGAGTGTCTTTGTCATTTCTCAGGGGAGGTTAGTTCAGTTTAAAATTTTATCAACCATATATTAATAGCACAGGTCACAGTATCCCTTTCAAATTCTGGCTTATTAAGAGGAGAGGAAGCTTCATTTACACAAGTTGATATTTTTGTGGTTTCAGCTGGTGCTGATATCATGAGACACACCTTATGCTCTCTGTTAGTTTGCGGGATTACTTTGTTGCTCAAAAATTAGGAGACAGTGGCTGATTTTCTGATAGGACAGGAGTACAAATTCTGACTTTAAATTTTTTTCATATTCATTTCTTTCTTTCTAACAAAGCAGCAGGAAGGGCAGTTTTGTCTATAGTTAGGAAGGAGATTAAACAGCCTCCACAATCCACTCCAGGATTTACCAACTGTTTCTGAGTTTCTCCTTTTAATTAACTGTAATTCTCACTGTCTCTATTTCAGTGATGGAGAACAACATTTGTTTTCTAGTTTTAATAATTTTGGTTCTTAAAGTTTTATCACTGCAGCTTACAAGGGAGTATTTTACCCTGAATTTCCAATCTTTCTCAGAAGTATTATCTAGAGAAAAACTGATCCTTTCTTCTAGAATATATTTCTCCTGCTTGTTCCTCTGGAATTGTTTTTATTAAATTTTAGCTCAGATGTGACCACCTTTATGAAGTCGCCTTGACCACTTCCAGACTAACTTAGTGTATCTTTCTCCAATGACAAAACTACACTTTGAATATATTTCCATTTTTAGAAATTATTATTTATTCCGTTATCATTTACATTTTGTCTTTGAACTGTATTGTGAGCAAGTTACTTGAGAGAAGCTACCATCTCCCCCTGCCCCCATCTCGAGGTCCCTAGGGCTTAAAATAGCAATAATAAAGTAATCATTTTTTTCTAATGAATGAAGCAAACACATGAAATCAACATTCTTTTCTTCTCACATTCCCAAAAATCATATGTGGAACTTCCTTCAACCCACCACAGGTTGTTCATACATCTACACACCAGAAGAATGCAGCCAAAGCACTGAACTTAACCATGTAATCTCCATGTCACCCTAGAAAGCACTTTCTGGTGTTGCAGGTAGAGGCAGAATAATTTATTTCATCACAGTTCTGAAAATATCTTTGCAATAATCAAGGTTGCCATCAAGGAATCTATAGTTAGATATCATGGTATCATGTACAGTGTGTAGTCAAGACAAATCACCTAAAAATAAAATAAAATTAAAAACCTGGGGGAAACATATGCACTCAGTATGTGTCTCAATAAAAATTATTCTTTTTCTCAAATGATAGTTTTAAATTTTTTTTCGTCTAGATTAAAACTGGGTCAACTGCATAAAATATGACAAAGATTAAAAACACTTCATCTAAAATGAAAAAATAAAACTTTATGTTTTCTCCTTGAGAAGCAGAGTAAATGAAAGTATTCTAATATCTACTTTAAGATGGCAGAAAAAAGTTGAATCTCAAATCCTTATTCTTAAAAATTAACAACATCCAGTGAGATTGAAAATTTAACTCAAGTTTATATTAAGTTACTAAAAAATGAAGCCTTATTTTCTATAACAGATATTGTTTCTTTCATTCACCTATACCTTAACTGGGAGCAGGATAGGAGATTATGAGGTAGGTATTTAAACTTGTCACTCAATGATAAATCAGTGATCACTGATTGAAATATCCCTTTTGTTTGAAGATTTTCCCTTTTTCGTTAAGTATTGCATCAATTAGAAATCGACCTCTCAGAAAGAGTTCTCCCTTCTCCCCTCTCTTCTTTTACAATATGGTGCCTGGATGTAGTGGAAATGAGTCTTCACAGTGACTATAGGCAGGAGGGAGGCAGGGCAAAACCTGTGTTTCTCTGGAGGCTCCAGCTAAGCTGTTGCAGCTTTGCATGGAGTAAAGAAGCTTTGCATGGAGTAAAGAAGAAATAACAGTCAAAGTTGAGAATGATTTTGCTTCTCTAGATGATAATTTATCTTTTCCTTGTAGCGTTGAAACCCATTGATTCAATATCAGGGAAGCCAAGGGCAAGAGGATTTTAAGGACATAAAATATTTCAAAAAATATATCTCTTCTAAAAAATGAACAAAAAATAAGATGGAAACTAGCAAACAATACCTATATTACTGAAACTAAGAAAGGGTCACAGTCTTATACCATATATATATATATATTTAAGTGGTGACCAGGGAGAAAACAAGAAAAATACAGCAATAATAAAGTTTTAGTTTCTACCTCAGCCTTCCCAGAAGAAGTGCAGGGAAGCCAGTGGGACACAATTGCACAAATGCTTCATATTTGGAGAAAAGTAGACTGAGGAGAAGATTAGGAAGCCAGTAGGAAAGACCTGAAAACCTCTGGAAAGAAAGAAGTCATCAATCACTGCAAAGTCATCTGGTGGGGACATTCCCAAATTTTAGGATTTGTTTTTCCCATTCTGTGAGAAAAATGGGAAAGAGACCAGTCAACATCACTGTGATTCTCCAGAGTTAATTATTTCTGCCAAAAACAGCTCTGAACCTAAAGAGAAACTAAGCAAGATGTGCACTATTGCAGAACTGGGCAGCCTGGGGGGAAGAGAGAGATAAGACCCTATTAGGAACAGTGTGGCCCACATTTTCAAATTTTCCTTGTCTTTTCCCTTCATAGGCTGCTGTCAGGGAAAAGTGAAACAAGGGTTGAAAATCAGGGAAGAACTGTGTATTAATTTTGTATTGGTGTGTAATAAAATTGCCTCAAAATAGCAGCTTAAAATAACTTGGATATATTATCTCAAAGATTTGGTAAATCAGGAGTTTAGCATGGCTTTGCTGGGTCTTCTAATCAGAGTTGGTCTCACTGTCTGCAAGGCAGATGTTGGCTGGACTGTATTCTCATATGGAGGCTCAAGTGAGAAAGAATCTTCTTCCAAGTTCTTTCAGGTTGTGTGCAGAACAGATTTCCTTGTTGCTATATGACTGAGGTCTCTAGCTTTTTCCTGGCTGTTGACTATAGTTTGCCTTTAGCCTTCCCAAAGTTCCTTGCCACATGGACTCTCCCAAATGGCCTCTTACTTCAAGACAGAAGAAGAGTTTCAAGCTCCAGTGGGTTAAGAGGAAATAGTTTATAACAAACTTAATCTTGGGAGTGACATCTTATCACCTTTGCCATCTTCCATTGGTGAAAGACTAGTCACAGGTCCTGTTCAAACCCAAGGAAAAAGAATTTAATGAAGGTGTGAACACAAGAAGGTGGAAATCTTTGGGAGTCACCTTAGCATATGCCCACTGCAATTAATTTTATTAAAAATGATTCCAGGATCCTACACTGAATTGGGTAAATAATAGTCCAAGTGCAACATCCCCATTCCCTACAAAATAAGATACTCTACATTTTCATCCCTAGTAAGAAACAATTAAAGAAATCACAAAAGTCACATAGATCAATTATGACTGTCCAAAGATCCAGTTGAGCTTTTCCTTAACTGCCCACTCCCTTCTCATACCCTGCAAAGCTGGATATAACAAAGCATATTTAACTTGTAAACTGGAGCTCATAGGAGGAAGAAAACATGGTTCTCAGCAATGTGGAAAGGAGGGAATAAGATTCAGACACAATATATTGAGGCCAAAAGAAGGTCTAGAGAAATCAAGGATCTATCTAGAAGAAAATATAACCCAGGAAACAAAATAAAATTTTACTTAGTGAGGGTTTTGCTCTATGGAAGATTTGACAAAGAGCATTTGTAGGGTAAAAGGAAAAAAGAATGAAGCAGAGAGGCAAAGACTAGGGCATTGCTTCTCAAACTTGAGGCATCCAGAATCACCAAGACCCCTTGTTAAAAACAGATTGCTGGGGGCTTCCCTGGTGGCGCAGTGGTTGCGCGTCCGCCTGCCGATGCAGGGGAACCGGGTTCGCGCCCCGGTCTGGGAGGATCCCACATGCTGCCGAGCGGCTGGGCCCGTGAGCCATGGCCGCTGAGCCTGCGCGTCCGGAGCCTGTGCTCCCCAACGGGAGAGGCCACAGCAGAGGGAGGCCCGCATACCACAAAAAAAAAAAAAAAAAAAAAAAAAAACAGATTGCTGCAATTAGTAGGTCTAGGGTGGGACTCAACAGCATGTGTTTCTACTAAGTTCCCTCTTGATGCTGATTCTGCTGATCACATTTTGAGAACCATTACAACAGGGGAGGGTTATATTTTTCAGAATTGAATTTTATATTGTAACAAGACAAATCTAATATTACCTTCCTGTCTTCTATATGAGCCTGATTCTGTAGACTGTGATTTGAAATACTATGCTTATTGTGTATTTTGTTCTTGGTCATATTTAAAGGTACATGTACATGTGCGTGTGCGTGTGTGTGTGTGTGTGTGTGTGTGTGTGTGTGTTTTAATCACAGTTTTCTAAATAATATATTGAATATAATAAAAATACCTGATTTACTGGGATAAGACTAAATGAGAACATACATAAATGTTCTCAGTACAATACCTAGCATTCACAGGCACTCAATAAATGCTGTTTAATTTTCTTCTTACTTGAGTGAAAGAAGAATAAAAATATTATACCGTTGATCTGACACTAGTTATTACCACCCTGGCCTGTCTATAATTGTATCAGTATCTGAAATTGGGATATCAGAGTTTCCTAAAAATTATGTTAAAACATATTTTCCCTAAGAATATGTGTCTTTCCCTTCAAACACAATTTGATGGGTTTTTTTTTTTCTGGTTAAAAATGAGGAACAGAAGTTCAATTTACATTATGTGTCAGAGAATGTGTCAGAGTAAGTAAGTAAAATGACTTAATGACAAAATTATCCATTAGCAAATTTAGGGTAGGTCTTATTTCTGCTTATCCTGGCCACTCCATCATAATTTAATTTCTGATACCTTTTCACCGTTATTATGCAATTTCCTCTACCAGTCCTCAAGCTAAAGTCACATCAGAGTCAGCACTACCACCAAGGGCTGATTTATTTTAAAGTAACAAATTATAATTCAGATATAAGTGTATAAGTGACAATATAACAAAGTAATGAAGATTCTTCCATGACCTTCATTGAACCATTGTCTTTCTCTGCTCTTACTTGAGACAGTTGGTTGAGAGTGAAGGCAGTGATGATAAAGAAGGAAGCTTAATGGGGCTTAAGACTTCTAGGAGTCTATAGAATGGAAATAATGAGGTCTTCCCTACTTGTATTCTAGTTTTTTAGGAGAATCAAATAAATGATGTATGTAAAAGTTCTCTGAAAAATGTAAATGTCTGATTTTTAAATAATTACTCTATGGATAAACAAGAGATTCTTTATATAATTCAGGAGAGACTAAAGGTTTACAAATAGTTTCTTAATTTATAAGAGTAGAGACTAATATGACATAGAAAGTGAAAGAATGAAAAAGGAAGGTTGGAATGAAAGGAGATATAGATGCAGAGCATAAAGAAGATAATAAGTTGATAAAATGTAAATACAAAGATGATAAAGTATAATGATTTAATTTAGATCAAATACATATAATCAAGGTACAATTGTTAAGGACTAAACTCTACTTAAAAAAAAATACACTTCGTCATACCAAATTGATGTGTTCTAAAAGAGACAGCTCGCTCATAGGTGAGAAAAGTCTAAAGTGAGTGGATGAGCAAAGACAAGCCATGCAATCCACAGATAAAAAGAGGCCTTCAGGGCTTCCCAGGGGGCGCAGTTGTTGAGAGTCCGCTTGCCAATGCAGAGGACACGGGTTCGTGCCCCGGTCTGGGAAGATCTCACATGCCGTGGAGCAGCTAGGCCTGTGAGCCATGGACGCTGAGCCTGCACGTCCGGAGCCTGTGCTCCGCAAAAGGAGAGGCCACAACAGTGAGAGGCCCGCATACCGAAAAAAAAAAAAAAAAAAAGAGGTCTTCAAAGCTATCATATCATCCACCATATCAACAGAAGAGATGAGAATTCTAGACCTCATGCATCAAAAAGGAATGAGCCATTTTATGTATGAGAACTGCTATGCATCTGTATTAGTGTCCCATTCCTGCTATTAGTGTCTTAAAACAACCCAGTTTCTTGTCGTACAGTTCTAGAGGTCAGCAGTCTGAAAATGGGTCTTATCTATAGGGCTAAAATCAACATGTCGACATGGCTGTGTTCTTTTTGGAAGTTCTAGAGGAGAATCTGTCCCTTGCCTTTTCCAGCCTCTAGAAGCCTCCTACATTCCTCCCTTGTGGCCCCTTCTTTCATCTTCAAACACAGGAAGGAAGCATTTTCCAGTCTCCCTCTCTGACCTTTGCATTTGTCGTCACATCTCCCTCTGCCCCTGACACTCTTGCCTCCCTTTTATAAGAATTATATGATTAGCTAGAACCCATGTGGATAATTTGGGTTTATGTCCTCATTGCAACATCCTTGAATTCTATCACTTTTGTATAATCCATTTGCCATGTAAATTAGCATAGTCACAGGTTCCTGGGAATTAGGGTGCAGGCCTCTTTAGTGGACCTTATTTCAGCATACCACAGTGTGGTATACAGAAGCTATCAGAATGATTCTCTCATTCTCTGCCCATGTTCTGGATATCTTGTTCCATATGGACAGTGGAAATCAGTTGTTTTTATGTCTTTATAATCTTATCCATGGGAGTTTGTTGCCACTCTGGGTAAAGGGTTCAATTCAAATATAAAAATATTTGTTATAAACCTTTTAATGTCAAATAATATTAATTTTTTATTTATTTATGAAAATCAAATGATAGAAATAGAAACATGATTGATGAATATGCCAAAAATATTTCTTAATTAATGGTTCTTCTCTGTTAAGGAAGAAAAACATTAAATAATCAAACATTAAATATAAGGATACATAATATTACATACTATGATAGCAATACACAGGGTAGCGGAAAGAGTCACAAGTAAGGGCAGGACAAGGTTGATACTACTACCATGGATAGATTGCTAAGATATGGTTTTTCCCTGGAGGTGACATTTGATAAAAGGCCTAAAAATATGTGAGACAGCAAGTCATGTAAATATATGAGTGCTATGAGGCAAGCATTTTCCAGACATAATAAACCACAGGAATAAAGGCCATCAGGGAGAACAATCCTTTTTTATCTGAGAAAAAGTTAGGCCTAAGTAGCTAACAGTGAGCAAGGAATGAATGGTAGGAAAGGTTATGAGCATTGTAATCCATTAATTAATTAATCAGTTAATTTATTTTCTGAGTGTTAATGGAATCCACAAGAGAGAATTGAGTGTATGGGTGTGAGAGGAGAAAATTTACAAAGTACCTTAAGCACAAGGTTTTATAAAATATTACAATGTGAGAGTAACTCTAAGAGAGTGCCCTGGGTGGCTATGAAACTAAAGATATTATAGAATAGATAGGAAAAATCAGTTTCTTTGAGAATTTGTTACAGTTCAAATCTCAGAAGTTATGGGAAAATTTATGTTGAGTGAGTCATAGGACAGGATATAGGAGCAGCAAGACTGGGGTTGTGGTTTAGTAGCCATGGGTTGGACAATTTGTGTTTATTTAGAAGGATGCAGAGGAATGACTGGGGGCTAAGGTCCAGTAAGGGCTACTGTGTAAACCTTTAGTCTTTTAGAACCTTTCACAAGAGAGACCTCATTTACTTTATACTTCAAGAAGATGTTTCTTTCTCTGTGGATGCTTGACTGGGGGAAACAGCAGAGTGGCTGAGGAAGACTAATAAACAGGTCATTTTAATGACTCAGGCAAGAAGGAAAGGTGGCTGGGCTGAGTAGTATCTTTCTTTTACAAATTAAAACAACAACAGCAATAACATATGACGATGTGAAAACATTGCTAGGGCCCTCCCAGGGTGCTGACAGGGGCTGATGAAAGCAGGGGGCCCTGATGTAATAGAACTCAGGCTCTGCCACTCGCCACTCAACAGCCAATAAATCGAGGGACAAGCTTCAGTAGAGAAGAGAGGTGCTTTTTCAGAAAAGCCAGCAATCCGGGAAGAAGGTGTGCTTATGTACAGAGACCAATTCCAAAGATTCTGCTCACCCATGACAATTTTAAAGGGAAAGAGAAGAAAGAATCTCAGTTAATCATTAAAGCAGGAAATTGGATTCTTTCTCTTTTTTCCATTGAGTGCAGGTGTGCTGACTTATCTGGATCTTCCTTGGGACGCTGTCTTGCTCGCATGGTCTGCCTGCAATTGGATGTTCTCTTGCCCACGTGGTCTACTGCACCCACAGGGTCCACCTGCAAATTTGCTAAGGGAAGCTAGGGGTAGAGGATCATTCTTTAATTACTTAATTCTTCCAGGAAAGGAATCAACAGTTTAGGTGAGGTATTGTGGATATTTAGAAAAGCAGAAATAAGGAGTTAAGTTAAATGTTGCCTAATGATCTCATTTTTATGATTAAGGTCTAAGGAAAACAGGGATGAACAAACAGAAAAGGGTCAAAGGAGCTGCTTACACTGACATTTATAATTTATTGATTTTACAGCATATGCATCTCTGCTGAGAATGGCTTAGTAATGTAGTGGAAATGAAAGCTTGATTAGGCTAAGAGAACCTAGGAGAGGAACAGGAGACAGCAAACTTAAATATCTCTTGCAAGGACTTTCCTTCAAAAGGGAGCAAATAAATGGATTGGTGGTTAGCTAGATGGGTACATAGGAGAAAACACATTTTTTTTTTTTAAATATAAGATTAGAGCTATAATGACATATCTATGTGTCTCTGGAAATGATACGGTAGAGAAGAATTTGATATTGTGGTAGAAAAACAGATGTTATAGATACCAACCCTTTAAACAGAGTAAAGGAACAGACTGCCTTTAAAGAGGAGCAGGGATGCACGTTGATTCTGTAAGAGGGAAGGCAGAGTATATGGTCATGAAGTTGGGAGGTTGCTGGGTGGCAAAGAAGTTTTCTTCTAAAATGTTTCAATTTCTCAGCCAAATACTCAAATTCAAGATCATCCTGTGAGAGGTTTGAGGACCAGATGTTATGAAATTGCAATCTGGGAGACTGAGAGAATGAATTGATAAGGAATGCATAACAGAATTGCTGAAAGTATTGAGGACACACTTGATGTTTATGGACATAAATGGAAAATGAGATCTGTCATCCTGATTTTAGCATTTCTCTAGATAGATTCAGCTACTTGTGTATGATCCCTGAATTAATAGAGAAAAGGGTTTAATGATCATTTGGATTTTACCATGTGAGAACACTGGATGGAAAAGTGTGCAGTGGAGTTGAGGAGTATGTAAGGATAAAATTATAGGTATGAAGAGTACAATCTAAATAAAGAGGGAAGTGACTTTTCAGGCAACTGATGAACAATGCAAAACATCCAATCAGTGATTGGAAGGCAACGGAGGTCACCTTTGAATGTGGCTTATGACAAATTATAGATATGGAAGATCGATAAGTTGTCAATGTATGTGTCAAACTTTGCACCTGACAAAATTCATATGCAATTTTTAGCACTTATGGCGTATTAAAAATTATTCATGCATCAGTCATAAAGAAAGCCTCAATAAATTATGAAATTAAAGAACTAAATAGTACAGGTAATTTGGGGGGGAAATTTAATTAAAGACAAAAGTTAAAATATGAAGATCCAACTCTACTAAATCTGTGAATTTGTTATTCACCGCTGCCTAAATTCTGTTTTAGTTTTCCCACTACATTTTGATGATTATCCTTACTCTATCTTTATTGTAGAATATAATTAACTGAATGGGAGGATGAATGAATGAATGAATGGATGAGTGAATGAAGCTCCTGCATTTCCAGTTTCATTTGCCATAAGAATGCATATCTGTGATTTAGGCTGTGCCAATCAGATATACTCATGGAACTCACTTACTTTGATGTGGAAAACGTCACATGAGGAAAAACAGGCAGGGAGAAGAATATCTGTTTTATGGTTATTTCCTGCAGTCAGTGGCAGTAATGGGTTTTCTGCTTGGGAAAGAGGCAGTATCCATGGAGCCTGAAGCAGAGGTAACAGTATCTTGAACTAACAACTTCCTAGTTATTGGAGAGGCAGCAATCCTTCAGCAGACCAGTTCTATGATAAGCCTTTAAGAATCATTCCTTCAGAAGTTCAGTTTACAGTTTAGTTCTTCATCCCTCCCAATAATTCTATAAGATATCTTCATTCATATCTTTCTCCTAACACTAGCTAAAGTAGATTCTACTGTTTACAACTAACAATACTAGCCAATACACCTCCACTTGGAAATCTATACACTTAGAAACAATTACTCTTATAATTCAAAAAAAAAGAGAGAGGAAAAAATGGCACTAAATATGAAGAAAATATGAATAATGAGAATATAATATAGCCTAATTTATTAGAAAGTGGACATATTTCTTTTTCAGCAGCAAATGCATAATTTTAAATGCATTAATTCTTAAAAGAAAAAAGACTGAAAATCAATATAACTGTTGCTTGTTTGGGGTAATATTTTTTCTAAAAGTAAGCTGAGGATTAACATGAAGTAATGCATGCAAATGATCTTATGCATTTCCAGAAAAATAAGAGATCCTCAATAAATGATGGCAATGACTATTAGCAGTAGAAATACTAATAGACCATTGTCATAAAAACAGACTTAAAACTATGAGAAATGTTTTATTTTCTTTCTCAATTAATAGGAAGTGAAAGCAAAAGAAAATAAGTTTATAAATAGTCAAACAAGGTAAACATGTAGATGAAATGTGGAAAAAATACAGACAAATTTACATATTTTCAACAGTTGTGGGATTTTAGGGACACTTTCCCCTTTTTTTGTTTTTAATCAATTTTACTGAAGTATAATTAAATACAATAAAATGCACAGGCTTTAATTATACAATTTAATGAGTTTTATCAAATGTATATATCCATTAAACCACACAACAATTGAGATATAGGTTATATCCATGAAATATATGTTCAAGTGTTTCAGTCATTTAAAAACTATATTTTTCTTTTTGTGATTGGGTTGTAGAGGTTCTTTACATATTTTAAGCATAAAGACTTTGTTAGGTATATTTGTTGTAAATATTTCCTGTAGTCTGTGGCTTGTTTTGTTTTTTAATTTGTTTAATACTGTCTTTTCAACAGTAGAAGGCTTTAATTTTGATGAGGTCCAATTCATCATGTTTTCTTTTATATTTAGCATGTGTCCTAAGAAATCTTTACCCACCTCATGATGACAAATATGTTTTCCAGTGTTTTGTTGTGGAGTCTACACAGCTTTAACTTTTCTGTTTATGATCCATCTTCCATTAATATTTTTGTAGCGGTCAATATTACACACTTACAACCCCAAACAGATACCTGGTGGTTACAGCACTATTTGTCAAATAGACAATTCCTTTCCCCATTGAAAAGTTTTGGCTCTTCTGTTAAAAATAACTGACTGTGAGTGTTGATTCTTTTTCTGGCTTCTTTATTCCACATAGTTGATGTAGTTATTACTATTTGCATCAATATGACATTTTCAGCTTCACATTAAGTTTTAAAATCAAGTAGTACAAATCCTTGAATTTTGGATCCTCCCAGACCGGGGCGCGAACCCGGTTCCCCTGCATCGGCAGGCGGACGCGCAACCACTGCGCCACCAGGGAAGCCCCTGTTTTCCAGTGTTTTGTTGTGGAGTCTTCACAGCTTTAACTTTTCTGTTTATGATCCATCTTCCATTAATATTTTTGTAGCGGTCAATATTACACACTTACAACCCCAAACAGATACCTGGTGGTTACAGCACTATTTGTCAAATAGACAATTCCTTTCCCCATTGAAAAGTTTTGGCTCTTCTGTTAAAAATAACTGACTGTGAGTGTTGATTCTTTTTCTGGCTTCTTTATTCCACATAGTTGATGTAGTTATTACTATTTGCATCAATATGACATTTTCAGCTTCACATTAAGTTTTAAAATCAAGTAGTACAAATCCTTGAATTTTGCTTTAAAAATTGTTTTGGTCTTTCTAGATGGTATTTTTTCCTATAAATTTTAGTCAGTATGTCAATTTCTAAAAGGCAAAAAAAAAAACCTCTTGGGGTTTTTATTGGAATTTAACCTATAAATTAATTTGAGGAGAACTGTTATTGCAACAAAATTGAGTATTCTAATTCATAAACATGGTTTATTTCTTTATTCACTTAAGATTTCCTTAATATCCCTGTATAATATGTCATATATTTCTATGTATAAGGTTCACACATCTTTTGTTAAATTAATTACTAAGTATTTTATATTAGATACCAATTTAAATGATAATTTAAGAACTTCCATTTCAAATTGTTTGTTGCTAGTATATAGAAATGCAAATGATTTTTGTATATTGGCCTTTTATCTGCCAGAATGATAAACTGATTTAACAATTTTAATAATTTTAAAATAGTTCTTTCTTAGGCTTTTCTACTTAAGAACTAGAGACAATTTTACTTTTTTTTTTTTTTTTTTTCTCTCCAGCTAGGCCTCCAGTACAATGTTGAAGTGGACGTGAGGAGAGTGGACATCCTGACCTTTTTTGGATCCTAGGAAGAAAGCTCTCAGTCTTTTAAAATTAAGTGAGGCACAGTACAAAATGAAATTACGGGGCCTTATGTTAAAAAAATATTAAGTATTTCAAGACAATGGCAGCATTAAATCAAGTTCTGTAAGTTCTTATTTTGTGATGTCATTATCTAATTTTGGTTTTGCTTGCTGGCCTCATAAAATGAGTTGAGATGAGTTTCCTCTATTTTCTGAAAAAAGTTTGTAAAAAGGTTTGTGTAATTTATACATACAAGTTTAATAAAATTCACCAGTGAAACTCTTTGGACCTAGAGATTTCTTTGTGGAGAACTTCCTAAAACTGTTATGGCTATGAATTCAGTTTCTTTCATAGGGCTATTCAGGTTTTCTATTTGTTATTGTTTCAGTTGGTAAATTGTGTTTTTCAAGGAATTTGCACTATTCTTTCAAAGGGGCAATGCTTCTAACAGAAAGGCTTTGGCATTCCAACTCTGAAATTCTATGATCTCTGTTGTTTAACTTGGATACCAAACTTCCACTTAGCTAAAGTGCTGGTATCATTGATCTTATCAGAAGTTGAATTAGCTATAGATTTGATTATAGCTTCCATAACTCAATTCACTTTGGCTTCAGATGTTTTGAAGGTGAATTGAGGGCTTCAGGCTTCCCGCTCTAGGTGAGCCCTAAGACCAAACACCTCAAGGATTCTGGGTCCCAAAACCAAAGAATTCAAGTATGCTAGGCCTCATACTGTATGCCAGATATACAGACACTCCAAAACTGGTAGTCCTTTCTCTGCTTTTCAGCCTTGCCTTGGCCTCTGTTTACTCTGCAAAATTCCCTTGGAAAACAGTCATTCCTTGGTGTCTTCAAGGGATTGTTTCCATGAACATCCCCACCCCATACAAAAATCCAAGAATGCTCAAGTCCCTTAAATAAAATAGTGGTACAGTATTTGCATACAACCTGTGCACATCCTCCCCTAAACTTTAAATCATCTCGAGATTACTAGTAAAACGATACAATGTACATGCTATGTAAATAGTTGCTGGTGTGCAGCAAATTTAAGTTTTGCATTTTGAAACGATCTTAATTTTTTTTCAAATATTTTCACCCATGTTGGTTGAATCTGAGGATGTGGAACCCACAGATACAGAGGGCATCTGTATTTGGCAGAAGTTGTCTTCTTTAAGGCTCCTCCAATTTCAGACATGACAGGCATCTCAAGCATTTCACTGTTTTCTCCTTGGCTGAGGGATTGTCTTTCTTTGAAGGGCTTATTTCTTTCTACTCTTGCCCCCAACCTCAGCAACTACCCCCAGGTGAATAAGTGTTTCCAATCTTTATCTCTGAAGAAAGGATTAGGAAAGGATAGCTCTAGAGTTTAGGGGTTTCTTAGTTTTCTTTAAGTCTACAGCTTGTTGCTGGCTTTATAACAAATAATGACATTTTTGGTTTATCTGGTGTCTTATTATTGTTTTCGCTGGAGTGACAATCTTTCTTGTTTTTCTATATCCAGACCAGAAGCAGAATCTCTTTCCTTCATGTTGTTGAGATTTTTTTCTTTGTGGTGATGTTGACTGATGCAGCAGTCAACTTGTAAAAAAATTGGGTAGAGCATACTGAAGGAGCAGTTCTGGAAGAGCTGCAGGGGATAATTAAAAAATAATGACAAATTTTTTTTTAAGATGATATAAAGAAACCTTAATCATGTACATGACAGAGACACATCCAAGATAAATAGTAGTTACTTCATTCCATTGGCATATCACTACCTGTAAAATAATTTTGAAAATCTTCCTTATTGTGAAATTACTAAACTTAAGGACAGTGACAACTCCCACAGTTAAATCTGAAGCAAATAGTTTTAAATATTACAAAAAATCCTACTTAGTAAAGTCATATTTGTCATGTTAACTTTATATTTCCTTTTTCTTGAATATTTTGATATCACTATATTTGTGCTTCCAAAATCATTTTAAAATAAGCTATGACTGATCCTCTATTCCATCTGTTGTAGTAAAATATATATCAACTTTTAATATGTAATTATAGTAGCTGATAATTTCTAAATATTCATAATGTACAGATTTAAATTCCTCTCACTTTCATATTTTTATTCTGCATTTTTCTTTCCTTATTTTGGTAGTAGTTATTTATTTAATGATATTCATTTCTATTTTATTTATTAAGATGGTTTATGTGATACTGAAACTAGAGTTTTCTGTTTTAAATTCTTTACTGAATTTGTATAATTCTTCACAATGGAAGGGTTTTGTTATATATCTGGAATAAAGATAAAGAAGAATGTTTGAGTTTTACTGTCTTTCCACTTGCCTTCTTACTCTATTATATGAATGTTTTGTAAATCCACAGAGACTGGAATAATTAGGCCTGGACGGCTGCAGTACTAAATTTTCCATAAACTGTTAGTTGAAAGATTATTAACAGTTTATGGAAATAAACTAAAGTAAAGACTTCCTTTATTTTACCTATAATTTTACCTTACAGCTTTCTATGAATCCTTCTGTAAATCACATGGATTCTGCAATTCTTCAGCACTTACTATTTTTCCCCATTATTTAGTAAAAAATGCCAACTACAGTGTTTATCAAAATGTGGTGAATAGTGGAAACAATCCCTCGTATGAATACCAAACAGTCTGGATTCTCAGCACTCCCAGTACCAGGTAAAACTAAGGAAGTTCTGATAAGCTGTCATGCAGAGTGGGGCCATTGCTACCATTGTGTGAGGGAAAAACAAACAGATGGTCCATTTAGTTAAAGTTCCATGTATTAGAGTTGTCAACTAGGCCTCAGAAACAAAACAACCAGGTGATGTAAATTACCATAGTTGCAAATAACCTTGAGCATTTTATTATATGGGAATGTTTATAGGTACTGTAGTATTTATTCTACCATAAAATATTTAAGATGACATTTTGAAAGTTGGGTTACTACAAACTTCTAAGTTCAAACATATCTGCATCTTATAGTAAAGCTGAGAAGTAGAAGAAAAAGTTGTTTCAAAGTCCAGTAGTTGTTTTCTACTGGAATGGTAGGATATTATGTTGTATAGAGAGTAGTGGTCTACAGTGAGATAAGAATAAATGATTTAATCACAAGGATAGGGTAGGAAAAAGATTTGATATTTGAGTTCTACACTGAATATTTAAATTTTATTTCCAAACTCATATTTGTAGCTTCTCCTATAATCCCTAGTCTTGGGAGAAATCTAAGGTAAATAATGTACTGTGCCTGCTTTGTTACAATATGTTACATATGAGACACCCCTTTTCTCACCTTCTTTAATATCTATAAGCATTTAAAGTAGCTATTGATAACAATGCTTCAAGTGATGAGGTGATGTACAGCAACCTAAAAATAATTCAGTTTATAACTAGCATTGTCTTCCTCTAAAATAATGATTTAGACTGCTGAGTTAGTTAATATTACGTGTCAACTTCACTGGACTGTGAGATGTCCAGATATTGGTTAAACATTTTTCTGTATGTGTCTGTGTTTCTGGCTGATATTAATATTTACATCAATAGATCAAGTGAAGCAGATTTCCTCCACAATGTGGATGGGCTTCATCCAATCTGGTGAGGACCTGAATAAAACAAAAAGGCAGAGAGAGATGATGATGGCAGAAGAGTAAGACACGGAGATCACCTTCCTCCCCACGGATACATCAGAAGTACATCTACACGTGGAGCTGCTCCTATAGAACACCCACTGAACGCTGGCAGAAGACCTCAGACCTTCCAAAAGGCAAGAAACTCCCCACATACCTGCGTAGGGTAAAATTAAAAAGAATAAACAGACACAAAAGAATAGGGAGGGGACCTGCACCAGTGGGAGGGAGCTGTGAAGGAGGAAAGGCTTCCACACACTAGAAGCCCCTTCATGGGCAGAGACTGCGGGTGGCAGAGGGGGAAGCTATGCAGCCAAGGAGGAGAGCCCAGTAACAGGGCTGCGGAGGGCAAAGCGGAGAGATTCCCGCACAAAGGATTGGTGCCGACCAGCACTCACCAGCCCGAGAGGCTTGTCTGCTCACCTGCTGAGACGGGCGGGGGCTGGGAGCTGAGGCTCGGACTTCAGTCGGATGCCGGGAGAGAACTGGGGTTGGCTGCGTGAACACAGGCTGAAGGGGTTAGTGCACCACGCCTAGCCGGGAGGGAGTCCAGGAGAAGTCTGGAGCTGCCAAAGAGACAAGAGACTTTTTCTTGCCTCTTTGTTTCCTGGTGCGTGAAGAGAGGGGATTAAGCGCGCCGCGTAAAGGAGCTCCAGAAACGGGCGCGAGCAGTGGCTATCAGCGCGGACCCCAGAGACGGACATGAGACGCTAAGGCTGCTGCTGCCGCCACCAAGAAGCCTGTGTGCGAGCACAGGTCACTAACCCGACCTCCCCTCCTGGGAGCCTGTGCAGCCCGCCACTGCCAGGGTTCCGTGATCCAGGGCCAACTTCCCCGGGAGAATGCACGGCACACCTCAGGCTGGTGTAACATCACGCCGGCCTCTGCCGCCGCAGGCTCACCCCGCATCCGTAACACTCCCTCTGCCTGGACTGAGTGAGCCAGAGCCCCTGAAACAGCTGCTCCTTTAACCCTGTCCTGTCTGAGCGAAGAACACACGCCCTCC
>NC_041225.1:3575457-3631772 GCF_002837175.3 Physeter macrocephalus | reverse complement strand
ATAAACAGACACAAAAGAATAAGGAGGGGACCTGCACCAGTGGGAGGGAGCTGTGAAGGAGGAAAGGCTTCCACACACTAGAAGCCCCTTCATGGGCAGAGACTGCGGGTGGCAGAGGGGGAAGCTATGCAGCCAAGGAGGAGAGCCCAGTAACAGGGCTGCGGAGGGCAAAGCGGAGAGATTCCCGCACAAAGGATTGGTGCCGACCAGCACTCACCAGCCTGTGAGGCTTGTCTGCTCACCTGCTGAGACGGGCGGGGGCTGGGAGCTGAGGCTCGGACTTCAGTCGGATGCCGGGAGAGAACTGGGGTTGGCTGCGTGAACACAGGCTGAAGGGGTTAGTGCACCACGCCTAGCCGGGAGGGAGTCCAGGAGAAGTCTGGAGCTGCCAAAGAGACAAGAGACTTTTTCTTGCCTCTTTGTTTCCTGGTGCGTGAAGAGAGGGGATTAAGCGCGCCGCGTAAAGGAGCTCCAGAAACGGGCGCGAGCAGTGGCTATCAGCGCGGACCCCAGAGACGGACATGAGACGCTAAGGCTGCTGCTGCCGCCACCAAGAAGCCTGTGTGCGAGCACAGGTCACTAACCCGACCTCCCCTCCTGGGAGCCTGTGCAGCCCGCCACTGCCAGGGTTCCGTGATCCAGGGCCAACTTCCCCGGGAGAATGCACGGCACACCTCAGGCTGGTGTAACATCACGCCGGCCTCTGCCGCCGCAGGCTCACCCCGCATCCGTAACACTCCCTCTGCCTGGACTGAGTGAGCCAGAGCCCCTGAAACAGCTGCTCCTTTAACCCTGTCCTGTCTGAGCGAAGAACACACGCCCTCCAGCGACCTATACGTAGAAGAAGGGCCAGATCCAAAGCTGAACCACGGGAGCTGTGCGAACAAAGAAGAGAAAGGGAAATCTCTCCCAGCAGCCTCAGAAGCAGCGGATTAAAGCTCCACAATCAATTGGAGGTACCCTGCATCTGTGGAATACCTGAATAGACAATGAATCATCCCAAATTGAGGAGGTGGACTTTGGGAGCAAGATATATTTCTTCTTGATAATTATTTTTTATTTTAACAACTTTATTTCATTTTATCCTACTTTATTTTATCCTTTCTTTCTTCTTTCTTTCTTTCTTTCTTTCTTTCTTTCTTTCTTTCTTTCTTTCTTTCTTTCTTTCTTTCTTTCTTTCTTCTTTCATCCTTTCTTTCTTCTTTCTTTCTTTCTTTCTTTCTTTTTTTGTTTCTTTCTTTCTTTCAATTTTTTCTCCCTTGTATGGTGAGCTGTGTGGATAAAAGACTTTGGTGCTCCAGCCACGTGCCAGCGCTGTGACTCTGAGGTAGGAGAACCAAATTCAGGTGACACTGGTTCACAAGAAACCTCCCAGCTCCAACTAATATCAAATGGCAAAAATCTCCCAGAGACCTCCATCTCAACACCAAGACCAGCTTCAATCAAAGACCAGCAAGCCAGACAACTAGCAAGAAAGGAACACAGCCCCATCCATTAGCAGAGAGGCTGCTTAAAATCATAATAAGGCCACAGACACCCCAAAACACACCACCAGACGTGGACTTACCCACAAGAAAGACAAGATCCAGCCTCATCAAACAGAACACAGGAACTAGTCCCCTCAACCAGTAACCCTACTCAACCCAGTGAACCAAACTTAGCCACTGGGGACAGACACCAAAAACAACGGGAAGTACGAACCCACAGCCTGAGAAAAGGAGACCCCAAACACATTAAGATAAGCAAAATGAAAAGACAGAAGAACACACAGCAGATGAAGGAGCAAGGTAAAAACACACCAGACCTAACAAATGAAGAAGAAATAGGCAGTCTACCTGAAAAAGAATTCAGAATAATGATAGTAAAGATGATCCAAAATCTTGGAAATAGAATAGAGAAAATGCAAGAAACATTTAACAAGGACCTAGAAGAACTAAAGAGGAAGGAAGCAATGATGAATAACACAATAAATGAAATTTAAAATACTTTAGAAGGGATCAATAGCAGAATAACTGAGGCAGAAGAATGGATAAGTGACCTGGAAGATAAAATAGTAGAAATAATGACCATAGAGCAGAATAAAGAAAAAATAATGAAAAGAACTGAGGACAGTCTCAGAGACCTCTGGGACAACATTAAACGCACCAACATTCAAATTATAGGGGTCCCAGAAGAAGAAGAGAAAAAGAAAGGGACTGAGAAAATATTTGAAGAGATTATAGTTGAAAACTTCCCTAATATAGGAAAGGAAATAGTCAATCAAGTCCAGGAAGCACAGAGAGTCCCATACAGGATAAACCCAAGGATAAACACGCCAAGACACATAATAATCAAACTGTCAAAAATTAAATACAAAGAAAACATATTAAAAGCAGCAAGGGAAAAACAACAAATAACACACAAAGGAATCCCCATAAGGTTAACATCTGATCTTTCAGCAGAAACTCTCCAAGTCAGAAGGGAGTGGCAGGACATATTTAAAGTGATGAAGGAAAAAAACCTACAACCAAGATTACTCTACCCAGCAAGGATCTCATTCAGATTTGATGGAGAAATTAAAACCTTTACAGACAAGCAAAAGCTGAGAGAGTTCAGCACCAACAAACCAGTTTTAAAACAAATGCTAAAGGACCTTCTCTAGGCAAGGCACACAAGAGAAGGAAAAGACGGACAAGAACAAACTCAAAATAATTAAGTAAATGGTAATAGGAACATACATATCGATAATTACCTTAAATGTAAATGGATTAAATGCTCCCACCAAAAGACACAGACTGGCTGAATGGATACAAAAACAAGACCCATATATATGCTGTCTACAAGAGACACACTTCAGACCTAGGGACACATACAGACTGAAAGTGAGGGGATGGAAAAAGATATTCCATGCAAATGGAAATCAGAAGAAAGCTGGAGTAGCAATTCTCATATCAGACAAAATAGACTTTAAAGTAAAAACTATAACAAGAGACAAAGAAGGACACTATTGAAGAAAATATAACAATTGTAAATATTTATGCACCCAACATAGGAGCACCTCAATACATAAGGCAAAGACTAACAGCCATAAAAGGGGAATTCGACAGTAACAGAATCATAGTAGGTGACTTTAACACCCCACTTTCACCAATGGACAGATTATCCAAAATGAAAATAAAAAAGGAAACACAAGTTTTAAATGATACATTATACAACATGGACTTAATTGATATTTATAGGACATTCCATCCAAAAACAACAGAATACACATTTTTTTCAAGTGCTCATGGAACATTCTCCAGGATAGATCATATCTTGGGTCACAAATCTAGCCTTGGTAAATTTAAGAAAATAGAAATCGTATCAAGTATCTTTTCCAACCACAACACTATGAGACGATATCAATTACATGAAAAGTTCTGTAAAAAATATAAACACATGGAAGCTAAACAATACACTGCTTAATAACGAAGTGATCACTGAAGAAATAAAAGAGGAACTAAAAAAATACATAGAGAAAAACGACAATGGAGACACGATGACCCAAAACTTGTGGGATGCAGCAAAAGCAGTTCTAAGAGGGAAGTTTATAGCAATACAATCCTACCTTAAGTAACAGAAAACATTTCAAATAAGAAACCTAAACTTGCACCTAAAGCAATTAGAGAAAGAAGCACAAAAACACCAAAAATTTAGCAGAAGGAAAGAAATCATAAAGATCAGATCAGAAATAAATGAAGAAGAAATGAAGGAAAAGATAGCAAAGATCAATAAAACTAAAAGCTGATTCTTTGAGAAGATAAACAAAATTGATAAACCATTACCCAGAGTCATCAAGAAAAAAAGGGAGAAGATTCAAATCAATAGAATTAGAAATAAAAAAGCAGAAGTAACAACAGACATTGCAGAAATACAAAAGATTATGAGAGATTACTACAAGCAACTCTGTGCCAATAAAATGGAAAACCTGGAAGAATTGGACAAATTCTTAGAAATGCACAACCTGGCAAGACTGAACCAGGAAGAAATAGAAAATATGAACAGACTAATCACAAGCACTGAAATTGAAACTGTGATTAAAAATCTTCCAACAAACAAAAGCCCAGAAGCAGATGGCTTCACAGGCGAATTCTATCAAACATTTAGAGAAGAGCTAACACCTATCCTTCTGAAACTCTTCCAAAATATAGCAGAGGGAGGAACACTCCCAAACTCATTCTACGAGGCCACCATCACCCTGATACAAAAACCAGACAAAGATGTCACAAAGAAAGAAAACAACAGGCCAATATCAGTGATGAACAAAGGTGCAATAATCCTCAACAAGATACTAGCAAATAGACTCCAACAGCACATTAAAAGGATCATACACCATGATCAAGAAGTGTTTATTCCAGGAATGCAAGGGTTCTTCAATACATGCAAATAAATCAACGTGATACACCATATCAACAAACTGAAGGAGAAAAACCATATGATCATCCCAATAAATGCAGAGAAAGCTTTTGACAAAATTCAACACCCATTTATGATAAAAACCCTGCAGAAAGTAGGCATAGAGGGAACTTTCCTCAACATAATAAAGGCCATATATGACAAACCCACAGCCAGCATTGTTCTCAATGGTGAAAAACTGAAACCATTTCCACTAAGATCAGGAACAAGACAAGGTTGCCCACTCTCACCACTCTTATTCAACATAGTTTTGGAAGCTCTAGCCACAGCAAGCAGAGAAGAAAAAGAAAAAAAATAGATCCAAATCGGGAAAGAAAAAGTAAAGCTATCACTGTTTGCAGATGACATGATACTATACATAGAGAATCCTAAAGATGCTACCAGAAAACTACTAGAGCTAATCAATGAATTTGGTAAAGTAGCAGGATACAAAATTAATGCACAGAAATCTCTGGCATTCTTATACACTAATGATGAAAAATCTGAGAGTGAAATTAAGAAAACACTCCCATTTACCATTGCAACAAAAAGAATAAAATATCTAGGAATAAACCTACCTAAGGAGACAAAAGACTTGTATGCAGAAAACTATAAGACACTGATGAAAGAAATTAAAGATGATACAAATAGGTGGAGAAATATACCATGTTCTTGGATTGGAAGAATCAACATTGTGAAAATGACTCTACTACCCAAAGCAATCTACAGATTCAATGCAATCCCTATCAAACTACCACTAGCATTTTTTACAGAACTAGCACAAAAACAGAAATATCGATCAATGGAACAGGATAGAAAGTCCATAGATAAACCCACACACATATGGTCACCTTATCTTTGATAAAGGAGGCAAGAATATACAGTGGAGAAAAGACAGCCTCTTCAATAATTGGTGCTGTGAAAACTGGACAGGTACATATAAAAGTATGAAATTAGAACCCTCCCTAACACCATACAGAAAAATAAACTCAAAATGGGTTAAAGACCTATATGTAAGTCCAGACACTATCAAACTCTTAGAGGGAAACATATGCAGAACATTCTATGACATAAATCACAGCAGGATCCTTTTTGACCCACCTCCGGATTAATATCCAAAATTTATAAGCAACTCATGCAGCTCAATAACAAAAAAACAAACAACCCAATCCAAAAATAGGCGGAAGAACTAAATAGACATTTCTCCAAAGAAGATGTACAGATTGCCAACAAATACATGAAAGAATGCTCAACATCATTAATTATTAGAGAAATGCAAATCAAAACTACAATGAGATATCATCTCACACCGGTCAGAATGGTTATCTTAAAAAATCTAGAAACAATAAATGCTGGAGAGGTTGTGGAGAAAAGGGAACCCTCTTGCATTGTTGGTGGGAATGTAAATTGAGACAGCCACTATGGAGAACCATATGGAGATTCCCTAAAAAACTACAAATAGAACTACCATACAACTCTGCAATCCCACTACTGGGCATATACCCTGAGAAAACCATAATTCAAAAAGAGTCATGTACCCGGGTCTGTCATACAGAGTGAGGTAAGTCAGAAGGAGAAAAACAAATACCTTATGCTAACACATATATATGGAATCTAAGAAAAAATAAATGTCATGAAGAGCCTAGGGGTAGGATGGGAATTAAACACAGATCTACTAGAGCATGGTCTTGAGGATATGGGGAGGGGGAAGAGTTAGCTTGACAAATTGAGAGATTGGCATGGACATATATACACTACCAAATGTAGGGTGGATAGCTAGTGGGAAGCAGCCACATGGCACAGGGAGATCAGCTAGGTGGTTTGTGACCACCTAGAGGGGTGGGATAGGGAGGGTGGGAGGGAGGGAGACGCAAGAGGGAAGAGATATGGGAACATATGTATATGTATAACTGATTCACTTTGTTGTAAAGGAGAAACTAACACACTATTGTAAAACAGTTATACTCCAATAAAGATGTTAAAAAAAAAAAGAAAGAAAAGAAAACTTATAATTGGCTAACAGGTATATGAAAATATGGTCAACATCACTAATCACCAGGGAAATGAAAATCAAAATAATGAGTTATCACCTCATACCTGTTAGGATGTATGGAAATGCCATTATCACGTTATCAAAAGAAGGATAACTAGTGTTGAAGGGGATGTGGATAAATAGGAACCATCAATATTGACAAGACTGTAAAATGGGTCAGCTGCTGTGGAAAACTGTATGTAGATTTCTCAAGAACTACCTTAAGACTCAGCAATCATACTCTTAAGTTTTTAATCCAAAGAATTGAAATCTGGATCTTGAAGAGCTATTTACACTCCCATGCTCATTGCAGCTCTATTTACAGTAGCCAAGATGTGGAAACAATTAAATGTCCATTGACTGATGAATGAGTAAAGAAAATGTGTTATATACACACAGTCGAATATTACTTGACCATAAAAAGGGAAATTCTGCCATAAGAGACAACACAGATGAACCTTGAGGACATTATGCTAAGTGAAATAAGCCAGTCACAGGAGGACAGATACTGCATAATTACACTTCCATGAAGTATTCAAAATAATAAAACTCATCAAAGCATAGAGTAGAATTGTGGTTTCCAGAGGCTGCTATGTCAGTGAAATGAAGATTTGCTATTGAAGTCTAAAGTTTCAGTTATGCAAGATGAATAAGTTCTAGAGATCTGCTGTACACCATTGTGCCTGTAGTTAACAATACTGTATTGTACACTTAAAAATTTGTTAAGACTGTAGATCTCATGTTAAATGGTTTTACTACAATAAAAATAAAGATAAAGAAAGACAAGGAATACTGGTAGCCACCAGAAATTAGAAGAAACAAGAGAAGGATTCTTGCACAGTCCTTCTGATGGGAATGCAGCCTTGCCAACACCTTGATTTTGGACTTCTGACCTCTAGATCAGTTAAATAATAATTTTTAGTTGTTATATGCCACCAAGTCTGTGGTAATTTGTTATAACAGCCATAGAAAATTAATACACTGTATAATGAAAGTAGAGAATACACTGTCTTGCTAAGGTCTGGAGGACATTCACATAACGTGACTATTATATTTCTCTGAACCTGAAATTCCATTAGTAGGAAGAAGTACCATTATTTTGTGAGCTACTTAAGCAAAATTCATACTACCCATCACAATTGTAATACACCTTTGACTGATACACTTGCACCAATTATATTGTAAGGTAATGGATTAGGTTTTGTCAAATGTTTTGTCTGTATCTTTTGAGAGAGTTATATGGTATTTCTTCTGAAGTGTGTTGCTATGGTGATTTGCATTTATTGATTTTAAGATGGTGAACCAACCTTGTGTTCCTAGGATAAATCCCATTTGGTCATCATGTATAACGTTCTTTATTTATTGCTGTATTTGATTTACTAATATTTCATCAAGGATCTCTGAGACTATATATCTGAAGGTATTGACCTCTAAGACATTTTCACAGTCTCTCATAAAATCTTTGAATTTATTTGTGTTTGGGCACAAATTACTGATTTTAATTCTTAGTAAGTAAGCTATGGTAGTTTGTTTTTTATGGAATTTATCCATTTCACTCTATGATATCAAGTTTATTGGCATAACTAAATAACTAATATTCCATTAGTAGCCCTATAATGTCTTTAAGACCTATAGAAATGTCCTTTCTCTCATTACTGCTGTTGTCAATTATGGTAGCATATACTTATTTTTGTAACGATCTTTACAGAGACCTATTATTATTGATTGAAGAAGAAAGTTTGAGTTTTATTGATGCTTTTTAACTGTTTTTTCTTCATGATCTTAGTTATTTCTGCTTTATCTTTATTATTTTCTTTCTTCTTCCTGCATTAGATTTAATTGTCTTCGTCTTCTAGTTTCTTAAGTGGAATTTTTGACTTTTTTATTTTCTTGCTGTCTTTTGTATAAGCATTTAATACAATATTTTTTTCCTAAGCACTATTTTCTCTGTCTCACAAATTGTAATATTTTTTTTCCATTATTATTAAATAAGAATATTTAAAAATTTTTTCTGTGTGTGTGTGTGGGGGGGGGAGAGATAGAGACACACAAAAAAGGGAGAAAAGAGAAAGTGAGACTCCTGAATACTTGAAACTTGAATTACCAGCCTTGTGAACTACTTCAGATGCATCTGTTTCACATTAATCATTCATTTATTTCTCACAACACAATTATGATGTAGATACTATTAATACCCATGTATTGCAGATAAAGAAATGAAGGCTTACAGAGATGTAGTAACTCACGTAACATCTCATAAACTAGTGACAGGTAGAATAGGTAATTTAATCTGTTTAGTCTTACACAAAGCCCATTCTTTTAGCCACTGCAGAATTGAACTTATTGTTCCTCTTTAAATTTCAGTTTCAGAAATTTCACCAGCTTACATTTGTTTATGTATCTTTGTTCAATATTCCTATCTTGAAATTGGTAGATTATTACACTAAGAAATTTAAATATTATCTCAGATCAGGAAAAAAATCCTTCTATTATATCTTAATTCTCTATATATTTTCTGGAAATTATAATAATAAAATTTTGATCTTCTAGATTGGTTTCTATATATTTTAATCATTATTTATATTTATTTTTATTATTGAACTAAATTCTGATAGAAACCCTCAAGTTGCTTTCTAATTAATTCATTAGGTTTTCAGAAGAATTCATTTTCATTTTGAAATTTTTAAGAAAGAAAGAGGTAGGCATTTACATATGCTTTTATAAAACTGAGTAAATTAGGAGGAGAGATTATTGTAGCAACAAAATAACATAAAGAAGATTATGGATAAAAAGTGTAGATAAGAAATGATCAAAGTTGATTATTTGATTTCCATTGAAATATAAAAAGACGGCCACACTAGGAACATGGCAATACACAAGTGTATTAAATGAATGCAATTGGTTCCTGTGGGAGGGTGTTTGCCTGGTTCTAGTGTGCTAGATTCAGTCTTAAATTATTAAAATCTGATTTTTAATAATTGCTCTCACGTTGTCTTTGCTCACTGATCACTATGTTTTGTCTCTTCCCTGTTGTCCATTTTTTTTTTTTTTTTCTTTACTGATGTCTGCTCTTGTTTTATCAGTATATCCTCCTCCTCTTTCATGGAGAACGTTTTTCAGGTACTCTGCAAAGATTTTTTTCAATCTGCTCATTTTGTTCTAATTTCAACAGTTTTCTTAAAGCTCTCTCTATTGTTATTTGTCCTCAGAAGTAGAGGAAATAAAAGAAATTTGTGCATCTCTTTTTTCCTAAATGCATTTTACCACTTCTTTTGAAAGATGTAAAAGTAATTCTAAATCTTTTGGTGGAGAATGTAGAGAGAATCAAAGATGATTTTGAACTAGTCAGTAAGACAGAATGGCATGGAATGTTTTGAATTCTCTTATTAGTAAAAATCTCTTTTTCTGATTAAGAAATCATACTTGTGTCCCAACCTCTGTAGAATAACATGTAGACTCTACCCCCTACCCCTTTTGAGGGAAGATAGAGAAGAGTTCAAATATGTGCAAGTAGCTCTGTGGTGGAAAACTAAAAATAATTTGGAAAACTAAAAATCCGAACTCATTTATCTGCATTTCTTTAGCTTTTTACAAGCTCACAAGCGTTCTTTAAGAAATGAGAGAATGTTCTTATTGAAGAGAGATTTTACTTTTCTAAAATTAGGATGTTTCACCCTGTGTTCTTATCCAACTAATTCAAGTTAATTCATAACACTGTGATAGGAATATACTTATAAACATTTTTGTCACCTTAGTATTCTCATACCTCACTCCTATTTTATGGGGGAAACTTTATTTTAAGATAAATTTGATGGTTATTGGGATATTTTTATTAGTAAGTTTGCACTGTGACTTTTTTCCAGAAATTAAAACTTAAATATCATCTTCAGATATGATACCAATTAGTATCAATTTTTCCTTATTTCTGCATCAAATTAGATCCCATAACCCTAGTGTTTAATGAAAATTCATAATTTATATCATTAGTATAAAATAGTATATAGTAATATTCATCATTATAACCACTTTGTTTATAAAATCTAGATCTTCGTCATACCTTTATATCAGTCTTTCAAAGCAAACAATCTATTTTATATACACTCTATATGTATATGTATAAATTACTTATCATTATATATTTTCTTATAGCAGTTGTTTAGGGAAAATAGTATTTAGCATTCCTTAAAGGTGGAAAATACTTGTTGATGGATTGACCAATAAAGGAATAAGCCTTTTGTAGTCTGTGTCTGATATTTGTTCCATATCCTGGTATTTGATCTTAAAATCTTTATTCATATTAAATGGTATGGGATATGAACAAAGACTGCAAGGGTACCCAGCAGGGACCTTTTCTGTTCAGTGTTTTCTTTCATTTTTCAAAGCCACTGAATCAGATTTTCATATCTTTTTTTTCTTCTTCTTCTTTATTTGCTTGGACTGGATCTTATGCCCCATTTACAGTGGAATTATTTTATTATTAAACTTATAGCCACAGAGAAATTAATCTCATTCTATTTGATATTGCTAGATTTGTCCTTGGGTTTTCCATTACTATGGACTTTTGAGCAGAGAAAAGAGCTCCAGAATGAAGGATCTCCATTTGTCCAGTGGCTTACCCTGACCTGTGAAATGAAAGATTGTAATGAAGCTCTGCCATAGTCTCCTCTATTGATTTCCTACCGCACAGAAACACTGTAATACAACTGGAGGCTGGGAGTCATTTTAATATCTTCTTCCATTTGGCCTCATTGAATCTAAATCTCAAAGAAACTGCTTAAAGCAGGTTCTGTGTATGGAATCATGCTATCATTTTTAAAAACTACTCTGAGAGTTCATTCATTTTAATATATTCCTTTATCTCTACTAGTCAGTACTTAGGAAGAGAGGATCTAAATGCTTGCCCTCAAATTGTCATTTTTCTTAGATGTATAATTTATCTTGTTTTGATGTCTTGTCATCAAACACTAACATCTATTATTGGTCTGTGTCATGTTAATACAGTGACAGTCCCAGGAGCTATTGAGGTTTATGGGACTATTTTATCTTCCTATAAATTGTCCCAGGGCAGTGTGCTTTTCCTGGCTTCTAGGCTGTCACTTCTCTGTACTCTCTGTGTCTCCAGATACCAGTCAATCTCCTCCTACTATCTTCCTGATTTTAATATGCTGAGGGATTAGATAACAGGTATTAAATTTGTCTTTCTTAGAGTTGAATTTCACAATGACACTCCCAGAATAAAGAGCATTTTTCTTTAACATATAAATTGTTATGTCTATTTCTGGTGGTATTTAATAAGATTTTAGGGGTTTTTTTTTTAACTTCTTTTTTCTTGGTTATTGTCACATGAACTTTTGAACAAAAACTCAGACCTAGTTTGGAGAAGTATTATTCTACAATTCTTAATTGTACTCCATAATGAGCAAACAATAAAGGCTATCTGAACTCTGTCTGTGGCAAATACTAAAATAGGGATGACACAAATATTGAAAAAGTTGGTTCAATACCAATATGTTCAACATAAATGTTCAAACAGATAATAATCTCTGAAGGATCTTTTGTAAATACATAAACAATTTCATTTGATTTAAAAAGCAGAATTATAATTATTTATTATGCACTCTCATCAATCCACTTTGCTAGATAACGAATGTAGATGTTAAGATAAATAAAGGGTATTCATGTTTTACGAACAGCCCAATTGCTAATGGACACAGTTAGGGTTCAAACGAACTACAAATATGTTCAGAGAAATGCCTCTCTGGGTTCTCTAGAGAAACACAACCAGTGATTGATATATATCAGAGACCGCTCTCTCTCTCTCTCTTTGTTATGAGAAATTGCCTGACACAATTATGGAGGTTGAAATAACCCAATATCTCCTGACTGCCCACTGGAGACACTGGAAAGTTGGTGGTGTAATTCAATCTGAGTCTGAAGACTTGAGAACCAGGGGAACCCCTGATGTAAATCTCAGTCCAAGGGCTGGAGAAGATGAGATGAAATATCCCAACTCACACCAGCAGGTAGGAAGCAAAAAGGGGTGACTTCCTCTTTCTTCCACCTTTTGTTCTATTCAGGCTCTTAATGGATTGGCTGGAAAAGAGCAATCTTCTTTGGAGTCCATGGATTCAAATGTTAATCTCAGTCAGAAATGCCATCAAAAACACACTCAAAAACACTGTTTAATCTGGGCATTCCATGGTTAGTCAAGGCGACACACAAAATAAACCACCCCAGATACTTAGCATTTGGGTACAATGTAATGGGGTAAGCACTGCAAATGGCTTATTGGGAAACAAATAAGCAATTAAGTCATGAGGTGGACAGGGTAACACTTTATTTTGAACTTGCATTATGACTAGAATTTCAATGGGTTGAATATTAAGGAGATATTCAGGAGGACAATTCAGAGCTGGAGGAAGTCAGAGAATTGTAAACAATGGGGGAAAATACTTGGATAAGAGATTGGACACATGGATTGGGATCAATAGAATGATGGTGCCTTTTGGAGTTTTTTTTTTTTTTTTTTTTTTAAAGATGTGATAACGCTGTACCTTTAATGGCATAGACTTGAGCTGTCCTGCCCAGGATTCCTTAACAAGGGCTTTTTATGGCCTAACACTGACAGACTTCTATCTGAGTCAAGCACAATAGTTTAGAGTTTTCTGTTGCTTGCAGCCAAGTGCAGTTCTAACAGATACACTTCCAATCACACAAGGCAGAGAACTGCCTCCTCCATCACTTGCTAATCTTGTTGCAATGTCAAAGTTCATGAGATAACCTGAAATACCCCAGGAGAATGCCAATGTCACATTGCTTAATATTGACACTAATGTTAGAAAGCATTTGTAAAGGTAAACTATTTTAGGACTATCCTGAAGTGTTTTTATGAAAACTTATTCAACAGAGAAAATACCACACATGAACAAAATAATGCCCAACGTGATTTCTTTCATGGACTATTTAAACAAGCATTTAGAGCAAAAAAATTCCCATTTTTATTCCTTTCCTTTTATTTTATTTATTATTTTTTTAAATAAATCTTTATTGGAGTCTAACTGATTCACAATACTGTGTTAGTTTCTGGCACAAGAAAGCAAATCAGCCATATGCATGCACATGTCCCCATATCCCCTCCCTCTTGGACCTCCCTTCCATCCTCCCTATCCCACCCCTCTCGGTCATTGCAAAGCACTGAGCTGATCTCCCTGTGCTATGCTGCTGCTTCCCGCCAGCCAACTATTCTACATTTGGTAATGTATATATGTCGATGCTACTCTCACTTCACCTCAGCTTTGCCCTCCCACCCCATATCATCAAGTGCATTTTCTATGTTTACCTCTTTATTCCTGCCCTGCAAAGAGGTTCATCAGTACCTTTTTTTTTTTAGATTGCATATATATGCATTACCATATGGTATTTGTTTTTCTCTTTCTGACTTACTTCACTCTGTATGACAGACTCTAGGTCCATCGAGCTCACTACAAATAGCTCAATTTCATTTCTTTTTATGGCTGAGTAATATTCCATTGTATATATGTGCCACATCTTCTTTATCCATTCATCTGTTGATGGATATTTAGGTAGGTTCCAAGTCCTGGCTATTGTAAATAGTGCTGCAGTGAACATTGTGGTACATGTCTCTTTTTGAATTATGGTTTTCTTAGGGTATATGCCCAGTAGTGGGATTGCTGGGTCTTCTATTTTTAGTTTTTTAAGGAACCTACACACTGTTTTCCATAGTGGTTGTATCAATCTACATTCCAACCAACAGTGTAGAAGTGTTGCCTTTTCATCACACCCTTTCCAGCATTTATTGTTTCTAGCTTTTTTGATGATGGCCGTCATTGGCGTGAGGTGATACCCCATTGTAGTTTTGATTTGCATTTCTCTAATAATTAGTGATTTTGAGCATCTTTTCATGTGCCTCTTGGACATCTGTATGTCTTGTTTGGTGAAATGTCTATCTAGGTCTTCTGCCCATTTTTTAACTGGATTGTTTGTTTTCTTGATATTGAGCTCTATGAGCTGTTTGTATATTTTGGAGATTAATTCATTGTCTTTTGTTTCATTTGCAAATATTTTCCTTCCATTCTGAGGGTTGTCTTTTTGTCTTGTTTATGATTTCCTTTGCTTTGCAAAAGCTTTTAAGTTTAATTAAGTCTCATTTGTTTATTTTTGTTTTTATTTCTGTTACTCTAGGATGTGGGTCAAAAAAGATCTTGCTGTGATTTATGTCAGAGAGTGTTTTTCCTATGTTTTCCTCTAAGAGTTTTACAGTGTCTGGTCTTGAATTTAGGTCTTTAATCCATTTGGAGTTTATTTTTGTGTATGGTAATAAGAAGTGTTCTAATTTCATTCTTTACATGTAGTTGTCCAGTTTTCCCAGCACCACTTATTGAAGAGTCTGTCTTTTCTCCATTGTATGTTCTTGCCCCCTTTGTCATAAATTAGGTGCCCATATGTGTGTGGGTTTATCTCTGGGCATTCTATCCTGTATCATTGATCTATATCTCTCTTTTTGTGCCAGTACCATACTCTCTTGATTACTATAGCTTTGTGGTATAGTTTGAAGTCAGGGAGCCTGATTCCTCCAACTCTGTTTTTCTTTCCCAAGATTGCTTTGGCTATTCAGGGTCTTTTGTGTTTCCATACGAATTGTAAGAATTTTGTTCTAATTCTGTGATGAAAGCCATTGATAGTTTGATAGGGATTGCATTGAATCTGTAGATTACTTTGGGTAGTATAGTTATTTTCACAGTATTGATTCTTCCAATTCTTCCATATTTGATTTCTTTCATCAGTGTTTTATAGTTATCTGAGTATGAGTATTTCACCTCCTTAGGCAGGTTTATTCCTAGGGATTTTATTCTTTTCCTTGCAATGGTAAATGTGTGTGTTTCTTTAATTTCTCTTTCTGATTTTTTGCTTTTGGTGTATAGGAATGCCAGAGATTTCTGTGCATTAATTTCCTATCCTGCAACCTTATGAAATTCATTGATTAGTTCTAGTAATTTTCTGGTAGCATCTTTAGCATTTTCTATTTATAGTATCATGTCATCAGCAAATAGTGACAGTTTCCTTCTCTTTTCCAATATGACAGTTTTACTTCTCTTTTCCAATATGTATTACTTTTATTTCTTTTTCTTCTCTGACTGCTGTGGCTAGGACTTCCAAAAGTATGGTAAATAAGTTTGGAGAGAGTGGACCTGCTTGTCTTGTTCCTGATCCTAGTGAAAATGCTTTCAGTTTTTCACCATTGAGTATGATGCTTGCTGTGGGCTTGTCATATATGGCCTTAATTATGTTGAGGTAGGCTGCCTCTATTCCCATTTCCTGGAGAGTTTTTCTCATAAATGGGTGTTGAATTTTGTCAAAAGCTTCTTCTGCATCTATTGAGATGATCATATGGTTTTTATCCCTTAATTTGTTTATGTGGTGTATTACATTGATTCATCTGCATATATTGAAGAATCCTTGCATCCCTGGGATAAATCCCATTTGATCATGGTGTATGATACTTTTAATGTGCTGTTGGATTCTGTTTGCTAGTATTTTGTTCAGGATATTTGCATCTATGTTCATCAGTGATATTGGTCTACAATTTTCTTTTTTTGTAATATCTTTTTCTGGTTTTGGTATCAGGGTGATGGTGGCATTGTAGAATTAATTTGGGAGTGCTTCTCTCTCTGCAAATTTTTGGAAGAGTTTGAGAAGGATCAGTGTTAGTTCTTCTCTAAAGGTTTAAAGAATTCTCTTTGAAGCCGTCTGGTCCTGGACTTTTGTTTGTTGGAAGATTTTTGATTACAGTTTCAATTTCATTACTTGTGATAGGTCTGTTTATATTTTCTAATTCTTCCTGGTTCAGTCTTGGAAAATTGTGCCTTTCCAAGAATTTGTTTCTTTGTGGTTGTCCATTTTATTGGCATATAGTTGTTTGTAGTAGTCTCTAATAATCCTTTGTTTTTCTGCAATGTCTGTTGTTATTTCTCCTTTTTCATTTCTAATTTTATTGATTTGCAACCTCTCCCTTTTTCTCTTGATGAGTCTGGCTAAGGGTTTATCAATTTTGTTTGGCTTGTCATATATGGCCTTAATTATGTTGAGGTAGGCTGCCTCTATTCCCATTTCCTGGAGAGTTTTTCTCATAAATGGGTGTTGAATTTTGTCAAAAGCTTCTTCTGCATCTATTGAGATGATCATATGGTTTTTATCCCTTAATTTGTTTATGTGGTGTATTACATTGATTCATCTGCATATATTGAAGAATCCTTGCATCCCTGGGATAAATCCCATTTGATCATGGTGTATGATACTTTTAATGTGCTGTTGGATTCTGTTTGCTAGTATTTTGTTCAGGATATTTGCATCTATGTTCATCAGTGATATTGGTCTACAATTTTCTTTTTTTGTAACATCTTTTTCTGGTTTTGGTATCTCAAAGAACTAGCTTTTAGTTTTATTGATCTTTGCTCTAGTTTCCTTCATTTCTTTTTTATTTATTTCTGCTCTGATCATTATGATTTCTTTCCTTCTACTGACTTTGGGTTTTTTTTTTTTGTTCTTTCTCTAGTTGTTGTAAGTGTAGGGTTAGATTGTTTATTTGAGATTTTTCTTGTTTCTTGAGGTGAGATTGAATTGCTATAAACTCCCCTCTTAGAACTGCTTTTGTTGTGTCCCATAGGTTTGGGGTCATCGTGTTTTCATTGTCATTTTTTTCCTACGTATTTTTAAATTTCTTCTTTGATTTCTTCAGTGATCTCTGGTTATTTAGTAGCACACTGTTTAGCCTCCATGTATTTGTGTTTTTTACAGTTTTTTTTTCCTGTAATTGATTTACCATCTAATAGGGTTGTGGTCAGAAAAGATATTTGATATGATTTCAATTTTCTTAAATTTTCCAAGGTTTGATTTGTGACCCAAGATATAATCTATCCTGGAGAACGTTCCATGTGCACTTGAGAAGAAAGCGTATTCTGCCACTTTTGGGTGGAATGTTCTATAGATATCAATTAGATCTCTCTGGTCTATTGCGTCATTTAAAACTTGTGAGTCCTTATTTATTTTGTCTTTGGATCATCTGTCCATTGGTTAAATTGGGGTGTTAAAGTCCCCTACTATTATTGTGTTACTGTTGACTTCTCCTTTCATGGTAGTTAGCATTTGCCTTATTTATTGGGGTGCTCCTATGTTGGGTGCTTAACCATTTATAATTGTTATATCTTCTTGTATTGATCCCTTGATCATTATGTAGTGTCCCTCCTTATCTCTTGTAATAGTCTTTATTTTAAAGTCTATTTTATCTGATACGAGTATTGCTACTCCAGTTCTTTTGATTTCCATTTTCATGGAATATCTTTTTCCATTCCTTCACTTTCAGTGTGTATGTGTCCCTAGGTCTGAAGTGGGTCTCTTGTAGACAGCATATATATAGGTCTTGTTTTTGTATCCAATCAACCAGTCTATGTCTTTTGGTTGGGGCATTTAATACATTTACATTCAAGGTTATTATCAATATGTATGTTCCTATTACAATTTTCTTAATTGTTTTGGGTTTGGTTTTTTGGGTCTTTTTCTTCTCTTGTGTTTCCCACTTAGAGAAGTTTCTTTAGCATTTGTTGTAGAGCTGGTTTGGTGGTGCTGAATTCTCTTAGCTTTTGTTTGAAAAGCTTTTGACTTCTCCAATGAATCTGAATGAGATCCTTGCTGGGTAGAGTAATCTCAGTTGTAGGGTTTTTTCTTTCATCACTTTAAGTATATCCTGCCACTCCCTTCTGGACGACAGGGTTTCCACTGAAAAGTCAGCTGATAACCTTATGGGGATTCCTTTGTATGTTATTTTTTGTTTTTTCCTTGCTGCTTTTAATATTTTTTCTTTGAATTTAATTTTTGTTAATTTGGTTAATATGTGTCTTGGTTGTTTTTCCTAGGGTTTATCCTGTATGGGACCCTCTGTGCTTCCTGGACTTGGCTGATTTTTTCCTTTCTCATGTTAGGGAAGTTTTTCACTATAATGTCTTCAAATATTTTCTCAGACCCTTTCTTTTTCTCATCTTCTTCTGGAACCCCTATAATCTGAATGTTAGTGCATTTAGTGTGGTCCCATAGGTCTCTGAGATTGTCTTCAATTCTTTTCATTCTTTTTTCTTTATTCTGCTCCACAGCATTTATTTTAACAATTTTGTCTTCCAGCACATTAATTTGTTCTTCTGCCTCACTTATACTGTTATTGATTCCTTCCAATGAATCTGAATGAGATCCTTGCTGGGTAGAGTAATCTCAGTTGTAGGGTTTTTTCTTTCATCACTTTAAGTATATCCTGCCACTCCCTTCTGGACGACAGGGTTTCCACTGAAAAGTCAGCTGATAACCTTATGGGGATTCCTTTGTATGTTATTTTTTGTTTTTTCCTTGCTGCTTTTAATATTTTTTCTTTGAATTTAATTTTTGTTAATTTGGTTAATATGTGTCTTGGTTGTTTTTCCTAGGGTTTATCCTGTATGGGACCCTCTGTGCTTCCTGGACTTGGCTGATTTTTTCCTTTCTCATGTTAGGGAAGTTTTTCACTATAATGTCTTCAAATATTTTCTCAGACCCTTTCTTTTTCTCATCTTCTTCTGGAACCCCTATAATCTGAATGTTAGTGCATTTAGTGTGGTCCCATAGGTCTCTGAGATTGTCTTCAATTCTTTTCATTCTTTTTTCTTTATTCTGCTCCTCAGCAGTTATTTCCACCATTTGTCTTCCTACTCATTTATTAGTTCTTCTGCCTCCCTTATTCTGTTATTGATTCCTTCTAGTTTATTTTTCATTTTAGTTATTGTGTTGTTCATCTTTGTTTGTTTGTTCTTTAGTTCTTCTAGATCTTTGTTAATGATTTCTTGTATTTTCTCAATCTGTGTTTCCATTCTATTTCTGAGATTCTGGGTCATCTTTACTATCATTACTCTGAATTCTTTTTCAGGTAGATTGCCTGTTTCCTCTTCATTTATTTGTTCTTGTAGTTTTTTACCTTGCTCCTTCATCTGTGACATATTTTTGATCTTCTCATTTTTTTTTTCTTTTATTAAGAGATTGTGTTCCTGTTTTACTGGTTTTTTGACCTGAGGCTTCCAACACTGGAGTTTTTAGCTATTGGATAGAGCTGGGTCTTGGTCCTGAGATGAGGAACACTGTAAGACCTCACTCTGATGAATATTCCCTGGGTTCTGAGGTTCTCTGTTATTCCAGCGGTTCAGACTTGGAGCTCCCACCACAGGAGCTTCCCCCTGACTCCAGGCTTGTGAATCAAGATCCCGCAAGCTGCATGGGGTGGCAAAAAAAAAAAAAAAAAAAAAAGAGAAAAATAACAAAGTAAAGAACAAATTAGACTAGGAAAAAAAACAGTTATGTTAGAAATAGTATAAAAATAAAAATATAGATGAATCAACAAGCGGAAACTACATCAGTACCACAATAGTAAAAAAGAGGAGGAGGGAAAGAAAAAAAAAGGAGGGGCTGAGAAGGTCTTGGTTGTGGAGAGCAGTGTCTAAGCAAGTGTGAGGTTTAGGCGGTGGGCAGGGCCAATGCTCAGGACCCACAGGGCTAGAAAAGGCCCTGGGACTATGGGGGATGGGGCTCAGGCTCAAGGAACAGAAGGGGCCAAGGCGTGCCCCCCAACCCAGTCTCAGAAGGCAGGGATCCTCACCTGGGAGCCCAGGAGACTTCCTGTGTTTGAGTTGTCCTGGCAAACACCATCCTCTCCTCTCCTACTCCTCCGGTCTGGTGTCTGAGAAGGCCCCTCCCACGTGCCTCTCCTGTTCTCCCCCCAGCCTCCTTCCTATGCCCCCAAGGACCCACGTGACCTGGAGGGAGATTTGGAGAGCAGGGGATCAGCCTGGGAGTTCAACAGGCTCCTACTCCCCAAGTGGATGGGGCAAATGCCCTCTGTTCCTCTCCCACTCCTCCTGCAGGGCCCCTCCCGCCCACCACTCCTGATCTCCCCTGCCTCTCTTCTATGATCCCAGGACCTACACGGCCTAGATGGGGCTTTGGATGGGGGGGAAGTAGCTTGGGAGCTCAGCAGGCTCCCCTGTCTGCGTGGCCAGGCTATTGTCCTCTGCTCCTCTCCTGCTTTTCCTGGAGAGTCCTTCCCACCTGCCTCTGCTGATCTCCCTAGCTTCAGGGGCACTGATCTTGTCTGGTCTCCACTTCTCCTCCCCCCTCGGTCCCCCTATTTCTTACTGGTTCACTTTGGGCTTCCTCCGTCTCCTTGGGGTTCAGAGTCCCCCACCAGCAGCCTGCAGTCTCCCTAGTTGTCTGGAGTTCTCAAGGAAAATAATTCTGTGCTTTGGAGTGAGCATTGAGTGGATATTGAAGATGAATTATACTACTAAAATAATATGGTAAAGGTATCCACTCTCATCAGTTCTTTTCAACATAATACTGAAACTCCTACCCAGATAGTTAGGGAAGAAAAAGAAAGAAAAGGAATTCAAATCAGAGAAGAAGAAATTAAATTATCTCTGCAGATGACATGATCCTATGTATAGAAAATCCTGAAGCCTCCATCAGAAAAAACTGTTAGAACAAATTCCACAAAATTGCAGGATATGAAATCAACATATAAAAATAAGTTGTCTTTTTATAACTGACAATAAACTGTCTGAAAGAAATTAAGAAAACAATCCTATTTACAATAGTGTCAAAAATAATAAAATTCTGGGAATAAATGTAGCTAGGTAGATGAAAGATCTATATACTGAAAACTATAAAACACTGATGAAAAAACAGAAGAAGACACAAATAAATAGAAAGATATCCTGTGTTCATGGATTGAAAGAAAAAATTGTTAAAATATCCATAATATCCAAAGTAATCTACAGATTCAATACAATTCCTATGAAAATCTAAATCGCATTTTCCACAGAAATCGAAAAAATAATCCTAAAATTAGTATGGAACTATGAAAGATGCTGGATAGCCAAAGAAATCTTGAGAAAGAACAGCAAAGCTAGAGACATAACACTTCTTAAATTTGAAGCTATATTATCAGGCTATTACAAGATATTATAAGCCTACATTATCAAAGTCGTATTGAACTGGCATAAAAAAAGACAAGAGACCAATGGAACACAATAGAGAGCCCAGAAATAAACTCACACATAGACAGTCAATTAATCTTGGACAAGGGCACTAAAAATACACAATGCGTAAAGGAAATCTGTTGAATAAATGTTGTTGAGAAAACTGGATAATCACATGCAAAAAAAGTGAAATTGGACCCTGATCTTATACCACTCACAAAAATTAACTGGAAATGAATTGAAGCTTAAATGTAAGATCTGTAATAATAAAAATTTCCAAAGAAAACAGAAAGAAAAATCTCCATGACATTGTTCTTGGCAATGATTTCTTGGATATACACCAAAAACACAGGCAATAAAATAAAAAATAAACAAGTGGAACTATATCAAAATAAAAAGCTATGCACAACAAGGAGAAAATCAACAAAATAGAAATGCAAACTATGGAATGGGAGAAAGTATTTGCAAATCATATATCTGGTAAAGAGATAATAACCAAAATATCTAAGGAACTTATACAACTCAACGACAAAATCATCATCACATCATCATCATCATCATCCAATTAAAACTGGGCAAAAGATGTGAATAGACATTTTTCCAGAGATGATATATAAATGACCAAAAGGTACCTAAAAATATGCTCAAAATCAGTAATTATTAGAGAAATGCAAATCAAAACACAATGAGATATCACCTCACACCTATTAGAATGGCCATTGTAAAAATGTGAAAAGATTTTCTGTACACCTAAAACTGACACAACATTGTAAATCAACTATAGCCCACCCCCCAAAAATATTCACTGTCAGAAAAAAAAAGTAGCCTGCTCATCTCCTCAGAAAATGTACAATAATGAAAATAATCATAATGATAACTCCTACAGAGTGATCACTTTTCCTGACATAAGGATTTTTCACTAAAGCATGAAAAGTTAAAATAAAATAAAATAAATATTCATTTAAAAATGTGAAAAGTTAAGTTTTGGTGAGAATGTGGAGAAAAGGGAACCATTGTGCACTGTTGGTGGGAATGTAAATTGGTACAACAACTATGGAAAACATTATGAAGTTTCCTCAAAAAATTCAAAATAGAACTACCATTCGACCCAGCAATTCCATTTCTGCACATATATCCAGAGAAAATGAAATTAGTATTTAGTTATTATAATGCTACCATGAACATTCCTGTACAGATCCTTATCTTTTAATCTTTGTAAACTTAACAGGTTAAAAAATCCCATTATTGATTTAATTTTAATGTATTTGAGCTCTGATGATATTTTATATATTTTCATATAAGTATACTTTTTTATAATATGTATTCTGACTATATGAATTATAAACTTTCTATTTATCCATTTTAACAATATTTCTATTGGCATTTACTCTTTTCTCTTTCTCTTCTTGTTTCAAGCCTGGGAGGCAGCCTCCGAGATACTCCTTATGGAGTGCTCCAAAGAAATAAGGGAGGAGCCAGGATATACAGGGGTTTTTGCAACAAAGACCAGGTAGTCAACATCAAGAGATTACCATTAATTAAAGAAAACCAGACATCTGAAGGTAATGAGTTTAGTGCTTTCCTATGTATGGGAAGATGCAAAATTCTGGGCTCACTGAAATTATGCCTTTGATATGCACCCTAGGGCCAGTATCCTGTGCTTTTCCATCCCGAGTTCCCTCAGGGTACATATTGCAGGGTGGTTGTAGTGGCTGCTGGTTTGGCAGCAGGTAGCCCATTTGTCTCCATCTTCAGTTTTCTCAGGACTCACCCTCTGGGGTGGTAGTAGCTGATGGCTGGATAACCACAGTATCCTTTGTTTGTTGATGAGGCAGGCAACATTTTTCATTCACATTAGTAACGACTTTGGCATCATAATTAGAAATTACATTTTGGCAAATATATCTGATCTCTGTCATTACACAAATTTTAAAGTGTTGGCTTCTGCAGCTTCTTGTAGGTATTTTTTAGGAATAATGAATGAGGATTGCTAGGTCAAATCACTTAGTATTTAATTCTGAATGATCTTTTTTTCCATTTATTCATGCAATGTGTTTAATAATCTATTTACAAAGCCATATTAATTTTCTTCATTTAACAATGTAGTGAAATAATTCTGTAAGAGACAAAGAAAAGCAGTAACACAAAAGTTCAAATCTAGAATTAAAATTAGTTTTGTCTACCAAGTAATGTTTCTGTCAGATATTTTATTAAAATATCCCTACTATAAATATTCACAATTTTGTGTGGTTTAAATAATGAGAACTTGAAATTTCATTAAAATTGAGTTATCTATTTTTTAATCTAGTTAAAAGTTACCAAGTATTATTCAGAAATAATAACAAAATAGACTAGCATGATAATAATCTATCTTAAAAATATTCTATTATGGACACTTTCTTTAAAAGGAATCTAAAATATTTATCTCAAGCCAAAAGATTAACATTCTCTGAGCAAAAAAAAAAAGAAATGAGAAAAGCTTTTAAGAATTAACTAATTTTTAATAATCATTAAAATGTATAATAAGTAATCCATGAAGGTCAATTTTTAGAGAATAGGAAATAAAACTCAGTGCATTTAAATAGAAACGAATTAATCTGAATAATTATTAAATGAATACACCAATTAAAGCAAAATTAAGGTGATTGGATTTAAACCAAAATCTAAGTATTTTTATTATGACCAAAAATTGAGAGAAAGAGAAATAGGAATATTAAAAAGCATAACTAAAAGGAAATAATATACTCAGATAACATAAAATAGAATTTAGATATTAATAGCAGAAAAAAGAAACATACAAGAAAAAAAATCAAGAAACAGAATATGGGAAACTACATGTTGACAAAGGACAAAGCTCATAGGGTCATTAATATTTAACCTAAGAGTACATTCTTATTTTACAGCCAATCATTAAATATTTCTAAAAAAATACATTTATGAACGTTTTTGAAGACATAGTCAAATAGAAACAATAAAATAGTCCAAGTTTTTAATAGATTTAACAAGTTTATTGAGACAGCATAAAAGATCTGACATTTGTATCAATATATATATATATATTTTTTGTGGTATGTGGGCCTCTCACTGTTGTGGCCTCTCCCATTGTGGAACACAGGCTTCGGACGCACAGGCTCAGCGGCCATGGCTCATGGGCCTAGCCGCTCCACGGCATGTGGGGTCTTCCCAGACTGGGGCACGAACCCATATCCCCTGCATTGGCAGGCGGACTCTCAAATACTGCGCCACCAGGGAAGCCCAGTATCAATACTTTTGATAATATTAATCTATTAATAACTTTGAACAACAGAGAATAAACCCTATTTTCATGTAGCTATGGAACATCTGCAAAATATGTATTTGTTTCATTCCACAAATTAAAATAAAATTAATTCCCAAATGAAGAATTTTATACTAAAATATATAATCTGTACTATATAATGACAGAGCCAAAATTAATTACATAATTTTAAACAACCACACAAAGAAAATTTCAATACCAAGTGCAAAACATTCTCCTAAATAACTTTTTTAGTAAAATAACAAATTAAAAACAAAGCAAATCAAATAATTATTAACTATGATGATCAAGTACACTTATATGATATAAACAAGTACACTGCATTTCTATATAACAAAATTTTGTAAAATAAAGTTTGATTTAAAAGAAAATCTCTGCTGCTTCTAATGACAGAGTAAGTACCTATGATCTACTACTTCAAAATCAAAACTGCAATATCTGAACCTAGTACAAAAGTAGCTAACTACAGGCACCAGAGAATGAACAGAAGCAGAGAGATCTGTATGGAGAATACATGACTCAGGGAGAGGTGCTGGACAAGTTCTTGGGCAATCAGATACTTTGGGCATACAGTACAGTCAGGGTGGGTGCTGATGGAATACAGACCCACAACATTTCTTTCCTGGGTAACTGCAAAAATGAATTTAGAAAAATGTGACCACTGAAGTGGTTACATCTCAGAAAATAAGTAGGGAAAGAGGGAGACCCAATTTCTGTCTATCCACATGTCTGACTGTCCTCAGAAACACACATGCACAAAAAGACTCAATAATATCTCAGGTAAAGACAGAAAATATGAGCTGAGCCTCTAGGTGTCATCCAAGAAAGTTGAATTTGTAACTCATATCCAACCAAAATAATCAACTACTAAAATAAATAATCTCCTCAGAGGAAAAATAGCATAATCTCAGGATAAAATCCCAAAGTGTCTGACATTTAAAAGACAGTGGAATACACTCTCAAGAGAAGAGGTTATCAACTAAGACGTGCCCTGGGATGATTCAAACAAATGTAAAGGTAAGAATTATCAGCAGGAAAATAAAAATTTTTTAAAGTCAAATAGAAGTTCAAGACAAGAAAAATATATCTGTAATAAATTTACTGAATATATTTAATGCATAAGCAGAAATTATAAAGGAAAGAGTTAATGAACATGAGGATAGATCAATAGAAATAATCTAACATAAAGAAAAGAGAGAACAAAATTTGAATGAAAACAAAGCTTCAGGTCTATATTAGTCAGCTTGGGCTGCTATTAAAGAAATTTCCATAGACTGAGTGGTTTAAATAACAGACATTTAATTTATTACAGTTGTAGACTCTAGAAGTTCCAGATCAAGCTCAGTCACAATTAGTTTCTGGTGAGAGCTCTCTTCCTGGCTTGCAGGCAGCTGCCTTCTCACTGTGTCCTCAGACAGCAGAGAGAGAGAAATTTGGTGTTTTGCTTTCTTCTTATAAGTGTACCAGCCCTATCAGGTTAAAGCACCATCCTTATGACTTCATTTAACCTTTACTACCTTCTTGCAGGTCCTATTTCCAAATACCATCATAGCTGGGCTTAGAGCATCAACATATGAATTTTAGGGCAACACAAGCATTCAGAACTTAAAAAAGATCACTGGTAGATAGAACCACATGGTGTTGCAGGAGTTGAGAGAACTGGGGTGTTAGGGAACCATTGACCAAAACTGCCCACCCTGACCAGGCATGATAATGACTGCTTGCATGAGTTTTCTCACAACAGTAGGTCCTGATAAGGAACATGGAACTAACAAGCTGCCACCAGTTACAAGAATTTAGGAGGGGCCAAAAGGAGGGAAGAAACACCAGCTTATAATCTGTGCTGCCAACCTCCCAGAAACCTTTGTGCTGGAATCCATGTTGGCTGAGAGATGCACGTGCCACCAGGAAGGACCCTGAGTCAAACCAAATATGAACACAAGCAAGATGATTGGCCAGAGACAACCTGGAAACTCACACTACTTCCATAAAACCTGAGACTGTGAGCCACATGACAGAGCAGTTTTCCCGGGTTCCTTTACTCCACTGCTCTCAATGCCTGCGTGCCCCTTCCCAATAAAGTCTTTGGCTTTGTCAGCATGTGTGTCTCCTCAGACAATTCATTTCCTAGTGTTAGACAAGAGCCCATTCTTGGACCCTGGAACGTCCTTCTTGCAACAGGAGCAGACAAAAATATTTAAAATAATAATAGCCAAGAATTCCCATTCTTTTTTTAAAATTTTCATTGGAGTATAATTGATTTACAGTGTTGTGTTAGTTTCTGCTGTACAGCAAAGTGAATCAGTTATACATATATCCATTCTTTTTTGGATTATTTTCCCGTATAGGTCATTACAGAGTATTGAGTAGAGTTCCCTGTGCTATACAGTAGAACAATTCCCATTCTTAAAACAATAAGGATGAAACCAAGCAGGCCCCCCTGGGCACAAAAACCTTTCTGTGTCCCCCATTTTTGTTTTCTTATTTTCAGGAAAAAAGCCTTCTGCCTCCTAGACCTTCCTGAATGCCAAAGAGCAGATTCAAACAGTTTCTAAACAGGGAAGTAAAGGAATGAAGAAACAAAGGAGGAACAATAAAAAAACTATAGTTTTTTATAGCAGTGATTTAAGCAGGATCCTGGTTTCTCCTCCAGATATATACATAACAGTATCTTTGAGTTCTTTGGCAGGAACTAAGGCCCTGACCCAGGTGGAGGATGGTAATTTCAGGCTGAGCACAAAATTCCTGGAGCACTGCCCTGTTACCTCATTACCAATCAATAAGAAGAAAGTCATACACCATGCGGCCCTCACCCCAAATTTTGCCTATAAAAACTCCCTGAAAACAATCAGCGTTCAGGATTTTTGAACATGAGCCACCTCTTCTCCTTGGTTAGCCCTGCAATAAACCTTTCTCTGCTCCAAATTCTGATGTTTTGGTTTGTTTGGTCTCACCATGTGCACACAAACTTGCATTTGGTAACAAAGACACATAGAGATACACTATGAGTAACAAAAATCAAGCAATAAAAACAAACATACCAAGGAACTGTTAAAAGCCAAAGAAAAAGAGCAAATGGTAAAACCTTCAAGAGAAAAAGTACTTTTTAAATATGGGGAACAATGAAATTCCTTGAACAATAACTTTCTCATCAGATGCTATGGATAACAGAAGAAAATGCAAGAATATCTTTAAAGCATTGAGAGAAAAAAAATAACATATTAATCCAGAATCTCATACCCAATAAAAAATGTTTCAAGAATGAAGACAAAATAAAGACATTTTCAGGTGTAAGAATAAAAAGAGAATGGATTTCCAGAGGCCTGCAATATATGAAATCCTAAATGAGGGATGTGATGTCAGCAAGATGGTGGGCTACAGAGTATTGAGTAGAGTTCCCTGTGCTATACAGTAGAACAATTCCCATTCTTAAAACAATAAGGATGAAACCAAGCAGGCCCCCCTGGGCACAAAAACCTTTCTGTGTCCCCCATTTTTGTTTTCTTATTTTCAGGAAAAAAGCCTTCTGCCTCCTAGACCTTCCTGAATGCCAAAGAGCAGATTCAAACAGTTTCTAAACAGGGAAGTAAAGGAATGAAGAAACAAAGGAGGAACAATAAAAAAACTATAGTTTTTTATAGCAGTGATTTAAGCAGGATCCTGGTTTCTCCTCCAGATATATACATAACAGTATCTTTGAGTTCTTTGGCAGGAACTAAGGCCCTGACCCAGGTGGAGGATGGTAATTTCAGGCTGAGCACAAAATTCCTGGAGCACTGCCCTGTTACCTCATTACCAATCAATAAGAAGAAAGTCATACACCATGCGGCCCTCACCCCAAATTTTGCCTATAAAAACTCCCTGAAAACAATCAGCGTTCAGGATTTTTGAACATGAGCCACCTCTTCTCCTTGGTTAGCCCTGCAATAAACCTTTCTCTGCTCCAAATTCTGATGTTTTGATTTGTTTGGTCTCACCATGTGCACACAAACTTGCATTTGGTAACAAAGACACATAGAGATACACTATGAGTAACAAAAATCAAGCAATAAAAACAAACATACCAAGGAACTGTTAAAAGCCAAAGAAAAAGAGCAAATGGTAAAACCTTCAAGAGAAAAAGTACTTTTTAAATATGGGGAACAATGAAATTCCTTGAACAATAACTTTCTCATCAGATGCTATGGATAACAGAAGAAAATGCAAGAATATCTTTAAAGCATTGAGAGAAAAAAAATAACATATTAATCCAGAATCTCATACCCAATAAAAAATGTTTCAAGAATGAAGACAAAATAAAGACATTTTCAGGTGTAAGAATAAAAAGAGAATGGATTTCCAGAGGCCTGCAATATATGAAATCCTAAATGAGGGATGTGATGTCAGCAAGATGGTGGGCTGGGAGGTCCCAACACTTGTTTCCACCACAAAAACAATACAAACAATAGATGAACAACTACAAACTGACAAAAATAGCTCTGTGAAAGTGCCAGACCACAATAAAGAGGAAGCAGAGTTGTCCCAAAACTTAAAAAACAGAGGATGGCTGAAGATAAAAGCATAGGAAGCATTTTAACTGTGTCAACCCATCCCCCAGTCCATAGTAGTCCAGCACTGGGAGTGATCCCCTCAGGGTGATTTTACCCACAGGGCAAGGAGAGCAGGAGAAACCCAGCAAGCCTCACTGCGTGGAACTTTGTAGCTTTTGCTACAAGTACTCCCACAGACTTCACCATCACTGAACCAAGCTGACAGAGCTGCCTGAGACCCTGCCTCTGTTTCTCCTAGGGGCTAGAGCTATGTCTGCTCCCAGGGGCCCTAGTCACTGCTGTGCCCTGCTCTTCAGGATACAGATGCCACAAAGCCTTACCATCTATGGGACTGGAGCTGCTACTGGTTGGAGCCCCAACCCTGGGTCCCAGGTCATGGCTTTAACCTGACATGACTTGGGTTGACCTGCCCCTGCTCTGCACGTTGCCCTCTGGGTTTAGACACGTGGTTTCAACTGGCCATCACAGGAGAGGTGTTGCTGCAGTTCTGCAACTGAACACAGTTGGGGCTAAAGTTGGGACTTTGACCCACCATCCTTGGTCCATGGTCCACACTGCTTCTGTATCCTGGGCTCAAACAACCACTGCATCCTGTCATCCAAATGCTGTGCTGCTGATGTATTTCCCCTCCCTCCCCTTCCTGCCTAATCATGTGGCAAGCCCTAGGGACCAAGACCCTGGTTCCACAGGAAATATGTACATGGTTGCACCTCAGCCACCAGCACCACTGCAGCAGCAATTGTACCTGTACCTTGGGACCCAGGTGCTGTAGTAGTTCTCTGTGCCTGACTCCAGGTTCCACTGTCACTCTGACTGCCTGTGTGCCAGGCCTGGTGCCAAGAAGGATTCCCTTCAGTTAGAACATCTCCCATGGATCACAAAAAGAGAAGAGGACCCCAGCAGCCTTCACTTCTGAGGACCCCAGTAGCCCTAGTCTCCACTGCCACATACAGGACCTCCTTAGTCTTGGCAACAGAAGACACCGGCCGTTTTTGCTGAGATTGCCCTCAGCTGATGGAGCTGCAAGGAGACTATGTTGCTGTGCCCTCCCAGGAATCAGAGATGCTGCACTACACCCCATGAAGCTGGAGCCCCCAGAGCCACCTGAAGGTGAAAGTCTTTCTCCTTTGAAGCTAGTCTGAAGAGACTGGAAGAGGTGATGCTCCCTCAAATGCACAGACATAAATGCAAAGCCATCAGAAATGTGATGATTAGTGAAGGTGTACTTCTGGGCACTCTATTTTGTCTCTTTGATCAATATGTCTATTCTTATGGAAATACCATAGTGTTTTGATTACTATGTGTTTGTAAATTCGTTTAAAATCTAGAAGTGTGATGTCTCCAGCTTTGTCCTTCTCTCTCAGGATTATTTTGACTATTCAGGGATTTTTGTGGTTCCATATAAATTTTGGAATTTTGTTTTCTCTATTTCTGTGAAAAATGCCATTGGAATTCTGATAGGGATTACACTGAATTTATAGGTAGCTTTGATTTTAACAATATGAATTCTTCGAAACTATGAACATGGGATATTTTTCCATATATTTGAGTTTTCCTCAATTTCTTTCATCAATTTTCAGTGTACAGATATTTTACCTCATTTGTTAAATTTATTTCCAAGTATTTTATTGTTTTTGATGCTATTGTGAATGAGGTTGTTTTCTTTATTTCTTCTTCAGATATTTTATTGTTAATGTATAGAAACACTACTGAATTTGCATGTTGCTTTTGTATTCTGCAAAGTTACTGAATTCATTTATTAGTTCTAACAGTTTTTTTAATGGAATGTTTGGGATTTTCTATATATAAGATCATGTCATGTGCAAAAGAGAGGCAATTTTACATCTTCCTTTCCATTTTGTATGCTTTTTATTTCTTTTCCTTGCCAGATTGCTATGGCTAGGACTTCCAGTACTATGTTGAATAAAATGGTGAGAGTGGCCACCCTTGTCTTGTTCTTGATCTTAGAGGAAAAGCTTTCAACTTTTCACCATTGAGTATGATGTTATCTGTGGGTTTGCAGGAGATGACAAATGAAATTACACTATTGTAAGAGTCTACACATTAAATGAAGTTGTGTATAATCACTTGAATGTAGACTGTGATAATTTAAATATATGCTTAATAAACCATAAATACTATTATAATAAATTAAAAAAAAGCCAAAGAGTTATAGCTAATAGGCCAAGAAAGGAGATAATTGGGAACAATAAAAATATTCAATTAATCCAAAAAAGAGGCAGAAATAGTAATAAAAGTTAGGGGTCAAAGGACAGTGGGCCAAAAAGAAAGCAAAAACAAATTATAGTCTTTAATTATTTTGAGAATCATGTTAAATGTAAAACAGGAATCAGAAAATCTTTTCTGTAAAGGACCAGATAAAAAATATTTTAGGCCTTCGCAACCATAGGTGATATGCAACTGCATGAATGCTGCCTGAATTTGGCCGATTGGTCAGATTTGCCCCACTGGAGACAGGTTTTTGACTCCAAGTCTAAACATTCCAATTACAAAGCAGAAATGGTCCAATTCGATGAGGAACAAGAGCCACCATTTTCTGCCTACAAGAAATGTACTTTAAACATAAAGACACAAATGGATTAAAAATAAAATAATGGAAAAATATAAAGTATGTCAATGTGAATCAAAAGGAGGGTAGGGTGGCTAAATTCCATTAGTCCATTTTGCAAGATAGCTCTAAAATAACCCACTAATTTTATTATGTTGCAACAAAGGACTTGGAAGTCTCTCTTGTTTTTCTTGAATCATGCTTGTCAAGAGCAGGGTGTCTTGCAGGTAATTGGAGACATACAGAGACTTCATTTCTCCATCAAGGAAAGGTATTCCAAAGTGAGGGTAGTGGTCTGGGAGACAAAAGTGCTCTTCCATATGACTTTTTTTCCAAAGCAACTTAATAAATCCTTGCTCCAGTATATTAAGGAGCTTAGAATATATGAAAACATCAGGCCTAATAGTGAAGCTTTCCCTTGGAGATGTGTTGCTCTTTTCCATTAAATTAATTTTTGGAAAAAAACAGCTCTTGAAATTGTCAGTTTTACTTTTTTCTCACACTGTAATTAATTATCTTCTGTTTGGCTTTACTATTTCCTTTCTCTTATATTTATTATGTACATTGTGTTGTTCTGTTTTTAAATAATTGCTTAAAAGCTTGATTCCATGTATTAAAATTCATTCATTTCATAATTAAAATACTCAAATTTTGCATTGCATATATTTTGATGTTTTCTTTTCAGTTTCATTGTTTTCCAAGTAGTCTGTAATTGAAAGTAGTTCTGCTAATATCAACTATGTATTTAGCAAGTTGTTTTTATTTAACTTCCAAATGTTTGTGCTGTGATTTTTGTAGGTTGTCTTTGGAAATTTATTATTCATTGCTAATTAGTTTTATGTAGTCACGGAATATAACATACATCAAATTTTTAAAATTTAATGAGGTTTAATTTGTTCTTTGGTTTATGAAAAAAACTTACAAAATTTCAAACACATTAAAAAACAAAATATTTTTGGCAGAGAAAAATTGAATAAATTAGTACTTAACACACGATAAATATTCCATTATTTCCTAGTGCTGTACTATGATGCCATATAAATTCTCATTCTTTTGGTTATTGTAATCAATTTTAAAGATTAAAAATATGTCATTACTGGGGCTTCCCTGGTGGCACAGTAGTTAAGAATCCACCTGCCAATGCAGGGGACACGGTTCAAGCCCTGGTCCGGGAAGATCCCACATGCTGCAGAGCAATTCAGCCCGTACACCACAACTACTGAGCCTGCACTCTAGACCCTGCGAGCCACTACTGAGCCCACGTACCACAACTACTGAAGCCCACGTGCCTAGAGCCCGTGCTCTGCAACAAGAGAAGCCACCACAATGAGAAGCCTGCACACCACAACAAAGAGTAACTCCTGATTGCCGCAACTAGAGAAAGCCCGCGTGCAGCAACAAAGACCCAACACAGCCAAAGATAAATAAATAAAATAAATAAATTTATTTAAAAAGTCATTAATGGTAAATTGTATGTTATGTGTATTTTACCACAATAAAAAATACAAATGAAAAGATGCCTGTGTACTCTTCTATTATATAAAGAACCATGTTACATTTAAAATTGCAAGTGTATATATATGTGTGTATGTGTTACAATTACCCATCATAATTTTTTCTGTTAATTCGTTATTATAGATAACTTTAATTTTTTTGTTTTATCTGACATATCATGTCTCATGGTTATTATATATTAATTCGTTCACTATTCAATTAATATATATCGACCATATAATATGAACAAACATTGTAGTAGATCATAGAGATAAAGAGGTGACCAAGACAGGCAAAGATTCTGTCCTCATAAATCATACTATCTAGTTTAAATAGAAACAAACATACATATATTTTATATGTGTGTGTGCATATATATGTATATATACAGAAACATCTGTGTGTATTTTATATGTATGGTATGTTTGTATGTGTATGTCTGTACATATTTAATACATATGTGCATGGATATATGTATATATTATACATATAATTATTTACTTATGAAATGTTTGTGGAACTTGTCAGCATATAAATACTTGAAAAACGTAAGGTAAAGTAAGGGAATAAAGTATAGCAGACTTGGACTCTTCTTAGATGAAGGGAAGTCTTCTCTGACAGGCGACATTTGAGTCCTGAATTAAGGTGAGAAGTCAATCCTGGAAAACATGGGGCATGAGCATTTCAGACAAAGGGGGAAGTGGATACTAAAGCCAGTAAGTGAGAATGAGCTTGCAGTGTAGGAAAGAAGGTTAATAACTACAACAATCATTACAGTAGTAGGAGAAAAAATCAAGAGAGTAATATTATCAAATTAATGTTTTTAATAAATCACTGTGGTGATAACCAAAGCTGGAAGAACAGTTTGAAAGCTACTGTGTTTATCTGGGTGGGAAATGATATTTGTTTGGAATAGGTGGTAGCAGTGGGGGTGCTGAAGAGTTGTGAGATATTGCATATATTTTCAAGATAAAGCTGACAACTCTTGTGGATTTATTGCATATATAGTATAAGAGTAATAGTAGAATTAAGGATTTTAGATTAAACAACTGATTCAAAAGTGATGCCATTTTTTTGAAATGGTAAACAATAGAAGAGAAACACATATTTGGGCAGAGTCAAGATTTCTGTTTTTGTTTTTGTTTTTTTTTAATTCTATGTGTTAGGTTTGAATTGCACAGTATACATGCGAAGTGGAGATGCCAAATAGGCAGTTGGGTAGATGACTCTAGAGTCAAGGAAGAGGTCAAGACTGGTGATATAAGTTTGGGAATCCACAGGGTACAGATAGAATGTAAAGCATTAAGGCCTGATTATATCACCAAGAGAGAGAATGTAGATGGAGAAGAGAAGAGGTCCAAGAACCAAGGCTGGGCACCTTTTGGGTAGAAGGGAAGCAAGAAAAAACTAGAAAGAAACCAGTGAGATAGAAAAAAACCCAGGAGAATATTTTATGGGCCAATTTTAGAATTACTTCAATGAAGGAGAGAATGTAGCAAGTATTGTGGAAAGTTTGAGTGAGACAAAAACTGAGAATTGTGTGTGATATTTGGCAAAATGGAGATCTTTATGACCTTACCATGAACACCTTCAGTAGCATGGTTGGAAGGAAATTCTGTATGAAGAGAGTTCAAGACCCATGGGAAGTGAAGAAATAGACTGACAGACCTCCTGAGAACATAACTGGTAGTGGAGAAACTGGAAGGTAGCAGTTCCAATTCTGGTATCATGATGAGTTTTGAGGGATGCTAGCACACATCTCTTGAGGTATCTCCAAAGTTAGAAGAGTTTTCCAGGAATACCCACCCCTATTCTCCCCAAAGCCATACAAATAGGCAAATAAGTAGCAAAGGTGACATGGCCTTGAGTTGCCAAGAGTCAAAGTCAGTGAGCCAGGAAATGGGATTTCAATGGCGAGGAAGTGGTGCAGGAGTGCTTGAGTGCCAGGTAGGAGTGATGGGAGCCAGGCTGACCACTGAGGTTGTAAGATAGTTGTTCAAGTGAGAGCAGCAGCAAGGAGCCATGTCAGAAGGAGCCAGGAGGAGCCAGCATGTGCCCACAGGCTCCAGGAGGGAGGGAGCTGCCCTGATGGCACCGCAGTGAAAATAGGAAGCTTGGGGCCATGATGTTGTGAGGAAGGTGAGCCTGGGGTTTGTACACCAAGCTAAAACCAGGAGGGAGGAGAAACTGCACTGGATTGGGGAACACTGACAGAAGTTAAAGTGAATTCTCTAAAGGAATACTTCCCAAAGTTGGCATCACTGATCCCTCAGAGATAAGTTCACAATAAAGGCTGCTAGATATAGGAGTAGACACATTACTATATTAGAAAGAAAAAAGTAATATTTTTGAATATGTTGAGAATGAGATGACAATTATGTATGGTCATAAAGAAGGTAGATTATATATGTGTGTATGTATATATATATAATTATATATACATGTGTACATTATATATATATGTATCTATTTATGTGTGTATATATACATATACATGTATAAAATCTCAAGGGGGAACCTTCAGACTGAGGAAAGAATTAAAAGAGGAGGAAGAGGACAAGAGATAAAATAAGAGAAGGAAAAAGGAAGAAAAAGGAGGAGGAGAGAGGCCAGGAGGAGAGAAGGGAAGAGGTCACTGAATCACTGATGTTCACTATGGGAACAATCAACTTTGAGAAGTTGCTCTATGTGTACTGCTAATTTTAACCTCCAGTTTACTAAGAATCAATGTCTATATATTACCACAAACCTATGAACTTTGGCTGATTTCTGATTTCTGTTTTGATGACAAATGTATTTGTTTGTGTTTTTACTTTTGATATAAATTAAGATCCATTATTAAATGGATTGATTCTAGGCTCTGGTCCTGCATTGGTTATTTGAAAATTTTAATCACCCATCAAGTCATTAAGGTGATTGTTTTGCCAATGAGTGATGATGTAATTAATGATTTAAGTGGATTTCATCAATCATATGCAGGAAGTCAATTCCTAACTTTCTCAAAACACAGACTGAATTCTCACTTTCTTTTACTCGATCCTATCTGGTGATGAAAAGTAGTTCAGTGTTCCCTTGAAGTGGATGAAGATGCTTTAGTGTTTTTTTTGTTTTTTTCCTAAAGCTGGTAAATGATATGAGCAGGCACACAGTTGTTATGTGGACAATGTTTGTAGAATTGACTGAAGTCATATCAATGTTAGAATAATTACTGAAATATTCCACAGTGTGTTTCCTGAAGAAATTTATATCACCATTTGTTCAGACTTGTAGCCAATTGACTGTAATAATTGCTATATTGTATTCTGTTATTTGCTCACATATTTTTTCCTATGACAGGTTAATATTTCAATATTTTTTTGGAAAACAATGAGGTAAAACATAGGCAAAGGGTTTAGTATTTATCTCTATATTTATTCTTTTATAGGTGTCCATAATCACAGAAATACATCCATTTTACAAAGGTTCATAGCCTACATTCAAAATTGTTGATTTGACACATAGACATTTAAGTATGATTTTGGACTCTCTCTAAATTTTCCTCTCCTATTCCTCATGAAAACACCAAGTCCCCATTTTTTAAAGCTGTGGCATATCAGGCTGAAACCCTCGAGTTTAATAATGGATATGACAGTTTTTTCTTTAAAAGAGGCTTTGTGGTATCTTTCTTTGGCCTCTAATGCATTTTTAGTTTGACCTAAAGAAAGGTCAAAATTGAGAAGGTTCCACAGAGATTTTTTTTCATTTTTAGTAAGAAGACATTTAATTCTAAAGAAGGATAAAATGAAAACCAAGTGTTTACAGATAAGAGGGATTAGCAATGATGGAAAATGGAATGAGATGCACAAGTTGTCAGAAGGTGTCAAGGAAGAGGGAAATCTAGGTAAGAGATGGGCAGCTTAGTCAACTTTTTAGTGGTTAGAGAAATAATCTTTTAATTCTTTATTGAGCCTTTACTGTGTGCCAGCCAGTGTTCTAAGTGTTATATATGAATTAACTTATTTAAACCAGGATTTCTCAATCTGTTCACTATTGACATTCTGGACCAGATAATTCTTTGTTGTGGGGTTGTCCTTTGCATTACAGAATGTTAAGCAGTATCCTTAGACTCCACCCATCAGATACAAGTAGCAACCACTTTATCCCCAGATATAGCAAATACAAGTATCTGCAGGCATTCCCAAAGTCTCCTGAGAATAAAATTTTTCCCTGCCAGAGAGCCACTTATTTAAGCCCTAAACCAACTTTATGAAATATCTGTTATTGTTCTTTCCATATAATCTTTTGTAAAATGAGATAGAGTTTCAGTTCCTTGCCCAAGATTATCCAGCCAATAATTAGACATGGAGGAATTAAATCCAAGCTCTTGATTTTCATAACCCATGTTCTTAAGTACCGTATTTCACTACCTCTCATATTTTTCTCGAAGAGAAGCAAGGGTTTCCTCAACTACAAAAGGAAAATAAACAATTTGTGATATTTCCTATGCATGTCACACTAATTCTAAGAAGGGAGAAATTAGCATAGGTAGTGGCTGAGAAAGATTTGAGATATCACTTGAGCTGAACCTGGATGGGGAGATTGGGCTGAAACGCAAAAGAAGACATGGATTTAGAAAACCACACCTTGTTACACAGTAATCTTACACATAACTGGTAACTGTTCACTAAATGTTTTGAGTTGCATTTGTTTTCCCAGACTTTATATAAAGAAAACTAAAACAAAAATAGCAACAACAAAACAATCCAAAAGTCCCAGTGTCAAAAGTAGTTGCCCAGTCATATTTGGTTTACTATGCAAATTATATTACCCAGCTTTCCCATAATTCATACTACAGTCTGGGGCTCTGAAAATAATATAGGTGGTGGTATAAGTTGCACTTGTTGATTTTATAACAGTTCTTTTATGTTATGCTGGTTTAAAAAGCTGTTCATATACTTATGCTGACCATAATTTTTTTTCAGTCAGTGTAGTTATGAGCCCCTGGAGTATTCTAATCAACTTGAAGCAACAGCTTTTAGTTTCTAACTTTTATGCATGGAAAACATTAGGGGCATTTACAGGGGATAGTAACATATCTACTACGAAATATTCTGGGAAATCATTTAATGAGGAGTTACAATGTCAATCCACTTTGGGATGGGACGCAGCCAGTTCTTCAGTAATTTGTATTCTAAACATAAAATGTCTTCCTGCCCTCACTTTCAATTTCAGGAATCTCTGTCATTTGCGATAAGTGCTGACAGATCTCTGTCTGTGGTACAAATGAAATGAAATCAGCATCTAACTTTATTTCTCTGAACTTCCTGTCCTTGACAATTATTCTTACACCTATGAGAGGAGTAGAGATTACACACAACTGAAGCTAAATGTTGTCTACATGTTCAAATAGCAAACTGCTTTGGCCCATTTTCTTGTTTCCAATCTGGCAATCAGGAGATCTAGGTCCTAATCTCAGTTCCACAGCTATCTACCTGGGATATCTAGCAAGATCTTTCTAAGAAAAGACTTGACTTCTTTGAAATTCACAGTGTCCTCAACTGTACCATAGGAGTTTGATTTTTTGATTTTAAATTGTTAAAATGTAATATTTTATGGTTGATCATTTTCTTCAATGTGAAGCCTTACTTTGCTATAGTTTAAGATCATTTATTTATAACTGTATTTGAAGGAAGAAATGTATTTGAAGCCAATTGTATTTGAAGGAAGAAATGTATTTGAAGCCAACATGGTATGGCTGAAAATTCTGGACACCAAAACACTGAATTAATAGTTTTCAACAATATTTATAATGTCAATCTTATTTCTTAAGTTTCTTTTTGTTTTAAGGGCACCAAATTTTTTATGGATTTTTTTCTTAGACTCTAGAAATGGGGTATTGATTTTGCAAATATATTACTCTGTATTTTCATTAATTAAAATCTGGACCTTGAGGGAATAACATTTCTAAGAGCATTTCAAATTTCCTCATAAATAAAATTCCCTGAAACCCTAGCCCAAAGCAACCTGGAATGAAGTATGGATAAAAATAAGTGTTGAATATGAGTCAGCATCTGCCTTTAGTATTGACATTTCTCATTGGTTTCAAAGTCAATTTCAGAATTAATTTTAGGGAGATATTATTTACCTAAGGCTAAAAGAGGACCATTGATCACTAAAGAAAATGAAAAATCTGTTGCAAGTCCATCCAGAAATCCTAATGGGGATGATAAATCCAGAAAGAAAAGCCATCAATTCAGCATGTAAGACAGAGGAAGAGCTATTGGAATGTGTTTGAAGGAAGCCCACAAGACACGCTGTACCAAAGGAGCCAGGTGATTGTCCATTTTACACAAGTAAGTCCTTTCATGTTACTGGAATATATCAAGGATGCAAAAAAATTACATTGTAGAATAACATACACCCAACAAAGTATCACTCAGATTGAACTATTTGTTTTCCATATTTATTGTAGACATTAAAAAAAATAACATTACAAATAGACTCATATTTTCTTGGATTCTTTCTGAATCTCCCTTTACTCCAGTGAAGTCATGGTACCTTAACATTTCACCATATTTAGTATCTCTCTATTGTCCATAGTCTCTGCAGGTTAGCCAGAGTAAACTATGGTACAAATTGATATTTATTTATGTGTTATTAAAATACACTTTAAAGATATAATTTTGCAATTTTTTGCAATCACTCAATGTTATATTTTTGAGATATATCCACATTTATGCATATAGATCTAAGTTATTAATTGTATTTCTGTACACATTCCATTGTATGAATATACTACAATTTATTTATGCATTCAAATATTGGTTTGTATTGAGATTACCTCTAGTTTATTGGTTTAGCAGAGATTGCTACAATGACCATTTTTGTACATGGCTTCTTATTTAAATGTGTAAAGAATTTACATAAGGAACAAATATCAAAGTGGAAATTCTAGACATAAAACATATGTTTTTAACTTTAGCTGAGGTTTACAAATTACTTTCCAAAGTGGTTGTGGCAGTTTGCACTTCCTACAGTAGAGTATTAAAGTTCTTTCTCTCATCCTTGTCAATAATTGGTATTATCAATTTATCCCAATCTGAGAGTTCTGAGATCTCACTTTGATATTCGTATTTCATCTTGATATTCTGTATTATTTTGATGTTTGACATTCTCATTAATCTTAAATCCTAAATAGTCAGTTACTGTAATTTTTATTTCTGCATTTAGCTGAGTTATTTGGGAAACTTAAAAAAAATTGGACTTTCACCTGGGAGCGGGTAAGAAGCAGAAAAAGGCCCATACGCTTGGAGCTCTTCCACAACCTGGGCTGGCCATCGAGTCTGGGCCCCCAAGGTGACTGCGTCCCTTCCTACGGGACCCAGAGACAAGGGAAATCTGAAGCCCCATGGTTCCTCTTTGTGACCCTAAAGAAGTGGCCATGGTCTTTATTGCACTAGACCTTGATGTTGGAATTTTAAAAAAATGACAGAACACCAAGTAATGCCCATGAACATTTGGAGCATGTATAGATTTACTGTCCATTTATAGAACGCTTGTTTATATAATCTGAAAAAGAAAAAAAAAAAGATTCTCAACTTTCCTTTCAACCTTTTAAAAATAAAGGTTGCCACATGTAAGTCTTCTGTATACAAAACTTTTAAGGACATATGATAAAGAAGAAATGGAAAAATTACATATCTTATAAGTGCCCTTTTGTTAAAAAAAATCATAAAAAAGAAATGTCTCTAAAAATAACTCTTGGTAATGGAATTATTAGACCACTTCTAGAAGTTTCACCAGGAGCTGGAGCACAGATGTTAGAGGGGAAGAAGCAGAAGGTGGTAAGGAGGAAGAGAAGTAGGATTCTATGGTAGGCTGCTCCTATTTGGAAGATGTTTTCCTATCATATTGTAATTACTTTTTGTGTGTACAGCTTTTCCTGTTACTGTATCTATATTAACGATTTTAAGTATTTAGAAAATACTTCTAAAGTGTCTGATGAACATTAAAAGTAGATATAGTAAAATATACATTTTGTAAATATCCTTTTGTTAAAATTCAAATGAACTATTGTCCTCTGGATATGGACTTAGTGCAGACGCAGCAGGAATGGATGTGCTATATTGTTAGCTCCAGCTCATGCATTCCCAACTGCCTTTATTTGCCTGGCCAAGCCTCTTGTAAGGGCCCTTTTTCCTGTTACTGCTGCAGAAGCCAATTTCCACAGTCTTGCTGGGGAGGGAGCAGAAGCTGGCATTAACTTGGCAACCTGGCTTATAGATCTTTGACCTGTCCCTAGTGAGTCCATGCTGTAATTTTATGCCTCACTTTTATACTTCTTGCAAAATTTAGTCTCATCCCTCCATTTGCCGTGTGGATGATATAGTCATTTCTCCAATTGTCAGAAGCTAAATTGAGCAAAAAAAAAAAAAATTCTCCTGGAAAGTGTAGAATTACTTACCTCCTCAATAGGGGCAACTTTATAAAATGTCTAAATAGAAAAGGCTGATAACAGAGATGAGTGTTGATACAGATGGATAGACAGAGAATTTCTCTTGTAGCTGCAATTACATAGTAGGACAAGTAAAACAAAACAAAACAAAAAAGCACAAATTTTATGTTTATTTGTGATGGGTTTGGTAAGGATGAGAGAGATTAAGGGGGCAGAAACCATTCTTAAACATTGAAGGTCTTCCCCAGCAGCCTTCAAGAAGACGGAAAATAGGAAATTTACACGTATCATCCAAAGAAGAACTTTTTGGGAAATGCATCATACAATATCTTCTAGAATTAGAAAGAGGACATTTTCTTCAAGATAGAGTTCAACTTACTAAAGCAGGACGGGGTAGACACATTACAATGGATGCTTCAAGGGGAGTTTTATGAGGAGCAGGGAGAATAGAGACAGATATTCCCACTAGACACAGAGTCCTTAGATCTCTCAGCCAGTCACAGAATAGAGGTTTGAACAGTAAGCCCCGAAAAATATTTCTGAGAATTTAGAGGGAAGGATACACAAGTAATATATCTGTCTTCCTGAAGTTTCTACACGTGAATAATAACATGTTTGAATGGAGACTTTTTACTTCAAAATCTTTTTATTTTTCTCACAAAATCTTACAGCTGTGCTCCAGACTGATTCTTTCCCCTTGCCTTTGCCATGAATTATTTTGCTCAGTCGTTGCTTTGTTTTCTTGTATTCCTTTTGTGTTTATTCTTGGCACTTGTAGGATTTATTTTATTAATCTTGAATTTAAAATAATTCAGTAAAGAAACATTTTATAGGAGCCTCTACTATTGAGTTTGGCTTATAGAAATGAACATTTTTCTTCAGATAAGAAAATGATTCCCTAATTATTGCTATAAATATTTGTCTCCTTATCTGTTCTTTTCTTTCTTTCTCAAATGTGTCATTTTCATTTATTGAATTTCTTAGCACTTTAATATATTTCTATTTTATACCTTGTATGCTTTTATTTATTCTCTTGAGTTTAATTTTGTTTTCTGTAATAAACTATACATCTTTCATTATCTCAATTTTATTTTTGAATGTTGTATTTGTATTTTCATAGCAGAGAAAAATCTCTCCTGATTTCTAAGTCATCACATTTTGAAGGTATAATGACCTTGAGGCCTTGTTGAGAAACATTCTTTAAAATAAATAGGTGGCTTATTGTAAGTTCCTTTCATAGCAGGGGATCTTGATCTGATACTTTTGATGGTACCTATTCTTTTGAACTAATAAATATTTTCATGAGTCTGGTATTATTTTTCCATCCAAATTGACTCTGTCCAAAGGACACTACATTCAGCAAAACTCTGGTTAAGATTTGAAAGTAACTGAAAGACACTTTCACATACACAAGGTCTCTGCAACTATACTGGCTGTGCAAGCTTTTTTAAAGAACACTATATTAGTGTTTGTTAGATATGAGAAGAACAATCAGTAAGAATACAAGAATAAAAATTTTAAAAGACAAAACATATCTTTATGTTAAATTGTTTTGTCAAGATAACAATATATTTGTATCAAAGAAGTTAAGGATAAGGAAAAGATGAGAAAATGTAAGTTTTGTGGACAATTTGCCTATAGACTCAAGAGAAGACAGTATGTTATCACTTTATTATTTGCCAATTTCCTATTTGTTATTGTTTTAATATATACAAGCAGAAATTTAAGACAAGGATAAATTTCCACTATCTTATGGGTTACCTATAAGTTAAAAGGCCCTAAAACAATTAGAATTTTTTAAAATGATATTATGGTATAAAAAACAGTGTTGAAGTCACCTCTTACCTTTATAGGTGTTTCTGATAGATCTTTAGAGGATATGGTTTATTATGTTTAAAAGAAGGGTAGGAATTGAATGAGCTTTGGAGTTACGTCATTCCCATATCAGAGGTTCCCATTTTAAGAAAGATGTTGATTGTTAAGGAGAGAGCAACAAAAATGATGAAGGTGTACTGCCATAAATCCAGCTACCCCAGAGAATGTAAGGCAGGGGAATAATAGAGTACTTGTCATCAAATATTTGAAGAGGGTAATAAATTTATTCTACTGTGCTCCAACTGGCAGAAATAAAATTAAAGACTGAAATTGCAATGAGAACATTTTGCTTTATAAAAGGAAGACATTTACAACACTTAGTATCCTTTGCTGCTGAAGTTGTTGAAGCAGCAGCTCTGTTGAACATAGAGTGGTTTTAGGGTGGAAGATTTCCTGCAGGATATCTAACAGGCTGTCATCCCTCTGAGCTCCTGTGGTGATTCCACTAAATATCATGTTTAATTTCACCAGAATTTTAAGGTTAGAGAACATTTGTTCTCTTCCATTCAAATAAACCTTTATAATTAAAGGAGTGTTTGAATTGTGAAATCTGCAAAGTAAAATTGTATTGCATTTAATTTAGTAAAATTAAAATGCCTAGTGACATCCTGGTTAGAACATTAGCCATATTTAGACTGGTAATTAATGTCTAATTGGACACTAGTACTCAATTTTGTGGTAATGAAATAATGGCTAAAAATACCAACCAGTATTTTAAAAATATGTGATATATATCCTGAAGCAATTTTCTTAAATACCAATTATAATTTGATATTTAAAGACTGAGAGATGTGATTGCTGATGAAAGTAGTATTGTGATCTTATGGCATATGGCTATGAATTCTTATTTGAGGGATATAAAAATATTTTTTATTGTACATTAGGCTCAAGACCCAGGAAAAGCCAATGTTTTAGTTTAAGTTAGAAGGTGGAGAAAAAACGATGTTCCAGTTTGAAGACAAGCAGGCAGGAATTCTCTCTTATTTGGGGGAGGGTTTGCCTTTTTGTTCTATTCAAGCCTTCAGCTGATTGGATGAGGACCATCTACAATAGGAAGGGCAGTCTTTTCCACTCAGTTCACTGATTTAAAAGTTAATTTCATCTAAAAAGCCTGTCACAAAAATACCCAGAGTAATGTAGACTCAATATGTGGGCATCCCATGGCTCAAGAAAGTAAACACATAAAACTAATTATAACAGGTAATATTTGCAGCCAAAGCTAAACGTATTCTTTGGAAACGTTTGAATTGACTCCAACAGGACTCTATATATTGTTAAATCCCCAACATATATTGTGACAAACACATTGGAAATTTTTGGACAAATTGCTACTATAAGCTATCACAACCATTTAAAAATCAAATCAGCCAACCAACCATACAAAACACTCTAAGTAAAACCCACAGAGGTGGCCTGGCTTTGAATAATGCTTAAAGAAAATGAAAATATTTTAAGTACGAAATAAGATCATCATTCCCCATCATCATCATCATTGCTTTGATGTAGCTCATTATATTTAGAAAACCATAAGACATTGTTTCCATGATAAAAATCCATATTCAGGGCTTCCCTGGTGGCGCAGTGGTTGAGAGTCCGCCTGCCGATGCAGGGGACACGGGTTCTTGCCCCGGTCCGGGAAGATCCCACATGCCGCCGAGCGGCTGGGCCCGTGAGCCATGGCCGCTGAGCCTCTGCGTCCAGAGCCTGTGCTCCGCAATGGGAAAGGCCACAACAGTGAGAGGCCCACGTACTGCAAAAAAAAAAAAAAATCCATATTCATATTAGAGCACTTTTGCTCCCAGAATATTTCCAAGATTTTAATACAAATTACGATTGTGTGAGCTAGCAAAATTGGGGGCACAAGATCATAAAGAATAGTGCTTTTAGAAAAAGATTTTGTAGAACTATTTCTACTGATTGTTTAGCATATACTTTCAAAAATAATAATTTCAGAAGATGAGAACTGTTTCCCGAAAAGTAGACATCGTATTTCAAGGATAGTATGACTTTGTAGATGATTCCATTCCTTGTGTGTTTATAAGGTAATGGCAGAGGAACGATGGCTGTGAATGTTCAATACAGAGGTAAAAACTAATGCTGTTACCATATCACTTAACATTTAAATATATGCTATTTATTTATTTATGCATATATATATGCTCATACTGAGTGCTATAATAGACACATAATAGGACCTCAATTAATATTGGCCATTTGTTAAAAGTGTGGACATGTACCTATGACATATCTGTATGCACAGGATTCCAAATTTTATTCCAAATAGTAATGCACAGCCAATAAATTAGAAGACCAACAGACAGTAACATACATGGCTATGATTTAGCAGATAATCAAGTGAGCTGTAGAAGACATTTCTTGTTCCTTAAAGATGAATGTATCTAAAATAAAATCATGGGTGTTGTACCAGAAGAATATTCCTCAAACATCACAATAAAGTTGGATGCTAAAACAGAACAACACATTTAAGTCAGAATTGATCAAAGGAATATGGGCAGACAACATCTGACAGTGAATATTGGAGTGAATTTATAGTAATTATTAATCAGAATTATTAGTTAAATCAAAGTTAGGGCTAGAAAAATGTGGATTGGATTATAGAATATTCTGTTAAGAAGAGTAAATTATCCAATTCAGTTAATTAATTCTGAAATCTTTCTGATGTGAGGCTCCTTTTAAAACCTGTATTGTAGGCTGCATTTCTACCCATCCTGGAGAAGCTATATCTGATCTTTGAAAGGAATTATCCTTAGGGGGAAAAAAATAGCAGGAATCTTGCTTCTCTTCTAGAATAACTGTATTCCTCTTATTTCGATCTTCCTTTTCATCATGTCAGAAAGGAATACTGCCTTACCCCATCAGTAAAAGAGAAGGATGTACATGGACAGCTTACTTACCTCTCAGGTGATGGGGCAGGAAAAGGTGGTGCCTACACCTGAAGTTAAGTGGAGTTTGATAACTCTCTAGTAAATGTGATTATAATTACATGGTAAATAGAATTGTTAAGGCTTACAAGTTGATTTGGGATTTTTTGTTTCAACTATTTTGCTCATCTATATTTAGAGGCTGCACAGTGTAAAGGAAAGAACATCAAGGTAGAATTCCAGAGACTTAACTCTACACCTTGATTTTATACCACTTGCAATTTCAATTCTTCCTGTGTCTGTTTCTGATATAGACTGAATGTTTATATCTCCTTCAAATTTCATAAGGTGAAATCTTCACTCCCAATGTGATGGTTTTAGGAAGTGGGGCCTTTGAGAGTTAATTAGGTCATGAGGATGGAGCCCTCATGAATGGCATTAGTGGTCTTATAAAAGAGACTCCAGAGAGGTCCCTAGCCCCTTCTACTATGTGAGGACTCAGCAAGAAGATTGTCATCGATGAACCAGGACATGAGCTCTCAGCAGACACTGTATCTGCTTGTGCCTCCATCTTGGATTTCCCAGCCTCCAAATCTGTGGGAAATAAATTTTTGCTGTTTAAGTCACCCACTCTATGGAATTTTTGTTACAGCAGCCTGAACTGACCAATAAATTTTCTTTATTTATAAAATAAAGTAATATCTCTACTACTACTTGATAGATCAAGTGGGTCATCTTCAAACAGGCCATGGGTTACTTATTAATCATTAGATCACTTTGGAGAAAGAAGGGAAATATATTTATCTGGTAGACCCCTTATATCTCTTGTCTCTCATCGGTCAAATTTTGCCTCATAGCACATTAACTCCAGTATTCTTTTGAGTTATTGATTCCCCTTATGCAGCTGCTGGGGAAATTCAATCTTATGATTCAGAGGGCAGTCTTTCATCTGAAACTATCAGTGAAGAGAGAAGGCAGATCTTCCCATTCTCGATGGCTAGGACCTGGATTCTTGTACTAATGTGTCTCCTGTAGCAGTGGGCAAAATGGACACTGTCAGAGTCCAACCCTCTCCTGAGGGAGGCCATAGGCACAGGGGATATTAGGCAACGGGGCTATGATAGTGTCAGCCCAGGCTCTCTGTCAAGCTAGAGGCCAAGGTTCTACGATTTAGGTGAATCCAAGTAAATTGGGCTTATAACTAGAACTGAAACACATACTTTAAGAAACAGTGGCTTAAATTTTCTAAAAAAATGTTAATCTTTATTCTTTTAAGGAATGTCTAAGAAATTATACTGTTTATACCAACCGGCATCATGAAATCAGTAGGTTTTGGGAGCTAAGTTCCCTATCTACTTTATATTATTCTGAAACTTTAAGAAGATTTACATGATTCTGGTAGAAATATATTAGCAAAGGTGTTAATAATTGTTATAATTTTGCCTGGCAGGAAAACTAAAGTAAGTGAGGATTCTGGCAGCAACACGTAACATCCAGTGACAACTCATGAAACAATTTAACCCCACAATTGTGAGCTGTGTAGGGATGCATCTGCTTCATTTATTAAAGATCACTTCTGGCTCTGGATTGGGAGTTCTCTAACATTTCTGGGATGGGTTGGAAAAAATATTTATAATAAACAGGGTGTATAAGTAAGATAGACACACATTCTGATGCATGCTATCCTTTCATTTGGGTTAGAGAATCCAACTGAAGCTAAACGATTGCCTAAATGATTCACTTACCTGACAAAAATGCACATTGCCACAACTTTTTGGGTAATGGGAAAATAGATTTATATTTTAATAAATTTTATTGATAATAAGGATTCTACTGAAAATAAAAAGGGACTAAAATGGCAATCTCAGTGAAGAACATGAAGAGAAAGGAGTGGCATACTCTGATTATATTTGCTGGGAAGCCTGGGATTCATAGTTTTCCTCCCTCCCTCCCTCTTCCCTCCTTCTCTTCCTTCCTTCCATCTTTCCTTCCTTCCTTCCTTCTTTCCTGCATTCCTTCCTTCCTTCTTTTTCTTTAGCAACTATTTTTTCATACCTCTTGAATGTAGAAAATCTATATTGAGGGGTAAAGAGATGTAGAAATCAGTTAGGCTGGTGAACTCAGCTTCAAATCAAAGTTGTCTCTGAGTGATACCATCTAGTCAGAATGGAACAAGAATATTATATATTATATTTCTGAGGGGTAAAATGATGAGAAATAAATTGTACACTTTTAATGATTTTTCTTTTCTTTTTACTATGTTAGATAAGATGGTTAGTTATCAATGCTTTGAAAGGAACTTCTTCCCAGATACTAAAGTAACAACAGGACGTATGTAGCAGTATGAGCCTGGGAGCTGTAAAACACGCCAGGAATAGGACTAAAAACTGGAAATAAATTAGACTAAATTCTTCAAAAGTTTTCAACTGAAACCATGTAAATGAAAGTTTTTCCCTATCCAAATAGGGGTCAAAGCTTATCAGGTAAAGAATTTTATTTCCTGGGAAGAAGAATATTGCTGTGAATCCACTAATGTTTGGTGAATCAGTCCTTACATAGTCTGTTTAAGAAACTAGTGCCTTTCTTACATAAATAAATTGTTTATTTGGAACAATAGAGAGTTTGAACATATTTTCAAGTTTTAACACTTGAGAGTCAAATATATTTGAATTCATGTGTGCGTGTATTAAAACTGGTCTTGCAGTAGCTGTTATAATGTAAATATTTTACATGCTAGTGAGAATCTTCTTGTTTTCCTTAGTAGGTTTTAATTACTTAAGGTTAATTTTTTTTTTTTTTTTTTTTTTTTTTTGCCTTACTCAGGCCTCTCACTGTTGTGGCCTCTGCCATTGCAGAGCACAGGCTCCGGACGCACAGGCTCAGTGGCCATGGCTCACGGGCCTAGCCGCTCTGTGGCATGTGGGATCTTCCTGGACCAGGGCATGAACCCATGTTCCCTGCATCGGCAGGCAGACTCTCAACAACTGCGCGACCAGGGAAGCCCACTTAAGGTTAATTTGAAGTTGGTAAACAACTTGAGAACATTTTATGTTTTGTCTTGGTTTTGTTTTATTTTTCTGTTTCAACTATACAGGATGATGATTCTTTGTACTACAACTCCCCACCCCAAAAGAACTATGGACATTATATTAAAGCATGTTTACAAATTGAATTTTATGTTATAGTACCAATTTTGCATTTTAAGACTATTTATGCATTCCCCATTTTATTTATTTTCACATAAGTAGAAAATTCTCTCACAATACCATGAAGAGGTATATTATGGGTTGAATTATATTCTCTCAAAAAACGTGTTGTGATACCTAATTCCAGGTATCTCAGAATGTGATCTTATCTAGAGATAGGGTCTTTACAGAGGTGATTAAGTTAAAATTAGATCATTAGAATGGGCCTTAATCCATTATGATCAGTTTCCTTATAGAAAGTGTGATTTTGGACACAGAAGCACATAGAGAAGGAAAATAACATGAATACCCAGGGAGAATACCATCTACAAGGCAAGGAATGCCTGAAGCTACCACAGAGTAAGAGAGAGGCATGGAACAGGTTTTCCTTCACAGGCCTCAGAGGGAAAAAACATGCTGACATTTTTATTTCAGGCTCTTCACCTCCAGGATTATGTGACAACAACAAATTTTTGTTGTTTAAGCTACCTAGTTTGTGGTACTTAATTATAGTGCTCCCAGGAAACTAATATAAGGTATTTGTCCAAAGTCATTATCAAGAGGGTGTGTTTGGGGTTCTGGGTGCTACATCAATCATCCTAGGGAATTATCTACCCAGTGTCATTGTTACTGAGAAGTTTGGGGGATGATGATTACTTTGAGAGATTATTATCACATAGGGATGCACTGTCTTGGAGTAAATATAAACAATAATGTCTATGTACACTCTGTAGGAAGTTTTCTCAGTTGAGGGAAAAAAAAATCCAACATATAAAAAAAATAACAAAATGATGGAAAGAAAGAAATGAGATTATATAATTGTAAGATTCTCTATAGAAAGAATTCGAAGATGACCTCCATATTTCTCTGCCCTAGTTGAAAAATCCCATGTAATCCTCACCCCTTGAATGTGAGGAAGACTTGGAATTATGGTGGATTTTGCTCTTATTATTATGTTACATTATATGGCAAAAAAGATTTTACAAATGTAATTGTATCTCAATCAGATGATTTTAAGTTTATCAAATGGGAGCTTATCCTGAGTGTGTTTGACATAATTGGATGAGACCTTAAGAATGGTTGGAGAGATTGGAAACAATATAAATTTTCCTGATAGCTCAGAAAGAGCAAATTTCCATGGTCTGACTAGGGCTACATGAAGGGAAATGGTGGATGGTCTCTAAGCACTGAGAATGGGTACTATAGTTGACAGCTAACAAAAAGTCAGGGAACTCTTCCCTACTAGAGGTGCAAAAAACTGAATTATGCTAGGAACCATATGTGAGGTTGGAAGATTACCCTGAGCCAGAGATGAGACTACAGCACTAGTTGGCACCTTGATTTTATCCTTGTGAGACCCTTAGCAGAAAATCCAGTTATGGACTTTTGGTGTATAGGACTGTAAGATAATAAATGGGCAGTGTTTTAAGTTGTTAAGTTGTGGGAATTTTTTTACACAACAACAGAAAGCCAAGACATATCCTTACAATGCATATGAAGTGGTGCATTATTATTGAGGATAGAGGATGAATAGTTAAATAAGTATACTTTATTTATTATTTTTGTTTTTGTGGTACGCAGGCCTCTCACTGCTGTGGCCTCTCCCGTTGCGGAGCACAGGCTCCGGATGCACAGGCTCAGCGGCCATGGCTCACAGACCCAGCCACTCCGCGGCATGTGGGATCTTCCTGGACTGGGGCACGAACCCGTGTTCCCTGCATCGGCAGGCGGATTCTCAACCACTGCACCACCAGGGAAGCCCAATAAGTATACTTTAAAGCTTAGGGTAACCACTAGACAAGGTTTTTAAAAGTGAAAAAAATAAACCTACTGTGGAGGAAAAAAGGAATACAAAATAATCAATTACTCCAAAAGAAGGCAGAAAAATAAAAACTGATGATACTAACAGAAAAACATCTAGCAGTTAGATAGATTTTAATCAAGCAACTCAATGACTCCTAAGGTATACTCTCTAAACACTCCAATAAAAGGTAGAGATTTTCAAATTGGGAAAAAATCCAACTATATACTATTTACAATAAATCCACTTTAATTATACAGATATATACATCTGAGTAAAAGTAAAATGATGGAAAATTACCATTCTAACAGCTAAGTTTTTAAGAAGCTGGAATATTTATATTAACATGAGAAGTAATAGACTTTAGTACAAAAAGTATTACTAGGGCCAAAGACGATCATTACACAAGGATAAAGATATCAGTTTCCCATGAATATATAAAAACCATAAAAGTGAAAGCAATTAAGAAAAATTTCAAAATTGCAAAACTGATACAATGTAAAACAAAATAGACAATTCTGTAATTATATATGCACTTACCTTTTAGTAATTAATAGAACTAGTAAATAAAAAATGAGTATGGTGGGAGGAGCTTCAAGATGGCAGAAGAGTAAGAGGTGGAGATCACCTTCCTCCCGACAAATACATCAGAAATACATCTACATGTGAAACAACCCCTACAGAACACCTACTGAACGCTGGCAGAAGACCTCAGACTTCCCAAAACGCAAAAAATTCCCCACATATGGGTAGGGCAAAAAAAAAAGAAAAAACAGTGACAAAAGAATAGGGGCGGGACCTGCACCTAGGGGAAGGAGCTGTGAAGGAGGAAAGGTTTCCACACAATAGGAAGCCCCTTCTTGGACGGAGACTGCGGGTGGCGGAGGGGGGAAGCTTTGGAGCCATGGAGGAGAGCGCAGCAACAGGGGTGCGGAGGGCAAAGCAGAGGGATTCCCACACAGAGGATCGGTGCCAACCAGCACTCACCAGCCCGAGAGGCTTGTCTGCTCACCCACTAGGACCGGTGGGGGTTGGGAGCTGAGGCTGCTGCTTTGGAGGTCATATCCCAGGGAGAGGAATAGGGTTGGCTGCATGAACACAGCCTGAAGGGTGCTAATGCACCACAGCTAGCCAGGAGGGAGTCCAGGAAAATGTCTGGAGCTGCCAAAGAGGCAAGAGACTTTTTCTTGGGTCTTTGTTTCGCAGTGCATGAAGAGAGGGGATTAAAAGAACCGCCTAAAGTATCTCCAGAGATGGGCGTGAGCCGTGGCTATCAGTACGGACACCAGAGATGGGCATGAAATGCTAAGGCTGGTGTTGCAGCCACCAAGAAGCCTGTTTGCAAGTACAGGTCACTATCCATACCTCCCTTCCTGGGAGCCTGTCCATCCTGCCACTGCCAGGGTCCCCTGATCCAGGGACAACTTCCCCTGGAGAACACACAGTGCCTAAGGCTGTTGCAATGTCACACCAGCCTCTGCAGCCACAGGATCACCCCGCATCCATACCCTTCCCTCCCCCCGGGCTGAGTGAGTCAGAGCCCCCGAATCAGTTGCTCTTTTAACCCCATCCTGTCTGAGCAGGAACAGACGCCCTCAGGTGACCTACATGCAGAGGGGGAGCCAAATCCAAAGCTGAACCCCGGGAGCTGTGCGAACAAAGAAGCGAAATGGAGATCTCTCCCAGCAGCCTCAGGAGCAGCAGATTAAATCTGGACAATCAACTTGATGTATCCTGCATCTGTGGAATACCTGAATAGACAATGAATCAACCCTAACTGAGGTGGTGGACTTTGGGAACAATGATATATATATTTTTTTCCCTTTTTCTCTTTTTTAAAAAAAATTTTTATTTTATTTTATTTTTTTTTGTGGTATGCGGGCCTCCCTCTGTTGTGGCCTCTCCCGTTGTGGAGCAAAGGCTCCAGACGCGCAGGCTCAGTGGCCATGGCTCACGGGCCCAGCTGCTCCACGGCATGTGGGATCCTCCCAGACCGGGGCGCGAACCTGGTTCCCCTGCATCGGCAGGCGGACGTGCAACCACTGCACCACCAGGGAAGCCCCCTTTTTCACTTTTTGTGAGTGTGTATGTGTATGCTTCTGTGTGTGATTCTGTCTTTATAGCTTTGCTTTTACCCTTTGTCCTAGGGATCTGTCTGTCCATTTTTGTTTTTCTTTATTTCTTCAGTATAGATTTGAGTGCTTGTTACCATTGGTGGATTTGTTTTTTGGTTTAGTTGCTCTCTCCCTTCTTTCTTTTTATAACTTAAAATTTTTTTAAATAATTATTTTTTATTTCTTATTTTAATAACTTTTATTTTATTTTATTTTTCTTTATTTATCCCTTTTATTCTGAGCCATGTGGATGACAGGGTTTTGGTGCTCTGGCTGGGCGTCAGGGCTGTGCCTCTGAGGTGGGAGAGCCAAGTTCAGGGCATTTGTACACAGAGACCTCCCAGCTCCACATAATATCAAATGGTGAAAATCTCCCAGAGATCTCCATCTCAATGCCAAGACCCAGCTCCAGTCAACGACCAGCAAGCTACAGTGCTGGACACCCTATGCCAAACAACTAGCAAGAGAGGAACACAAACAAACCCATTGGCAGAGAGGCTGCTTAAAATCATAATAAGGTCACAGACACCCCAAAACACACCAACGGATGTGGACCGGCCAACGAGAAAGACAAGATCCAGCCTCATCCACCAGAACACAGGCACCAGTCCCCTCCACCAGGAAACCTACAAAACCCACTGAACCAACCTTACCCACTGGGGGCAGACACCAAAAACAACGGGAACTATGAACCTGCAGCCTGTGAAAAGGAGACCTCAAACACAGTAAGATAAGCAAAATGAGAAGACAGAGAAACACACCGCAGATGTAGGATCAAGGTAAAAATCCACCAGACCTAACAAATGAAGAGGAAATAGGCAGTCTACCTGGAAAACAATTCAGAATAATGAGAGTAAAGATGATCCAAAATCTTGTAATTAGAATGGAGAAAATACAAGAAATATTTAATAAGTACCTAGAAGAACTAAAGAGCAAACAAACAATGAAGAACAACACAACAAATGAAATTAAAAATTCTCTAGAAGGAAACAATAGCAGAATAACTGAGGCAGAAGAACAGATAAGTGACCTGGAAGATAAAATAATGGAAATAATTTCTGCAGAGCAGAATAAAGATAAAAGAATGAAAAGAACTGAGGACAGTCTCTGAGACCTCTGGGACAACATTAAACACACCAGAATTCGAATTATAGGGGTCCCAAAAGAAGAGGAGAAAAAGAAAGAGACAGAGAAAATATTTGAAGAGATTATAGTTGAAAACTTCCCTAATATGGGAGAGGAACAAAAGCTATGACAATTCAGCACCACCATACCAGCTTTATAACAAATGCTAAAGGAAATTCTCTAGGCAAGAAACACAAGAGAAGGAAAAGGAAGAGATTATAGTTGAAAACTTCCCTAATATGGGAGAGGAAATTGTTAATCAAGTCCAGGAAGCACAGAGAGTCCTATGAAGGATAAATCCAAGGAGAAACACGCCAAGACACATATTAATAAAACTATCAATAACATTAACAAACTCAAAACCATTAAGAAAATGGCCCTAGGAACACATATATCAATAATTACCCCAAATGTAAATGGACTAAATGCTCCAACCAAAAGACATAGACTGGCTGAATGGATACAAAATAAGACCCGTATATATGCTGTCTTCAAGATACCCACTTCAGACCTGGGGACACATACAGACTGAAAGTGAGGGGATAGAAAATATATTCCATGAAAATGAAATCAAAAGAAAGCTGGAGTAGCAATTCTCATATCAGACAAAATAGACTTTAAAAAAAAGACTGTTACAAGAATATAAAGAAGGACACTATATAATGATCAAGGGATCAATCCAAGAAGAAGATATAATAATTGTAAATATTTATGCACCCAACATAGGAGTACCTCAATACATAAGGCAAATACTAACAACCATATAAAGGGAAATAGACAGCAATACAATCATAGTAGCAGACTTTAACACACCACTTTCACCAATGGACAGATCATCCAAAATGAAAATAAATAAGGAAACCCAAGCTTTAAATGATACATTAAAAAAGATGGACTTAATTAGTATTTATAGGACATGCCATCCAAAAAAAACAGAATACACTTTCTTCTCAAGTGCTCATGGAACTTTCTCCAGGATAGATCATATCTTGAGTCACAAACCAACCTTGGTAAATTTAAGAATATTGAAATCGTATCAAGTATCTTTTCTGACCACAACGCTATGAGACTAGCCATCAATTACAGGAAAAAATATGTAAAAAATAAAAACACATGAAGGCTAAACAATACACTACTTAATAACCAAGAGATCACTGAAGAAATCAAAGGAAATAAAAAAATACCTACAAACAAATGACAGTGAAATCATGACGACCCAAAACCGGTGGGATGCAGCAAAAGCAGTTCTAAGAAGGAATTTTACAGCAATATAATCCTACCTTAAGAAACAAGAGGGCTTCCCTGGTGGCGCAGTGGTTGCACGTCCGCCTGCTGAGGCAGCGGAACCAGGTTCGCGCCCCGGTCTGGGAGGATCCCACATGCTGCGGAGCGGCTGGGCCCGTGAGCCATGGCCGCTGAGCCTGCGCGTCCGGAGCCTGTGCTCTGCAACGGGAGAGGCCACAGCAGAGGGAGACCTG